>NC_081316.1:39000231-39367731 GCF_026419965.1 Kogia breviceps
ATCAAAACCACAATGAGGTATCATCAGAAAATCTACAAACAACAAATGCTGGAGAGGGTGTAGAGAAAAGGGAACCCTCTTGTACTGTTGGTGGGAATGTAAACTGATACAGCCACTATGGAGAGCAGTATGGAGGTTCTTTAAAAAACTAAAAATAGGGGCTTCCCTGGTGGCGCAGTGGTTGAGAGTCCGCCTGCCAATGCAGGGGACACGGGTTCGTGCCCCGGTCCGGGAAGATCCCACATGCCGCGGAGCGGCTGGGCCTGTGAGCCATGGGCGCTGAGCCTGCACGTCCGGAGGCCTGTGCTCTGCAACGGGAGAGGCCACAACAGTGAGAGGCCCGCGTACCGCAAAACAAACAAACAAAAAAACTAAAAATAGAATTACTGTACGACCCAGCAATCCCACTACTGGGCATATACCCAGAGAAAACCGTAACTCAAAAAGACACATGCACCCCAATGTTCATTGCAGCACTATTTACAATAGCCAGGTCATGGAAGCAACTTAAATGCCCACTGACAGACAAATGGATAAAGAAGAGGTGGTACATATATACAATGGAATATTACTCAGCCATGAAAAGGAATGAAATTGGGTTATTTGTAGAGACATGGATGAATCTAGAGACTGTCATACACAGTGAAGTAAGTCAAAAGAAAAAAACAAATATTGTATATTAACACATATATGTGGAACCTAGAAAAATTGTACAGATGAACCAGTTTGCAGGGCAGAAATTGAGACACAGATGTAGAGAAGAAACATATGGACACCAAGGGGGAAAAGCGGCAGCAGGTTGGGGTGGGGGTGGGATGAATTGGGAGATTGGAATTGGCATGTATACACTGATGTGTATAAAATGGATGACTAATAAGAACCTGCTGTATAAAAATAAATAAAATAAAATTCAAACAAAAATAAATTACAAGTGAGTGCAACCTTTGAGACAATAATTTCATTTTGGGAAACTTATTGTAAGGCTGTACTCCCCAATGACAATGGACAAAGGTATTCATTGCAACGATTTTTGTGCTAGCAAAGATTGAAAACAGATAAAATGTACATCATTAAATAAAGTTCAAACAACACTTCCCCAGGAATGCGGAAGCTTTTATGTACTAAAACAGAAATATTTCCTAGGTGGATAATAGAAAAGGAAGAGGTAAAACTGCATGGTTATCTGTTTTAAGTTTAAAAAAGAAACACCAGGAGATATTTCACATTCCTATGTATTATCAACATAAAGACTATCTCTGGAAGGATATACAATTAACTAATAATAGTAGTTACTATTGGGAGAGTGTGGGAATTGAACAGATAAGCGAGGGACAGAAAGATTTTCTCTGTACTTCAAAAAATTTTTCAAATCATGTGAATGTATTACATATTCAATAAAGTAAATATATAAGCACATTCCCAGAAAAAAATATATAGCCCATGCCCAAGTGATAAATATATATGCCACCTCTAATAAAATGGAAAACATCTCAAATGTCAGTTTTTGTTTGAATTTTATAGTTGGAATTGATTTTAATAGAGTTATGTGTGTGTGCATATGCACACATGTGCACACACACATGCACATATATATGTAGGTACTGAGAAGGAAAAAAAGCATCCTTTGACATCCAGGAATTGACCTGGTACTACCAGCTGGTAGTACTATTGGTACTAATACTACTGGTACTACTATTATGAGCTGGCCTGACAGCTAGGTCTTAATGTTCTCCTGTTGGACATGAACTATTTCACAGACCATCAACATCAGACAAGGCCACTCTGTGACCATGATACATCAACACAAAAACAAGACCACTTCATAATCATGTCTGAACACAGACAAAACGTTAACAGTATGCAAACCATAAAATGCCACACATCCGCCTATCCTGACTAAAGTGAATGATGCTGCTTTAGCTTTGCTGTAATCTGTCCTTCTAATAAATAAGATTTATTGAGATACTCAATGATAGAATTGTCCCCACTTTCTAACAGCCAGGGTGAACCCTGTCTTCTTTGTACCCTCCTCAAAATCATCCAACCAAAGCTCAGGTCCTAAATGAGTCCTTTCTAACACCCTCTTACTGAGATGCCCTGCAGTTCCCCATGGTATATGTTCTCTCCTGCTGCAACGAGTTATAAACCAAATTTGTTCAACTACAGGAGTGTTCTTGATGGTATTTGGCTGAAGAGCATGGACAAAATATATGAATAAAGATTAAATAATCTCCAGTTTAGCCTGGCATTTACACATTAGACTCTACTACAGGCACACCTGGATTCAAACCTGTCACTAGCCCAGTCAGCCCCAAACCACCAGGGACAAGCATGCAGGTGACAAAGTCAGGTAAAATGACTCCTTACTATGAGGGAGACTGCACACCAAAGGAGCGATGGGGCAGGAAAATATAGAATTATTGTAGGATTTGAGGAAAGGGCAGAATTTTAGGTGTAACTGAGGGAAACAGTGTTCTGATTAGGCTTAGAGTGAAACAGGGCTATTTGTAAATGGGTTAACATCAGTTTAGGAATGCTAATGGACAAAGGGTCCTGTTTCCTCGGATATTACAAAGTTCAGGTAGATATGGAATGTTGTGTCCAGAACTCATCTGAAACTCTCACCTAGGTTGAAAATCAAGGCAGTCTCTCTGTATCAAAGAGAGTAAGAACATCTAGGCAAAAGTAGGGTGTTTCTTTTTTACTGGTATAATTTCAAACAACGACGTTTTGGATACTCTGTGATTTTAGAAATCACAGAGTAAGTGAGTAAGAAAGCAGTGGTCCCTCCAGAAGGGGATCATTTGTAACACGTTATGGTTACTGTGTATCCTCAGGAGAAACAATAGTTCTTGCCAGCTTTGCAGCTAGCTTTATCTGTGTCTGTCTCCCCAACCCCCAGCTTGCCTGCCAGCTTGATGAATGGCAGGGCAGACTTCTACTTCCTCAGATTCCATCTGTGCCTCTTACTATGTACTTTCACCCAAGTAGCTTGACCTCTTATACTTGTTACCTCCCCTGTAAACTGGGGATACCTACTATATAGGGTTAATATTTAAATGAGATAATGTTTGTAAGGAGTCCAACATATTACACGGATATAGTGCATACTCAAAAAAAAAATCATCTGTCACCATAGAGATAGACTTTCTGGGTCAGGTAAGTTGTTTCTCCTGGTCTAGGATATAAAATGAAATCCTGTCTTATGAGAGTCTGTTAGATTTCATCCTGTTATATGATACTCCATTTATTGAGTGCCTATACTGGTGGGGGCAATCAGGAGAGAAGCTTCATAACACAAGGAGGAGTTCAGCCCTTTTTCAGGGCCAGCAATGCAGCCTGAAAGGTGAAGAGTTTAAGACTCAGGGAAATTATGGATGCAGGATTCTTTTTATTTTCTTCCAGTTTTACTGAGACATAATTGACATATAACATTATATTCATTTTAGGTGTACAACATAAACATCAGTATTCTGATTAATAACAGTTTAGCATACCCTTGAGGTCCAATAGCTACTAGAACTTACATGATGTGCTGTTGTAAGTTGTAATGATGTGTTGTTGAAAGAAAGAAAGAGAGAGAAAAGGAAGGAGGGAGGAAGGAAGGGGGGAAGGAGGAGAAAGGAGGGAGGGAGACTATAAACAGAAGCCCAGAGATGGATTTTCTTCATGATGTGCCAGAGGACAAAGCACTTCTGAGCTGTAAGGACTGATAAACATGTATTTGATCCTACCTGTAGCATTTCTGAACCACTTTATCTTGGGCATCTTCTAAGACTTTTGATCTTTTTCTTTCTGTCCTGAACTGTACATAATTAAATCTGGATGTCTGGCCATCTAATTCTCTAATCCTAGCCACATTCAAGTGTAGCCAGTAAAGAGTAAAAAATACATCATGACCATTTAAGTATAAGAGTGTCAGTCTCTGAATATACATCCTTGAAGAAAGCTTGTTAAGAAAAAAAAAAATCTTCTTTCAGCCTTAAAAATGTCATATCCTTTGACTTCGTAAAAATCTATCTAAAGGAAAGAATACCAATAATGCGGAAGCTTTTATGACAAAATATTTACCAAAACATTATTTATAATGGTGGAAAATTGGTAACAATCTAAATATACAACAGTAGAAGATCTATCAATTACAATACTTCAACTGGATGGGCTACTATGCAGTCATTTTTTTAAATGATATTTCTGAATAATTTATAAGCCCCTAGAAAACTGTTTACATAAAATTTTTGTTTAAAATGCAGAAAATAGGGCTTCCCTGGTGGTGCAGTGGTTGAGAGTCCACCTGCTGATGCAGGGTACACGGGTTCGTGCCCCGGTCCGGGAAGATCCCACATGCCGTGGAGCGGCTGGGCCCGTGAGCCACGGCCGCTGAGCCTGTGTGTCCGGAGCCTGTGCTCCACCACGGGAGAGGCCACAACAGTGAGAGGCCCGCATACCACCAAAAAAATAAAAAATAAAAATAAAAAAATAAAAAAATAAAATGCAGAAAATAGGTCTTCCTGGTGGCACAGTGTTTAAGAATCTACCTGCCAATGCAGGGGACACGGGTTCAAGCCCTGATCCGGGAAGATCCTACATGCTGTGGAGCAACTAAGCCTGTGTACCACAACTACTGAGCCTGTGCTCTAGAGCCCGCGAGCCACAACTACTGAGCCCACGTGCCACAACTACTGAAGCCCGTGCACCTAGAGCCTGTGCTCCACAACAAGAGGAGCCACTGCAATGAGAAGCCCGCGCACCGCAATGAAGAGTAGCCCCTGCTTGCTAAAACTAGAGAAAGCCCACGCGCAGCAACGAAAACCCAACATGGCAAAAAATAATTAAAAATTTTAAAAAATAATAAAATGCAGAAAATAAAATAGGGTATACAATACAGTCCAACAACAAACAAATCTAGGCTTAAAAAAAAAGATGAGAAGGAAATAGACAAAAATGTTAATAGAGGTTGTCTTCGGTTGTGGGAGTATGAGAGGGCTGAGATTACTGTCCCTCATTCTTTCCACATGTTGGTATTTTTGCAACTTTTTTGTAATGAGCACACTATATTTTCCTCTTGATGTTTCTTCATCTGTTCTTATTATCCTTACATAATTCTTAGAGCCCTGAGCAATAGCACCCTCAAGGAGCTGTGCTGTGGAGGAGCGAGTACAATACTAAAGAAACGGAGACTAGAACTCACCATCCTAAGAACTCAAGTAGGATGCATCCAAAGCTAACTAATGTCAGACATTGTTTTTCACATGAAATTTTAATTTGCTTAGAATTTTTTAAAGTTACTGTAACTCCATCTTCCAGAGGGAGTTGGAAGGGAAGTCCCTAGATAACAACTATGTAGCAGACTTATAAAACAACACAACTAGATTGGAGGTGTATGAGAACAGAGCGTTCCAGAAGGAGTATCTCTAGGAAGGCACGGAGACCGTGCGTTGTCTGATATGTTTGACTCTATAGAAGCCTATAATAAGAAGCTGTTGGAGTATATGGGAAGAATTAGCAATAGATATATAGAAAATTGAGCAAATTAAAAGATGATACAACTATTAAATCTGGAAGAAACAGAAATATATGTAAGAAAGGAAACATAATTTATGTATGCTATATGCTTCAATAGTAAATTATGCTTAGTCATATTGAATTAGCTAAACTTGTTTATGTAATTATATTGAAAGGATGGGAGGAGTGGAAGAAGAGAATGGTTGAAGAATGCTGAATCTCTGTCTGCCATAATTACAAAATAATAATGACTGAAACAGATAAATCGAGAAATGACAATCTTAGCATATTATTTAGGACTATGGAGTGGAGGACCAGAACAACAACTAAAATAGTTGGGAAAAAAAGCTGCTCTGAGGAGCAGGATTGGGGGGCAAAGAGGGATGGGATAGGAACGAGGACATTATAACCCTTTTAGAATTTCATTATTTGACTTTTTAACCTCACGCAGCCAATTTTAAAAAGGTTTTATTTTGATTTTTTAATTAACCACAAAACCATGATGAGATATTACCTCATACTCATTAGGATGGCTACTATAAAATGAACAAAAACAAAATCAGAAAATAACAAGTGTTGGGACTTTCCTGGTGGCGCAGTGGTTAAGACTTCAGGTTCCCAATGCAGCGGGCCTGGATTCAATCCCTGGTCTGGGAACTGGATCCCACATGCATGCTGAAACTAAGAGTTCGCATGCCACAACTAAGGAGCCTGGGATCCGCAACTAAGGAGCCTGGGAGCCACATCTGAGACCTGACGCAACCAAATAAATAAATTAATTAAATAACAAGTGTTGATGAGGATGTGGAGAAATTGGAACAATTGTGCACTGTTGGTAGGGATGTAAAATAGTGCAGCACTATGGAAAACAGTATGACAGTTCCTCCAAAAAATTAAAAATAGAACTACCATATGATCCAGCAATTCTACTTCTGGGTATATACCCGAAAGAATTTAAAGCACAGTCTCAAAGAGATATTTGTATATGCATGTTCATAGCAGCAGTATTCACAATAGCCAAATGAGGGAAGCAACCCATGTGTCCATGAATAGATGAAGGGATAAACAAAATGTGCCACATACATACAATTGTATGTTATTCAGCCTTAAAAAGCAAAGGAATTCTGACACATGCTACAGCATGGATGAATCTTGATGACATTATACTAAGTGAAATAAGCCAGTTGCAAAACAATAAACACTTTTGTATGATTACACTTATATGAGGTTCCTAGAGTAATCAAATTCATAGAGATGGAGAGCAGAAAGGTGGTTGATAGGAGCTGGAAGGAAGAGGAATGGGAAGTTGTTGTTTAATGAATATAGAGTTTCAGTCTTGCAAGGTAAAAAGAGTTCTGGAGGTTGGTTGCACAACAGTGTGAATATACTTAATGCCACTGACCTATATACTTAAAAATGGTTAAGATGGGGACTTCCCTGGTGGCGCAGTGGTTAAGAATCCACCTGCCAATGCAGCCAAGACAATGAGAAGCTCGTGCACCGCAACGAAGAGTAGCCCCCGCTCGCCGCAACTAGAGAAAGCCTGGGCACAGCAACGAAGACCCAACGCAGCCATAAATAGATAGATAGATAAATTTATTTTAAAAATAGTTAAGATGGTAAATTTCATGTTATGTGTATTTTACTGCAATTTTAAAAAATTGTAAATTAACCAAAGCAGTTGGAATTCAGACTACATATGACTATGGTATGTGCTCTGCTATTATACTCTCTTGTGGAGTGTCATAATCTTTAGCTGAGCTCTGCAATGCAACGGCACATCTTAAGATATCAAGAAATGATAAACATAGCCCAAGAGAACATAATATATTTTTCCTTTTAAGATTAAGTGATGAATACAGCTTACAACACCTGACTAAATTTAGAATATAAAAGGAGGTCGTTTTGGTCATCCTAACTAATGCCTAGAAACTGGCTTGACATCAAGCCAAAATCAATGTCAAATTAATTGATATATACATTCCATATTTATTCAGCAAGTGTTAATTGAGCACTGACTATGTGCCAGGCACTGTACTGGACAATGAAACTACATTGTAATTCATGAGCCAACTTCAGAAAGAGAAAGGGATTAAGTCAGGAAGAGCAGAGTCTGAGCCCCTACTGGGTACCAAGCACTATGCCAGCTTTATTTTTTTTTTAAGACTTATTTATTATTTATTTTATTTTATTTTTGGCTGCATTGGGTCTTAGTTGCAGCACTTGGGATCTTTGTTGAGGCATGTGGGATCTTTGTTTTGTTCGCGGGCTTCTCTCTAGTTGTGGCTTGTGGGTTTTTCTCTCTCTAGTTGAGGCGCGCAAGCTCAGAAGTTGTGGCGTGCGGGTTTCTCTCTCTAGCTGAGGTGCACAGGCTTAGTTGCCCTGCGGCATGCGGGATCTTAGTTCCCTGACCAGGGATCGAACGCTGTCCCCTGCATTTCATGGCGGATTCTTTACCACTGAACCACCAGGGAAGTCCCTATGCCAGCTTTATACACATTATCTCCACTAAGCTGCACACCATGGTGTGTTTTTCTTTTCTTTTTTTTTTTTTTTGGCCGTACGCGGGCCTCTCACTGTTGTGGCCTCTCCCGTTGCGGAGCACGGCTCCGGACACGCAGGCTCAGCGGCCATGGCTCACGGGCCCAGCCGCTCCGCGGCATGTGGGATCTTCCCGGACCGGGGCACGAACCCGTGTCCCCTGCATCGGCAGGCGGACTCAACCACTGCGCCACCAGGGAAGCCCCATGGTGTGTTTTTCATTAGCTGTCAGACTGTAAGCCAATCACTTTTATGAAATAAGCAAGCATCCTGAATGTCTATATTTTTTCGAGTCAACATAGAATGGATTTGTCTATTATTGAAGAATACATATGTAAGTATAACCCATCTTTCAAATAACATTTACTTTAAAACCTTTCTAGTTGACAATTTCTGCTTCAATAACTTTTCTTTGCAATTCCCACCCCCAGCTCCTCCTGAATTCCCATAGCCTGATGTTTATACACTCTTTTTCACAATTTTCTGCTCTATAGTTTTGAGTCTCCTTTTCATATTCCCACTGGATTGCAGGGGTCGGGGTTGATGTGTTCACTACAAGTGTCTAATCTCACACAGACCAACTAACTGTTCCAGTTTGCCCCAGGACTGAACAGATTCTCGGGTTGTGATTCTGTTTTGGGGTTCTTTTTTCTCATTTGTAATTTTAATTGAAGCATTGCTATTCATTTTTGAAAGTCTTTCCTTATAAGCAACAAATTTTAATATCTATGTCAATTTTGGGGGGAAAGAAACTCCATCAAGAACTTCCCTCCTGAAGAAAACAATGATGTTCATTCCTCCAAACAACCAAATTCAAAATCTACAGAAACAAACAAAAAGCCCACACAGAAAAACAAAAGCAAAAACAAAATTCACATTCTAGGGGTTCAGTGCATTTAGCAGCCTTCACTGCACTCCTTCAGCTGACTTTCAAAAAAATAACAGCCTAGCTCATCAAAATATACATTTTCCATTTGATTTTTAAATTAAAAAACTAAAACTTTAAGGGATTCACAATCAATTGCCTGACTCGTTTCGATGTCATGTACAGCCTACGAAGGTCAGGAAGGCTATTTGCAGCACACATGGTTAGGGGAAATTGATTTTCAAGGTTTAGCTTTCTTCCAAACACTGTAAAATACCCACAACTCCAAGTATGAAGGGACACAGACAATCTCCTTTGAGAATTCCACAGAACAATACAGGCACCCCAGCTGTTCTTCATAGAGTGACAGGGCTTCCGTCAAATTGACACAGTTCCCCTGTGTAAAATATTTCCCATCCTGTTTCAATACTTTCATTGAGAGGTCAAGAATCAGTCTGAGATGGGGCTTCCCTCGTGGCGCAGTGGTTAAGAGGATCTGCCTACCAATGCAGGGCACATGGGTTCCAGCCCTGGTCCTGGAGGATCCCACATGCCACAGAACAACTAAGCCCATGCGCCACAGCTTCTGAGCCTGTGCTCTAGAGCCCGTGAGCCACAATTACTGAAGCCCACGCACCTAGAGGCCCGTGATCCTCAACAAGAGAAGCCACTGCAATGAGAAGCCCGTACACCGCAGCAAAGAGTAGACCCTGCTCGCTGCAACTAGAGAAAGCCCACGCACAGCAACGACGACCCAATGCAGCCATAAAGAAAGAAAGAATCAGTCTGAGAAACTCCCATGTGGAGTCTTCTTCCAGAGATGTGGATATTGGAACAGCTGTCAAATCATTATGTGATTCAGTTTTAAAACCGAGAAAGTACTTGGCAAACTCACTTTTAGCTGTTTAAGTCCCATGTTCTGGGAACCCCCTTGGTCCTGAGGTTGGGGTCATCCTAACTCTCAGCTTTCTCTTCTCATTGTCTATCTTGATCTTGCGTGTGTGTGTTAATATATTTATATAAAGTCAAGGGCTCAGCAGAGCGGGAGAGAGCTCAGCTGCCAGATGTTGAGAGTGCTTGATTAAAGCAACAGGATAAAACGAAAGTAAGAGTCAAGCCTTTCATCACTTATTGTGATAGGATAAGCAAGAGGCTAAAACAGAGAAAGTTTTGACTCCATCTCCTTGCATTTTCCCTCATGGAACATTGCAGGTCAGGTGGATCAGCACAGATATGGGGTCGGGGTGGGGGGGGGGAGGTAAGGGGGTTTATAGGAGGGCTAGGAGTAGTAAAGTACTGAGTACTGAGTCAGAGTGGAAAAGTACTAGTACTGAGTGAGAAGGGATAAAGTGTCTTCATGGCCTCTCCCTCCCTCCCTCCTCTCCCACCAATAAGGAAGCCTAAGCAGAGGCCCCGAGGAAAGTCCTAATGAAAGAGACCTCCAAGTGAAGGCTCCTGGTCTAGAAATGCAGATATGTAAGACCATGGGCTGTCAGAGTGTCCTGAGTCCTTGAGTAAAACTCCTTTCAGAGGCTGCAGCAAACTGCCTGTGCAATTCTAGTAGGGGCAGTATTCACCTGTGAGACTTGCCAAGTAAAGCCTTTGTAATTGCCTACACCTGGGCCTGAAAAATTACATGTAGGTTTTTGGCCAGGAGCTGGAATATATCTCTCTTCCTCAACAACCCAATAGAAAAATGGACAACGGTTATGATCAAATAGTTCACACAGAAGAAGAAATGTTAAATGATTCTTAAATACATAGAATGATGTTTAATCTCACTTATAAGAGAAATGCAAATTAAACCTTCACGGAGATAACAATTTTTCACTTAACACACTGTGATCCTAAAGGAATGGGGAAACAGATACTCCTATTGTAGGAGGGCATATATACTGATACTGCCTCTACAGAGAGCAATTTCACAACTTCAATCAAAATTATAGATTCGGGCTTCCCTGGTGGCCCAGGGGTTGAGAGTCTGCCTGCCGATGCAGGGGACACAGGTTCGTGCCCCGGTCCGGGAAGATCCCACTTGCCGCGGAGCGGCTGGGCCCGTGAGCCATGGCCGCTGATCCTGCGCGTCTGGAGCCTGTGCTTCGCAACGGGAGAGGCCACAACAAGTGAGAGGCCCGCGTACGGCAAAAAAAAAAAAAAATTACAGATTCAGGGACTTCCCTGGTTGTCCAGTGGTTAAGACTCCGTGCTCCCAATGCAGGAGGCCTGGGTTTGATCCTTGGTCAGGGAACTAGATCCCACGTGCTGCAACTGAAAGATCCCGCACGCGGCAATGAAGATCCTGAGTGCTGCAACTAAGACCCGGCACAGCCAAATGAAAAAAAAAAAAAATACAGATTCATGTATCTTTGACCATTAAATACATTCTAGGAATTTATCCTGCATATAGGCCCACACCTGTGGTAAATGACAGATACACAAGTCTTCATTCCTTGCCATTCATTGTTTTTTTTCTTAATTTTTAAATATTTATTTATTTGACTGTGCTGGGTCTTAGTTGAGGCATGTGGAATCTTTCGTTGTGGCATGTGAACTCTTAGTTGTGGCATGTGGGATCTAGTCCCTTGACTAGGGATCGAACCTGGGCCCCCTGCATTGGGAATGCAGAGCCTTAGCCACTGGACCACCAGGGAAGTCCCCATTCATTGCTTATAATAGCAAAAGATTGGAAACCACCTAACAGTTATGGACTGGTAAAACAAAAATACAATACATCCATACATAGAAATACTGTGCAGCCATTCAGAAGATATATCATTATGTTTTAAAAGCAAATGGGCTTCCCTGGTGGTACAGTGGGTAAGAATCTGCCTGCCAATGCAATGGACATGGGTTCAAGCCCTGGTCTGGGAAGATCCCACATGCCATGGAGCAGCTACGCTCATGCACCACAACTACTGAAGCCCATGTGCCACAACTACTGAAGCCCGCGCGCCTAGAGCCCGTGCTCCGCAACAAGAGAAGCCACCACAATGAGAAGCCCGCGCACTTCAACAAAGAGTAGCCCCCGCTCACCCCAACTAGAGAAAGCCCACATGCAGCAACGAAGACCTAACACAGCCAAAAGTAAAAAAATAAAATAAAATAAAAAATAAATAAAAGTAAATGTGGAAAAATGTGTACTGTATACACAGTTTGTGTGACAATATGGGGAAATAACATATTTTTTGTTTGTGTATAGAAGGATACATAAGAAGCTAATGGCATTGGATTTTAGGGAGAGAACTAGGTAGCTGGTAACAGTAATGGAAAGAGACATTCCATTGTATACTATTTTACACCTTTGGAATCATTTTGAATGTAAATCAAAATTTAAACAACAACAAGCAAACAAACCAACCACAAAAACATGGGCTCTGGTATCAGACTGCCTGGGTTTAAACCTTTCTGCATCACTTACTGGTTGTGTGACCTCAGGCAAATTATTTAACTTTATGTTTCTTTCCACATCTACAAAATGGGTATAATGATAGCACTGATTTCAGAGAGTTGTTGTGAAAATTAAAGGAGATCACACGGGTCAAATATTTATTTAAATTTATTTTATTTAGTGTTTTTATTTTTGGTTGCATTGGATCTTTGTTGCTGCGCGCGGACTTTCTCTAGTTGTGGCAAAGGGGGGCCACTCTTCATTGCGGTGCACATTGCTGTGTCTTCTCTTGTTGTGGAGCATGGGCTCTAGGAGGGTGGGCTTCAATAGTTGTGGCACTCGGGCTCAGTAGTTGTGGCTCACGGGCTTAGTTCCTCCGCGGCAGGTGGGATATTCCCAGACCAGGGCTTGAACCTGTGTCCCCTGCATTGGCAGGTGGATTCTTAACCACTGCGCCACCAGGAAAGCCCAAGGGTCAAATATTTAGATCAGTGGCAGAGACTGGAGCAAGACTTTCAGGTCTCAAATGCCAGCTCCACCCCTCCCAGGTTGTGTGACCTTGGGCAAATTATTCAACCTCACTTTTCCTCAGTTTCTTCATTTGGAAATGGGGAGAATAATCAGATTGTGTGAAGATTAAATTAGTTAATATTTATAAAGTACTTACAACTGCATTTGGAATATATTAAGTGCTATATAAGTATTTGCTGAATATTAGATATTTATTTAACACAAATATTAGTTATTATGGTTAGCTATTATCCAACACTGTTGAAATAAACTCTGCTTAGGTTACTTCTCAGAATTATCTTACCTACCCTCAACCTTGCTCTTCTCTTATCTGTAATTATACAATTATGCATCTGTTATTTGCTCATATTATTCTCACAGTCTGGAATGCCAATTCCAACCATGACTGACTGAAGAATGCTTAACTGTACTTCAAGAGCCAATTCAACGATCTCTTCCTCCCTGAAGGTGGCTGCTCTCCCCTATTAGCTGCCCCATCACAGATCTCTAGTCTGACCCTTCCCTACTTTCGCTGCCTCTTGTCCTGCCCCAGACCAGCAGGCAAAGCAGGCAACACTTTATGCTTGTGGGAATAAATGGGTAAATGGAATACTGACGTTTTCAAGGGAATTCAAAAAAGTGTAAGTTTTCTGTTGTGACCATGTATCAAGTTCATTTTTATGCCCTAAATTCTCAGACAGAGAGGAAAGAAAGAGCTGTTCATGGACACTTAATGGAAGGTGGAAATAGAAAACTTTGGAAATTAGAAGGGTTGTTTTTTTTTTTTTTTTTTTTGCGGGGGTGTGTTGTTTGGTTTGGTTTTTGCCTTTAATCAACATGGACCTGGCTCCCCCTGCTGGATCTAGAGTAAAACATGGGTGGACTTGGAGAGTATTATACTTAGTGAAATGTCAAAGACAAATACTATATGATATCACTTATATGTGGAATCTAAAAAATAAAACCAACTAGTGAATATAGTAAAAAAGAAATAGACTCACAGATATAGAGAACAAGCATGATTACCAGCAGGGAGCGGGAAGTGGGAGGGGCAAGATAGGGGTAGGGAATTAAGAGATACAAACTACTATGTATAAAATAAATAAGCTTCAGGGACTTCCCTGGTGGTTCAGTGCATAAGACTCCACGCTCCCAATGCAGGAGGCCTGGGTTTGATCCCTGGTCGGTGAACTAGATCCCCCATGCATGCCGCAGCTAAAAGATCCCGCATGCTGCAACTAAAGATCCCACATGCCACAACTAAGACCAGCACAGCCTAAATAAATAAATAAATACTTTAAAAAAATAAGCTACAAGGGGCTTCCCTGGTGGCGCAGTGGTTGAGAATCCGCCTGCCGATGCAGGGGTCACGGGTTCGTGCCCTGGTCCGGGAAGATCCCACATGCCGCGGAGCAACTAAGCCCGTGAGCCATGGCCGCTAGGCCTGCGCGTCCGGAGCCTGTGCTCCGCAACGGGAGAGGCCACAGCAGTGAGAGGCCCGCATACCACAAAAAAAAAAAAAAAAAAAAAAAAGCTACAAGAATATATTGTACAGGGACTTCCCTGGTAGACTTCCCTGGTGGTGCAGTGGTTAAGAATATGCCTTTATGGGAACATATGTATATGTATAACTGATTCACTTTGTTGTAAAGCAGAAACTAACACATCATTGTAAAACAGTTATACTCCAATAAAGATGTTAAAAAAAAAAAAAAAAAAAAAAAAGAATACGCCTGCAGGGCTTCCCTGGTGGCGCAGTGGTTGAGAGTCCGCCTGCCGATGCAGGGGACACGGATTCGTGCCCCGGTCCGGGAAGATCCCACATGCCGCGGAGTGGCCATGGCCGCTGAGCCTGCGCGTCCGGAGCCTGCGCGTCTGGAGCCTGTGCTCCGCAACAGGAGAGGCTGCAGCGGTGAGAGGCCCGCGTACGGCAAAAAAAAAAAAAAAAAAAAAAAAGAATATGCCTGCAAATGCAGGGGACACGGGTTCAAGCCCTAGTCCAGGAAGATCCCACATGCTGCGGAGCAACTAAACCCGTGCGCCATGCTACTGAGCCTGTGATCTAGAGCCCATGAGCCACAACTGCTGAAGCCCATGCGCCTAGAGCCTGTGCTCTGCAACAAGAGAAGCCACCGCAATGAGAAGCCTGTGCACCGCAGTGAAGAGTAGCCCCTGCTCGCCGCAACTAGAGAAAGCCTGTGAGCAGCAATGAAGACCCAAGGCAGCCAAAAAAAAAATTAAAAAATAAAACATTTATTTAAAAAAACTGATTTGGGAACTTTCTCCTTTAAGAAAAAAGAAAAAGAATATATTGTAGAGCACAGAGAATATGGCCAATATTTTATAATAGCTATATATGAAGTATATAACATTTAAAAATTGTGAATCACTATGTTGTATACCTGAAACTTGTATAATATTTTACATCAGCCATACTTAAATTTAAAAAATCAATTCACGGGGCTTCCCTGGTGGCGCAGTGGTTGAGAGTCCGCCTGCCGATGCAGGGGACACGGGTTCATGCCCCGGTCCGGGAGGATCCCACGTGCCGCGGAGTGGCTGGGCCCGTGAGCCATGGCCGCTGAGCCTGCGCGTCCGGAGCCTGTGCTCCGCAACGGGAGAGGCCACAACAGTGAGAGGCCCGCGTACCGGAAAAAAAAAAAAAAAAAAAAAATCAATTCATTTCTGTAAAGGCAGAGGAAACAAAACTCATAGCATATTTAAAATAGTATCTAGAGCTTTCATCAAGGCTCTTATTACAGATGGCATAGTTGTAGTTATGACATTCCAGCATCCCCATAATGACTGGCTACATAACAATTACAGTTACCTCATGTATTTGGAGGGAGAGGTGTGGCTTTGAAATCTAAGCCCAGGACTGCAGGCCAGGAAGTCCTTAGTGTATATCCAACTTCGACAAGAACTGCAAAAATTGGTCTCTGGCAAATAATTTAACTTGTTTTTTTATGGCATTGTTAATTTTTATTTTACTGTCTGTGTGACGGGCACAAGAATGCTACTAGCATCTCATTGCCATTGAAGCACTTGAATGATATCAGTTGTCAACTGAATACCAAATGTCTCCTATGTGCACAGCAACACTCAAGGCCCTGAGGAACCGAAGAGCAGTATAATGTTCCTCCCCTCAAGGATCTGTGGTCTTAAGGGAACGTGGAGGCTGTGTATGGTGCTTCAAATGGTGTCTGATATACAGTTTTAAGTCTTCAAAAACATACATTCACTTCCTTCTTCCACCTTTGAATCTGGCTTCTGCCCAGGGCTAGAATCCCTGATTCCAGGCCTGATGGAACATTTTCTGAGATGGATTCTTCCCATCTAGATTGTCTAGATTGCCTATATTGTCAGTGCCATGAGAACAGGGACCAGGTCTTATTCATGCTCCATCCCCAGTAACCAGGACCATGGCTGGCACATGAAATGTGCTCAATACATTTTGTTGAGTGAACGATCTTCCAAGGAAACTCATTCTATTTTTGGCTAACGCTCATTGTTAAAGAAGTGAGCTGAAATCTACCTCCCTGTCACTTGCATTCACTGGTTCTTCTCTTCCCTAATCTAAATAGTTCTCAATAAATGTAAGCTCTCTTTCTACCTCCCCTTCATGCCCTTCTGTCATCATCGCCCTCATGAATATCAGAAGACTATTTAAATCCCTTGCTGAAATCTAGATACTACTGACTGTACCTCCAGTGTTCCTCTAATCCATTAGCCAAATAATTAAAAACTCACAATGTAATTGAGGAAATCCATCCTGAAACATGAAACAAAGAGGAATCAAAGCCTTTAAATGCGATGGGTGATTGTGGTCAGACAGGAGTAAATTTAGGAGTTCAGAAAAGGGAACTATCCTTAGGGTATAAAAGAGTGAGAAGAGATTTTCTGCAGTTTTGGGGCTGAAACGTTGCTTCATTCATCTTAAGACCTAGATGAAGCAAACAACACAGTACTTCCCCTCACATGTTCACTCTCTAGTGGAGGAGACAGGTAACTATCAAGTGAATTAATAAAATGAACTTAAAAGATGGTGCTATGAAGAAAAAGGCAGGGTGCTGGGAAGGAGAATAATGAGGTGAGGTAGGTGGGGACAAACATCAGCTTTAGAGAGAACGGGGGTCAGAAAGCCTCTCTGAGGAGCCATCAAGAAGGAGCTTGAGAAAAAATAAGGGTGGGAGGGGTTTAAAGCATGAATTGGAGGACAGATGTTAGAATCAGTGAAGTACAAGGAAAGAAACAAACATGAACTCTAAGGTAAAACTTGTGTTTAAGCAAATATCTAGCTCAAAATCTTTTGTTTGTTACTCCAAATATTTGAGCATTACTTCATATAAAAACATACACATGCAAATACGTTCTGAAACATGTAAACAGTTTATATGTTCCCAAAAGGATTTGAAGCAACTTATAGAAATATAACAGGAAATAATTCAGAAATTGGGATGCAGGTGAAAAGTAAAGACAGTGTTCCTTAGGCAGCACATATACTAAAATTGGAACGATACAGAGATTAGCATGGCCCCTGCGCAAGAATGACACACAAATTCGTGAAGCGTTCCATATTTTTAAGCAGGTGCATATCACAGAGATCAGCTAGGTGTTTTGTGTCCACCTAGAGGGGTGGGATAGGGAGGGTAGGAGGGAGACGCAAGAGGGAGGGGATATGGGGATATATGTAGACATATAGCTTATTCACTTTGTTATACAGCAGCAATTAACACAACAATGTAAAGCAATTGTACTCCAATAAAGATGTTAAAAAAAAAAGAAAAGACAAACAGGAGAAAGAAAATGAAGTCAATTGTTAGGACTGACATACAAAAGTGCATATTATACGTTCTAAACAGTAACTAGATCTGGGCTGTATATTTGATTCAGAGCTTCCAGGAACAGAGCAATAGGGAAATATAAAAAATTATGAAATTCAATGTGCCCATAATAAAAAAAATGAAGTTCTTAAGAGAAATATAGCTTCCTGGTATTAAGATCTGAGAGAAATACTCCTTCATCATGAGTCACTCTGTGACATAATGGTCAAAGTCCTCAACAATATCCCTGCAGTAAACACAACAGCAAGATTCCCAGGGCCATCTCAGAACTAGCTTCTATGCATGAAACCAAAGTGCACCTCAGTAAAAGCAGTTCTATAAGGGACCAGAGGCAATCCAGCTACACAGCTTATACTAGCAGCTGTGAATCAGGGTTAACATTTAGAATGTCTAGAGAAATGGATGGATTACTTATCCTTCAGGTAATCCTCAATGAATATTCTTTTACCTGAGTTTTTGATGAATAATGTGTAGTAGAGAACTGAAGTCATTTCTCTGGCAAGAAACTAGAGTGGAAATGATCTTGCTGCTAATTGTTTTGAAAATCAATGGTACTGAAGATAGGACTAACAATCTTTTAGAGAAGTAAGGGGTCTAACAGTGTGATAGCTTGAAAAAAAAGGCTATCCTACTGCCATTTGGAAGTGGACTTAAAACTTTCCTCAAAAAATAGATCTTAACCCACATAATCACATGGACAGATAATGCCTCAGGCCCCAAAGTTCTTCCACACACATGTGGTCAAGATCATTCTAGCCTCTATTAGTCAAGAGAACTCAATAAATTAGTTAAAAATTTTTACTTTCCAGGTAACTGCATAGTGCATGTGCTGTATAAATTTTTGTCAATAAATCAATTAAATGTTGGATGACAGTGACCTAGAACAATATTTGAATATAAAAATAGTTGATCTCAAGCCATGCTTTCTGACAATAATTATGTAGAAATATTCAGAGCCTGCTTAGTGGTAATATCCTCAGCATAGAGGCAAATAATTATCTTTCCCTTCATTAAAAAAAAAACAAAAAAAAAACAACCATGCACTAAGCTCATCTAAAAGTGCCTTTAGGGGGCTTCTCTGGTTGTCCAGTGGTTAAGACCTCGTGCTTCCACTGCACGGGGCACGGGCTCCATCCCTGGTTGGGGAACTAAGATCCCACATGCCCTGGGACACGGCCGAAAAAAAAAAATGGTTTTAGTTCTTTAAGGAGCACATTTTTAAAGAAAAAGGGGAAGCTTTCTGCTTGAACCAGTAGAGTTATCTGATCTGTTAGTTTGACCGAGACTGGCTAGCTGGTTGCCAAACTGGTTTTGTTTCCCTCTGGGCCCACAGTTCAACTAAATTTCCCAGCCTCCCTTGCAGTTAGGTGTAGGCAAGAGAATTCTGGCCAGTTGAATTGGATGTATTTCACCTTCAGGACGGTGCAAGAAACCTCAGAGTGACTTTGGGTGTAGTGTACCGAAGACGATAGACCTTTCCATCAGTCTGGATCACTCAACACCCAAGCTCTTATTGGGCATATGTGTGAGAGAAGTAACTTTATATTGCATTCAGCCACTGAGATATCAAAGTTTGTTGTTACAGCAGCTAGTGTACAGTCAATACAACATTTAAACCAAGTCAAGAATATGCTTCTACCTCTCTGTACCTCAGTTTCCTTAACCATAAAATGTAGATTTTAATAGCACTTACCTCATAAATTTGCTTTAAGTATTAAATATGTTAATGCATGTTAATGCTTCCAACAGTGCCTGGCACATAGTAAACATTCAATTCATGTTAACTATTATGGTTCTTACAATAGTACAAATCTTCCTAGTAGAATTAAGTTCCATATAACTCAAATTTCCTCTGACTATTCAGATTGTAGTAACAAGTGATGTCACATTCATGTTACTATCTTCACTGTGCTGATCTGTGCCCCAATCACTGCAGGATTTCAGTACATTTCTTGGTCACCTTGGGTTGTCCCATACATGCTCTGAAATTATTCTCTGATCTCCATTTTATTGTCTGCTAACCACTTTTGAAGTTACTGGGAAGTAGGGGGTGGCAGAATGAGGAAGGCTTGCTGTCACGGTGTACTGCCTCTCATTTGTCCCAAAGCTATAAACCCTCAAAGTGCCAAAATAGACTCCCATCCATTTGTATCTGTTTTTTCTCAAATTTGCTTTAATGTTTAAATTTTGTGTAATAATATACTGCGTTTCAGGAAATGTTAGAAACACATTTAAGAAATTATTCTCAGATATCACAGTACAAGTTTTAATTCATTTAATTTTCCATTGTCAATCAACAGGCTTATGGGAAGGGGCAAACAGACCACACCACTGAATCCAGGAATTCTCAGTCAGGTGCCTGGGTCTCTTCTTAACCCACTTCTTGTCCATACAGTGGGTCACTACAATTTACCCCGAAACTGCTCCTAGGTTTGCCTCACAGGGATTTTTAACCTGAGGCCCACAGACCTCCCTACCCAGCTGAAATAATCCCCAGGATATCCATGGACAGAACTCAGGAGGCCTGTGATCTTGGATGGGGAAAAAAAAATTACATTTTTTTTTTTTTTTTAACTAATCTCTAATAGAAATTTAGCAATTCCTTCATTACTAACGTAGGCAACAAGTTATAGTAGTATTAGCTGTACCTGTGACTGTCACCAACAGATATACCAATAGATATTTCTATGTCACATTATAGCAGTTAAAAATATTTTGAAATAGCGTTTATGCTCACACTACTATGGAATTACGGTAGTCACTAGATCTGCCATTGTGCTCCCATTTGTCTTATTTCGTACATTAATAAGGATGTATATTACTATAGCAAATGCTGATTTAATATTCTGAGAACTATATTTTAATATAATTGGCTTCCAAATGTTTGTACATAGAAACACTGTTCTGAGAAAGGAATCTATAGACTTTACCTGACTGACAAAAGGGTCCATGGTACAAAAGAGAAAAACCTTTGGGTTATTGGGTTTGACATTAACTCCACACCCCCATGTATTTTTCCTTACTCACCCTACTCTGTAGTCTTGAAGAACTATAGTGGTGACAAACACTCAGACACATTGAAATGCCATCCCTTAGGACAGCAAGGTAGGTGATTAAGAGCTTGGGCACTGGAGTCAACTTGTCCTGCTCCACCACTTATTAACTGTGTGACCCAGGGCAAGTTACTTAACCTCTCTATGCCTCATGTCTGTAAAATGGAAATTATAATTTTTCCTTCCTCATAGGGTTATTGTGAAGAATAAATAAGTTAATCCATTAAGTCTCTTCGAGTCTAGCACATAGTAAGCTCTCAGAAAATGTTAGCTGCTCTTTCAAGTTCCTGTCACAGATATTTCTTTATGATATTTATAGGGAAGGGAGAGGAAGAGAGAAAAGAGTAGGATAGACATTCCTCTTGTGAATCATAGCCTACACATATTACTTTTATGATGCACAAAATTGATATCCTTTTTTAAAGCACGCATAGTTCTTCCTTGAAAGGTTTCCAATTTAATTTTAAGTTTTATATAATAACTCCCAACTGAATCTTTTTTAATGCTTCCGTGGCAGTACAAATGCTCTCTGCCCTTGGTTTACAAAGCAGGGCTTACATTTAAATAATATTAGTCTTTCATAATTCATGCTCCTTTCTAAGCCCTTTAAGAGGTGAATCTTGGCTGTGTCATTTTAACTGAAGGGGAGAAAATATTAAAAATAAATGAAAGTAGATTCATTCATTCATTCATTTAACAATTATTACGCTCCTGCTCTGTGCCAGGCACTGGTCTAAATGCTGAGGACTTAGTGATGAACAACACAAAGTCCCCGCTGTCACTGAGCTTACTTTCTAGTGTGGACAATGAACTAAAAGTATCAGGAGGTGATCAGTGCTTCACAGAGCATTAAAATAAAGTGATGTTATATACATAAGGACCAGGTGGTTATTTTATATTAGGTAGTCAGGGAAGTTCTTCCCAAAGAGGTGACATTTAAGCAGAGATCTGAATAACAAAACAGAGGTAGCCAATAAGGAGACAACATTCCATGCAAAGGGAAGAGCTAGTGAAAATTCATTAGAGCAGGACTGAGCTTACCTCTTCTTATCTCTTTAGGAATGAAAAGAAGGCTGCTGTGGCTGGAACATAGTGTGCAAAGGGCGGAGCCATTCAGGAGAGGTAAACAGGGATGAGATATTGTGAGGTTTTGCAAGTAAAGGCAAGGTTTATTTTCAGTGGAACAGGAAGCTACTACAGAGTTTTAGTCAGAGGCGAAGTGATCTGATATACCATTTAAAAGCACTCCAAGATAGGGAAGGAGAGTTGAAAATAAATAAAATAAAGTCCGCTTACTCATGGGTAATGAATTTAGTGGGGCAAGACTAGATATGGGAAGACTGGTTGGATGGTGGCTTAGACCAGGATTACAGCAGAGAGATGGCAAAGATGGTCGGTTTATGCGTTAGAGTATATTTTGGAGGTAAAGCCAGTAATACTTACTGATTGGGACATGAAGAAATGAGAAGAATCAAGGATAACTCCTGACCTTTTGGTCTATGTAACTGGGCTGATGGTGCCAATTATAAAGATGGCTAAATCCTGGGGGAATGAGGGGATGAGGAAGTGGGAACAGATGTGAGATAATGTGTTGCAATTTCTCATTTAGTGCTCATCTTAATTTTGAGTTGCCTATCAAACATCCAAATGGAGATATCAAATATACAGTTACACAAGTTTTAAGTTCAGGGGAGAAGGCAGGGGCTGGAAATATAAGTTAAGGAATCATTGGCCTAGGAATGGTATTTAAAACCATGGGACTTGATGAGCTCACCTATTTAGACAGTATAAACAAAGAAAAAAGAGTTGAAGACTAGGTCTTGGAGGTCTGATAAGGGGGAAGGAGCTGATAAGAAACTAAGAAGTAAGCAGCAAGATAGAAGGAACAAGATGAACCTGGCATCATGGAAGCTTTGAGAACAAAGTGCTTCCAGGAGGGAGTGATAACTAATGTCAGAAAATGCTGAGTGGTCCAGAAGGATGAGGACAGAGAATTGACCTGTCTTTGGCAAGATGTGGGTCAATAGTGACTTGATAGGAGATGTTTCAGTATGTGGAGGGGGATGAAAGTCCAGGGGCATGAGAAAGTAGAGTTGGCAAATATGAGACAGTTCTTTTGAGGCACCAAAATCAGGTAGAAGCTGGAGGCGGTGTAAGATTAAGGGAGAGAGGGAAGTTATGTGTGTAAGGGGGTTAAATGAGGAGGGCTGGGTAGGGAAGTTGTGAGAAAGGAAAACATAGATCTAAACTTTGGTTTCTGCCCTCAGGGAGTTTATGATCTTATCTGGGAGAAGTTGAGGATAGCAGTAGCAAAAAATTTAGGCTTTAGATTAAATAAAACAGTATCTGTAATGCTGAGCACGATGCCTAACAGTAAGAACTCAATAGATGGAAGTTATAATTACAAAACAATTTGAAAGCACTCTGAGATAGGCAGTAATTAAGGACTAAACTGAGTAAGTAATTAAATGTTAGGATTTTAGAAAATGGAGAGATTACTGTCAGCCACAGCAACCATACTTCCCAGTTAAAACTCAGGACCCATCATATGACAATGGTTTAAAAAACAATCTGTCAATATATTTATGTGAACAAATTTGCAAAGGTCTAAGATTTTAAACTTTCAGCCACTACTTAAACAATTGCCTATACTGGAGATATTTAAGTTCCATGTATCCCCAAATACCCTGAGCCATTTTGAGGCCTCTGTACCTGTGCTCTTGCTTTTCCCTCTACCTGAAACACCATTCCCCACCTTTACATGACTAACTCCTACTCATTCTTCAGGGCTACTTCCTCTGGGAAGCCTCCCTTGCCCTGCCCTACCCTCCCGCGGGGCTGGGAGCTCCTGTGTTGGGACCTTGTGCACAATTTTACCATAGCTTTTACCACACTGTATTGACATTTTGTATTTGTGTACCTTTTGTGATTTTTTTTCTGTTGTTTTGGGGTTTACTAGACTGCAGGTTTTCCAAGGGCAGTGTCAAGATTGTATTCACCATTTTTTCCCTTTCACTCAGCCCAGCTTCTGGCTGATCTCAATCAATGTCTATTGAACCCAGCTGAATCTAATACTAGGACTATGCTGGAATATCCTGAACACAAGTCCTTGAATGACTGATAACTAGCTTAAACATCCCACCATAATCTTATAACAGGTTTATAACATGAGAACTACTCAGGACCCCATCCTTCCTCACTCCCTCTGAGTCTGCACAATTCCACATACTTCCTGAGTTGTTTTACAACACTTCCCAATAAACTTTTTAAAAAATCGTTTTTTTCATCATTCAGCTTCTAATCAAAATGTATTAGCATCCAGTACAGTCTAACTATACTTCATGCCAAAATTATTAAGCTCTCATATTTTTCTCTTCTAAGTTGAAAGGAATACACCCTCATGGTAACAAAGCCAATCTGTATAAAAGGAGTATATAGTTAAAAGGAAGGCTCCATTCTGTTGCTGACTCCCAGCCTTCCAGGTCCTCTTTGTAGACACAGTCACTACTACCAACTTCTTTTGTATCCTTCCAGAGGTATCCTATGCTATTACAACACACTCCATTGTTTTTTATTTTAATAAATTTATTTTACTTATTTTTATTTTTGGCTGCATTTGCTCTTCGCTGCTGTGTGAGGGCTTTCTCTAGTTGTGGCAAGTAGGGGCTACTCTTCATTGTGGTGCGTAGTCTTGTCATTGCGGTGGCTTCTCGTGTTGCAGTGCACAGGCTCTAGGCGCGTGGGCTTCAGTAGTTGTGGCACAAGGGCTCAGTAGTTATGGCTCGTGGTCTCTAGAGCACAGGCTCAGTAGTTGTGGCGCATGGGCTTAGTTGCTCTGCGGCATGTGGGATCTTCCCAGACCAGGGCTCGAACCTGTGTTCCCTGCATTGGCAGGCTGATTCTTAACCACTGTGCCACCAGGGAAGTTCTCACACACTGTTTTTTAAAACATAAATACTAGCATTCCACAGATTATTTGCAGCCTGGCTTTTTCCTTTAACAGATAGCTTGACTGTAACCTCACGAGAAAAGCCTTGAGGTGAAAGTACCCACCTAAGCCATTCCTGGATTCCTGACCAAAGAAACTGTGAGATAGCAAATTTTTGTTGCTGTAAACCATTAAGCTTTGGGATAATTTGATATGCACCAATAGATAACTAATATACCTTCATTCTCTCCTCCTCTTTTTCCTGAGCTTCCCAAGTTACTTAGAGATATCTCTAGTAATGCTTTTAGAACACTACATCATACTTGTTTCTAAGTCTCTTTCCCCTACTTGACTATCTCCAAGGACAGGAATCCTGGCCCAGTTAGCTTTATATTGACTGTGTCTTACACAAAGTTCAAGCTAGAACATCATCACTTCCCTAGATTTTTGCAATAACCTCCACACGGGGCTGCCCAAATCCCCTCTAGCCTCTCTCTGATCCATTCTCTACCCAGCCCTAAGAAATCTTTTTAAAATGCAACTTGGGTTATTTGAGAGCTTAACATCCTTCTCCTCATTCTTAGGATAAAGACCTAAATTTTTAATACAGCCTCCCAGGCCTGGCATGGTCTGCCTGTCCCATCACCACATATAAAGCCACTTCCGCTTTGTTCCCAGCACAACAGCAACACTGGTTTTTCATTTCCTCAGCTGAACCATGCCCCTTCCTCTCTCACTGTCTTTGCTCACACTGTTCCCTCTGCCTGGGATGTTTTTCCCCTCCTCCTCACTCAATTTCTACTCATCCTTTAGATCTCAGCTCAATGTCATTTTCTCAGGGAATGCCTTTCTGCTTTCCATTCTAAATCAAAGAACCCTATAGTTTTCTTTCATACCACTATCACAATTGAGATTAAGTGATTGTTTAATTAGGTGTTTAATATTTGTCTCCCCTGGTGGACTCTAAGCTCTGTTAGGGAGGGGACACCTTGTCTTGTTCACTACTGTATCCCCAGCACAGACCATAGTGCCTGACATGTTGAAAATAGAGGCTCAATACTTTTTTTTTCTTTTTCGCTAAATGAAACACAGGACAAACATTTCCTATTCCTTCTTCAAATCTTTTCATCAGCTACACATTTAACCTTCTGAGTGTCATTCCTTTATGACAGTGTTATCTACCTTAGGTAATGACTTCTGAGAGGTAGAGATCACAGCTTTTAAGTTGTGTCATATAGGACCCAGCAGAGTTCTCCTACTGAGGTGGGGATACAGCTTTGGGAATGGAAAGAGAATAGGTTTACTTATTAATGGCCTTTTGTAGCTGCTTTATTGCTGTTAATATCTCTTTGGCCTGTTGGGGGCAGTGTGAAGTTGAACGAGCACGAGGCACGCAGTCCCACCCAGCTTTGGATCCCAGCTCCCGTACTTAGTAGCTGTGTGACTCTGGGCAAATTACTCATGTTCTCTGTTCCTCAAATTCCTCAGCTATAAAATGAGGATATCATAATGGTACCGTTTTATGAGGTTTATGGAGGGATTCTTGTAAATTCCTCTCCATGACTTGTAAAGCACTAAGAACAAGGACTGGCCTTAGCAAATGCTCAATAAATGTCAGCTACTATTTTTACCTGTGGTAAAACAAGGATGCCCATTTCTCATTTGGTACTGGAAGATGTTTGGGAATATTTGTGGTGTTGTGAAGTTCCCTGTGGGAGGTTAGGATTGGAACACTTAAAAGTATAATGCCTCCTCCTCAATTCTTTTCTCTACCTTTAAATCTTAATATTGAAGCCAGTGGGAGAAGGGAAAGAGGAGAAACAGCTGCCAGCTATGTTCTATTTGGTTCCAAATGACAGCAGCACCAGTTTTCACTTTCTCCTAGAAGTTTGTGTTTCCATTGTTCACATGTGCATCTTCATACGCCTATTGCCAGAGAGATGAGATAAGCTAAGCAAGAGCTACCATTTCAGATTCTTGACACCTGGTAGTTTGTGAATGCTGCTGTTTTGGAATCCAGAGAACCATCAAGCTCCCTTTCTTCTTCTTCTTATTGGGACCCTTCCGATTGATCAGAGCCTATGAAGTATTGACCATTCAAGAGCCATAATAAAACAGTAATAAAATAATGAAGTCTGAACTGCAACAAGGAACTCACTCAAGCAAGGGCCCTCTGCTGCTGGGACCCAGAGAAAATATTTCTCCTAAGAAAAATGTAAGAAGGATACAAAAAAGTCAAACAGATAATCTTCCCTCAAGACACAGTGTTCTCTCAAGTCCCCATCCTTTTCTGAAGGAAGGCACACTCAATTCTGGGGCAGAAGCTAGGAAACCAGCCCGAGACAATTGGTTTTCCTCTCCCCTTTTAATCTCCTGAAAGAGCTGCCAATTCTAGAAATTCCTCCTTTGATCAGAAGATAAAGCAGAACAATGCTGTAGCACTAAGCAGATTCCTAAGGGACATTCTTCGAGGGTGTGTAAAGCCTGCCTGGAAGTGTGTGTACATGGGGGGAGGAGGGGAGTTGGTGGAAAACTAGGAGTAGGAAGGGTGGGTGGAACAAGAGTTGGTAGCCACAGCCACAAGGAATAATCATATAGTTGCTTCTAGACTTCATAGAGTAGCAACTCCAGCCAGTCTCATTTCCTGGGAGGCATAGGCATGTTTATTACAGTGATTAGAGGGCTTCATCCACTTCACATCCTCCCTCCAAAAAAAAAAAAAAAAGAAAGAAAAAAGAAAAATCGGATTTATATTCCACTATTTGTTGGAAGAGAGTTTCTACTTCTCTTACAGCTTTCTCACAATTTTATTTTATTTTATTTTTTGTCGGAGCATTGCAGCCCATACTAGTCTATCACATTAGACTGGGTACCTCTGGAAGGAGCTGTTCTCTTACTGCTGAAGGGACAAAAATACTATGGATTAGAGTTAGAACTGAGTTTGAATCATGCCCCCAGCTTCACCCTCTGTAAGTGGGTTTAATTTTCCAATCTTCCTAACATGGTCATGTAATTTTTTTAATCTAACATTTGAGGGCTAAATACTTTACAAGCATAATCTCATTCAATTCTCAAGAGGAAGGTATTATTATGGAGATTGTATGTGAAGATATTTTGTAATGTAGAAAAGAGCCGTCTGGCTGTGAGTTATTATTGGGCCATCTTCTTCACCTGGCTGTTGTGAGGATTAGATGTGAAAAGGCTGATGTGAAAGCACTTTAAACGATCCACGTGATGGGCGGAGTACTAATTACACATCCCGCAGCACCTGATCCACTGTGAGGACTCGGTAAACGCTGGTTGGAGTGAACGATTTTATATCTTGCCTGTTCCCTTCAGTCCTCCAATCACAATCTAAATCTCCTCGGGCCTGGGGCCAAAACCACGAATCTGGGAGCTGCAGCCCGGATGCAAGCGAGTGCAGAGTCCCAGGAGAGGGCACGGGAACAATAGAATAGTTCGGTGATTGGAGGGGGGTGTGAACTTTGGATACCCGGCCTGAGAGGTGGCAGACTGGGGTCCCCGGAGACCCCCTCCCGTGGTCTGGGGCTGCACAGAGAGACGTCCTGAACCCGCAGGGCACTCCTCCCGGGGAGTCGGAGTCATCCCCCCGATCCCCCAGCTAGAGCCTCACGCGACGCGCCCAAGCCCCGCCCACTCCTCAGGTAGGCCGTCCACACCAGCCAATCCACAAGAAGCCTGGGCACGGAAGGTGGTGCTTAACCGGCCGGAAGTGACGTCTCTGCTTGGCTGGCCGCAGGGTCCGCCGTTGCTTTCGGCAGCGGCTGAGGCGGTTGAGTGGAAAATGGCTCGGACCGTGGCGGCTGTGGAGGCTTGGGTTGCGGTGGACGCAGAGGCTCAGGCAGCGTGAGGTGAGGAGCGGTAGGTGCGGCGGGGGCTGGAACCTGGGACCCTGCTCTGCAAAGGCGGCGAAGGGCCCCGGGGGTCTTGGGAGGGTCTCTTGCCGCGGCCCCCAGTCCCCCGGGTGCCCGCTTCTGACCCTCCATCCCGTACTCTCGGCGCTGACCTAATCGACTTACCTCCCTCCGGGCCTTGTTTCCATCCAGGCCGTTGCCAGCTGCCCTCCGAAGGTGTCTGCGTCCCACCAGGACCCTCTCGTCGGGGGCGGAGGGGGGGCGCTCCTGGGAGTTAGTTTTGTCCCATGGGGGGAGGAGAAGCCACCCCCTGGTTCTCGGGACCCGGCCGGAGCCGCGATGGCCGGTCCTACCCTCCGGTCGAATTGTTGGATTCTGGCGACTGTGTGTGCTGCACTTCTCAGCTGTGACCCGCATCCCCCCACCCCCGCTGCTTTTCTCCTCCTTGTCCCATCTCCAGCTTTGGGGGCGAACGATTCTTTTTCTCCAACCCCACCCCCACCCCGGTTCCTTTTTTTTTTTTTTTTTTTTTTTTTGCCTCGAATCCACTTGCTTCGGGGAAGACAGTGTTATTTCAGTGTGTATTTAGCGCATCATCTTTCTGGGAGGGCGGTCACATTAAACGTATTTGCTTAACTCTTCCTGAATGACGGAGGAACAATAAATAATTGAAGGGAAAAAAGCGCATGCTTATTTTCCTCACTAATGGTTTGGCTTTAAGAACGAGTTTCTCCAGCTGTGGAATTTTTTCTGGGGGGAGCAGGGATTGAGGAGGGAAATGAGGAAGGAGAAAAGTAAGTGAGGAATAAAGTCTGGAGATAAAGAACGTGGAAGAGCGAGCCTGTGGTAGTTCTTTCCCTATATTAGCCTGATGGAAGTTCAGGTTGTAATTATATCTTTATTTTGAACAGTGGGTGTTGAATTGGGTGTAAGGAAGGAGGCCTTTCTCTGTGAACAAGATTACTTGTTAAAGAGGTACCCTAAAATCTTTCCAGGTAGGTGTGAGGCCGAAAAGTTCTGTTGGGAAAATTGTGTAACATACTGGAGCAGCAAAGCCACAGATTAGAAGAGATGCAGAAAAAAGAAAGCTATTCTTAGAAGAGTGGTGAAGACGTAGTATAAAAAGAGGGACGGCTGTAGGGGGCTCCAGGAACACTGATTCCAGGAGAGACTTTGTACCTTTGCCTCCTTGGCTTGTGGTTAAGTTTCCACATAAGACACCTCTCAGCAACTCTGCCAGGGCTGGGGCTGATGCTCTTATTCATAGTAGCAAATTAGACCGAAGTGCGTTGGTTAAGGTCTGTACCCTCGAAGATAACTGCTTGTTGAATATTACCACAGTCTTTGAGTACTGAAAAGCATTTTGACTGAATTACTTAACTCAAACCTAATTCAAGAGTGGTTTTACGTAGGTACAAAGCACATGTAGAGCTGCTTCAAGTAATTTTGTTTAAATTAATAGATTCTAAAACAGTTTTTTCTTATGAAAATCTCTGTTGTGATTTGTGTTTTGTATGCAATGTTGCTTGCAGTTTTTCTTGGCAAGCAATATAGTGTTTTCATCCATAGATTTCACAACTTTTTCTGTTTCATGGAATATAAAAGTTGGCATGCTTGCATTCTAGAAACTATAACTTTATGTAATTATTTGTATGTTAAGCATATGATTCTTTGTTTTTCTCTTCTGTAAATGGTTCTGAAATTTTCAATTAATTGGAGATTGCTGCATAAGTTTCCATGTCCAGGAATCCTTCTTTATCTAGCCCAATGTTTTTGCACTTAGTAAGCACATTCAATAAATGAACTTACACCTAACCAAGAGTATTGAATTTCCCAAGAGTTCAGAGTTCTTATCAGAGCATCAGACCAAACTTTTCAGAGCAGCAGCGTGAAGCACTTTTTTTTTTAATGCTTTGTAACTTGTGTTTCTTTGATAATATAAATTATCCATTTTTATTGTATTTGCCGTATTTCAAAAATAATTTGACAGGTAAATGATAAAGGTGAATGTTTTAGTGCAGTTCATTCACACAGTACACGATGTGATGTGTTAGTTGTACCTGAGTAAGGCTAAGAATTGACTGTATGAAAGATCTTGTTTTCAGAGGGCCTATAGGGGTGTCTGGTACAGCAGTGGTTCTAGTAATAGAAAAATGAATGAGATAGTGCTTGTCCCCAGTAAGTTCTCTAGTCCATTTGGGGGAGACAAACACAAATTATAATAGTGTGGTTATAAGGGCATGTAAGGGTTGTGGATCCAAAACACTAAAAAGGATGTGATCACCTGGGCTGAGAGATGGAGAGGGAATGAGTACATCTCATGAGGACAGAGATGCTCAAATTGAGTCTCAAAGGTTGAATTCCTTTTATTAATGAGGGCAGGATAGAGGTATCAGCTTCCAGACCCTGCTGTGATACTACCAAGCTGTTTAATACCTCTGGTGTCTTGTTTTTTTCATTTGAGAGTTGGACTACATCTAAATCAATGATGTCCAGTAAAGATATTAAATGAGAGCCACAAATGTAAGATATTTTACATTTTCTTGGTAAATCTTGAAATCTGGTGAACACTTGACACTTACAACATATCTTACTTTGGACTAGCTACTTGTCAAGCACTCAGTAGGTATTTGTGGTTAGTACGTACCATATCAGACAATGCAGATCTAGCATATGAAAATTCTGCTTTTCTATCTTGGATTCCTGCTTGAAAAGGAAAAGCAACTCCTATGAGAAATGTATAAATGTAGTAATTTATAATTTCTAGTCATTTTGATAGTAGTCATACATGATGTTCTTTTGATTGGAATTATAGTCATACTTGAAAATGATGTTGCTGTAGGAGATCTTTCAGGATGTTCCTAGGGTTTTGGTTGGGACTAGAAGAAACTTTGTTTTTCCTGTGTCTGGTGCAGTCACATTTTGAAATATCTTTATTTTGTGTTTTAATATATACTTTGTATCTCTCCTTTTCTCTGCAGTCTGTTATTTATAACGTGATGGATTCAAAATAAAGTGAGATAGTGCACATGGACATTTTAGGCAGTTAAAATGGGAGATTTGTACAATTTTAAACTACATTTTGGATTTCTTAAAATTTTTAATTCAGCTATTTGGGTACAAAAGTGAATGGGGTTTTTAAACACTCTTGATTTTAATAGATTAGAAGGCAGTTATTATTGGTTTAGCAGCGTATTTATCTTTTAACCTTGGGGATGAATTAAGATACTATAAAATGAACATTCCTACTGTTAAACATATGACTTTCTGTTAGTCTTATAGTACAAAAGTTACATTATTGATAAATGATGTACAGTGCTGATTCACTTAATTTGTTGTGCATTGAGTTTGGTTTTAAAAAAAAAACAACAGAGGCTTATTTTAGTCATGATAACTATGACTAACAATGATAAAGTGGGCTTCCCTGGTCACAGTGGTTAAGAATCCACCTGGCAATGCAGGGGACAAGGGTTCAAGCCCTAGTCCAGGAAGATTCCACATGCTGTGGAGCAGCTAAGCCCATAAACCGCAACTACTGAGTTTGTGCTCTAAAGCCCGCGAGCCACAACTACTGAAGCCACAACTGCTGAAGCCCGCATACCTAGAGCCCGTGCTCTGCAACAAGAGAAGCCACCACAATGAGAAGCCCAAGCACCGCAACCAAGAGTAGCCCCCGCTCGCCACAACTAGAGAAAGCCTGCGCACAGCAACAAAGACCCAATGCAGCCAAAAATAAATAAATAAAATAAAATAATTTTTAAAAATGATAAATTATATTCTTACATTTGTATTGATTGATGATTATAGAGTAATGCTCCCCTCGCCCCCAAACCTTATTCTCTGAAATAAATGGGGCAGGTATTTTTCTCATTTTCTTGAAGAGGAAAATGAGACCCAGTGAATTTGTGACTTGTTTAGGATAATACATTAGAGGTATTGCTTGAATGTACAGTGTCTTACAATGCTAAGCCTAGAGTTCTTTTCATTGCATCTCTTCTATGGTACTTCAGTGTTTAGATACATAGCACTTAACAGATTTTGGAGTGTGTATTACCGGGTACTTCCTGCCTTTAAGGAATTTATATTCCAACTTGGAGAGACCAACTACAATACATATAGCAGAAAGTAGTTTAGTTATTAAAAATTATTAATGGGAAAGAAAAAATGTAAGGGATAGTATAGTTACATTTAAAATAGATGAGTTAACTAGGCAAGATGTTTGATTTTTTGAGTAAAGGGTTTAGATCTTAAACTGTTAACTGTAGGAAGAAGGTGATGAAGTGTCAAGGACAGAATTATTTCAGTGTACGGGGAACAACTTGGGGAAAAACTTAGATAAGAGAGAAAGTATAGCTTTAAGGAAGGATTTGTAAAGCTTATTTAAAAAGATAAAGGCAAGACAGAGTTGAAGTAGGAAATGAGAATAAATAGACATCTGCAATATAAATTTAGAGGCCAGTGGTCAGAACGTCTATATTATTTGGATAATTCAGGAAATCTTAGCACTTGCTGTGAACTTGTTGTGGCTTGAGTAGTGTGGAAGATGTGGCTAAGAGTATGGAAAGAGAGGTTGTTGACTATAATGAGCAGTAGAGTAACGTGAGTTCCTGTTGTGAAATGAGTAGGGATTTGATAAGAATTTTACTATGAGAAAAGAATAAGCAGTGTTCATAAAGGAAAATTGGTTAAAAAATTTGCAATATGGGTAATTCTAATTGAAACAGGTCATTTTTTAAGAGTATTTTCCTATAAAAACTGAAATTGGCAGTTTACTTTCAGAAAATACTAGTAGAAGCAGGAAGACATTAAGTATTGTTAAAGTTCTGTGGAATGAGAGGAAAAAGCAAAGGCAGTCCTTCTAGATAAAGGGGTGGGGAATTTGAGAGGAGACAATAGAAGGAAATCAAAGGTAAGAGGTACTTACCTTCTGGTGAGGTGGGAAAAGAACATGGATGTTGATGGGAGAGATATGTGCACTTAAATACCTGCCTAATTAGGGAACAGGAAAACACTTTTTCAAATGTTTTATTTGCAGTTTTGGAAATTATGCAAAGCAGGTATCCCCCACCCCTCATAAACTTTGAAGGAGACCTAATTACCTATAAACAAAACCATAGTGCTATGAGTAGCCATAACCAGATTGATTTATTAAGTCACTTTGTATATGTTCATAATGTAACTTATAACTGTTCTGACTCTTCTTTTTAGTTTTTTTTTTTTTTTTAATTTATTTTTGGCTGTGTTGGGTCTTCGTTGTTGAGTGTGGGCTTTCTCTAGTTGCGGCCAGCGGGGGCTACTCTTGGTTGCAGTGCTCCGGCTTCTCATTGCGGTGGCTTCTGTTTGTTGCGGAGCTCGGGCTCTAGGCATGCGGGCTTTAGGAGTTATGGCAAGTTGTGGCACGCGGGCTCAATAGTTGTGGCTCACGAGCTTAGTTGCTCCATGGCATGTGGGATCTTCCCAGACCAGGGCTCGAACCCGTGTCCCCTGCATTTGCAGGAGGATTCTCAACCACTGTTCCACCAGGGAAGTCCCTTCTATTTAGTGTGTAAGTGTTTTTTAGACTATAGCACTGAGTTGGGAAATGTGCTCTTTGTCTCGAGACTATAGCCTGGTTTCATCTGACTGGATCTCATGATGACATTTATCAGACTGGAATTCTGTCTGTATTAAAATACATAACATGGGGACTTCCCTGGTGGCATAGTGGTTGAGAATCCGCCTGCCAATGCAGGGGACATGGGTTCGAGCCCTGGTCTGGGAAGATCCCACATGCCGCAGAGCAGCTAAGCCCGTGCACCACAACTACTGAGCCCGTGTGCCGCAACTACTGAAGCCCGCGCACCTAGAGCCTGTGCTCCACAACAAGAGAAGCCACGGCAGTGAGAAGCCCGTGCACCGCAACGAAGAGTAGCCCACGCTTACTGCAACTAGAGAAAGCCTGCGCGCAGCAAAGAAGGCCCAATGCAGCCAAAAAAAAAAAAACCAAACCTGAACAGTTACAGCATCATGTCATGTTTTTGTTTTGTTTTAAGTCAGATTTATTGATATATAATTTACTTATAGTAAAATGTGTCTGTTTTAGGTGTACAGCTCTATAAATTTTGAGAAGTAGTGACAGTGTGTAACTGCCACCACCACAATTAAGATATGGAATAATTCAATCGCTTTAGAAAGTGTCCTTTTGCCCCTTGTAATTGTTCCCTCCCACTCACCCTCCACTCTCTGGCAACAACTGATTTTTCTTTTTCATTTCTATAGTTTTGCCTTCCAAGAATGTCATATAAATTGGCCTCGTACGGTACCTATAGCCTTCTAAGTCTGGCTTCTTTCACTTAGCATAATGTTTTGAGATTCAATAAACCCTTTAAAAGAAAGAAACCAAACTAACTAATTTTTAGAACAGTTTTAGACTACAGAAGAATTGTTAAGATAGTACAGAGAGTTCCCATAAACTCTGGACCTGGCTCCCCTTATTATTTTTTTTATGTGTGTAAACTATATTTGCTAATTGTCAAAAACACAAGATTCTAGAATTAAGTTTTCTGTGTGGAAATTGTGTGAAGGTTTCTGTCATGATGACTTTCTAATGACTTTTATTGTAAATTATATATAACAGAATTTGTCATTTAACCAATTTTAAGTGTACAATTCAGTGACATTATATGTACAATGTTATGCAGCCATCATCACTATTTCCAAAATTTTTCATCACTCCAAACAGAAACTCTGTACCCATTAAGCAGTAACTACCCATTCCCCTTTGTCCTAGCTCCTGGTAATTGCTAATCTACTTTCTGTCTATATAACTCTGCTTAATTGCCAAGATATGGAAGCAATCTAAGTGTCCATCAACAGATGAATTGGTAGAGATGTAGTGTATGTGTACACACACACACACACACACACACACACACACACACACACACACACACAGTGGAATACTACTCAACCATAAAAAGAAGGAAATTTTGCCATTTGCAACAATATGGGTGGACTTGGAGGATATTATGCTAAGTGAAATAAGTCAGACAGAAAGACAAATATTATATGATATCACTTAAATGTGGAATCTAAAAATACAATAAACTAATGAATATAACAAAAAAAGAAACAGACTCACAGATATAGAGAATAAGTTAGTGGTTACCAGTGGGGAGAGAGAAGGGAAGAGGGGCAATATAGGGGTAGGGGATTAAGAGATACAAACTATTATGTATAAAATAAGCTATAAGGATATATTGCACAATACAGAGAATATAGTCAATAGTCTATAATAACTATAAATGGAATGTAACCTTTAAAAATTGTGGGGAATTCCCTGGTGGTCCAATGGTTGGGACTCCATGCTCTCATTGCTGAGGGCCTGGGTTCAGTCCCTGGTCAGGGAACTAAGATCCAACAAGCTGTGTGGTGTGGCCAAAAATTATTTAATTAATTTATTTAAAATTAAACTTATTTATTTATTTATTTTTGCCTGCATTGGGTCTTCGTTGCTGCGCGCAGGCTTTCTCTAGTTGTGGCAAGTGAGGGCTACTTTTTGTTGCAGTGTGCGGGTTTCTCACTGTGATGGCTTCTCTTGTTGCGGAGCAGTGGCTCTAGGCATGCGGGCTTCAGTAGTTGTGGCTTGAAGGCTGTAGCGCGCAGGCTCAGTAGTTGTGGTGCACGGGCTTAGTTGCTCCGCAGCATGTGGGATCTTCCCAGACCAGGGCTCAAACCCCTGTCCACTGCATTGGCAGGCGGATTCTTAACCGCTGCGCCACCAGGAAAGTCCCTATCCTTTTTGAAATTTAGTCATTCTAGTAGGCGTGAAGTGGTATCTCATTGTGGTTTTGATTTGTGTTTCCCTAATGAATAATAATGTTGAGCATCTTTTCATGTGCTTATTGGCAGTGCGCTGCCTGTTTTTTTTTGGGGGGGGGGCCATGCCACGCGGCTTGTGGGATCTTAGTTCCTCAACCAGGGATCAGACCTGCACCCCCTGTGGTGGAAGCAGAGTCTTAACCACTGGACTGCCAGGGAGGTCCCTAAACTGCTTTTTTAAATGGTAGGAAGAGGGACTTCCCTGGCGGTCCAGTGGTTAAGAATCCTTCCAGTGCAGGGGACGTGGGTTCGATCCCTGGTTGGGGAACTAAGATTCCACGTGCCGCAGGGCAACTAAGGCCACGCACCGCAACTACTGAGCCCACACACTCTAGAACCTGCACACTGCACTGAAAGATCCCACATGCTGAAACTAAGATCCCACACAGCCAAAAATAATAAATAAATAGTTTTTTAAAAATGGGACTTCCCTGGTGGCACAATGGTTAAGAATCTGCCTGCCAATGCAGGGTACACAGGTTTGAGCCCTGGTCTGGGAAGATCCCACATGCCGCAGAGCAACTAAGCCCGTGTGCCACAACTACTGAGCCTGTGCTCTAGAGCCTGTGAGCCACAACTACTGAATCCTGTGTGCCTAGAGCCTGTGCTCCGCAACAAGAGAAGCCACCACAATGAGAAGCCCGTGCACCGCAGGAAGAGTAGCCCCCGCTCACTGCAACTAGAGAAAGCCCACGTGCAGCAGTGAAGACCCAGTGCAGCCCCCCCCCCCAAAAAAAAGGTAGGAACATACTGATGGTTGTTCCCAGTAGTTGAACAGGTGTAATGCATGTCTTTTAAAAATATTTATTTGGTTGGGCTTCCCTGGTGGCGCAGTGGTTGAGAATCCGCCTGCCGATGCAGGGGACACGGGTTCGTGCCCTGGTCTGGGAAGATCCCACATGCCGCGGAGCGGCTGGGCCCGTGAGCCATGGCCGCTGAGCCTGTGCGTCCGGAGCCTGTGCTCCGCAACGGGAGAGGCCACAACAGTGAGAGGCCCGCGTACCACAAAAACCAAAAAAAAAAAAAAAATTTATTTGGTTGCATGGGGTCTTAGTTGCAGCAGATGGGCTCCTTAGTTGTGTCAGGTGAGCTCCTTAGTTGGGACACCAGGGTTCCTTAGTGCGGTTTGCAGCTCCTTAGTTGCAGCATGCTGGCTCCTTAGTTTTGGCATGCAAACTCTTAGTTGCGGCATGCATGTGGGGTCTAGTTACCTTACCAGGGATTGAACCCGGGCCCTCTGCATTGGGAGCATAGTCTTATCCACTGCACCACCAGGGAAGTCCCATAATACATGTATTTTTTAATGCCTGTTATATACTAAGAATATGTATATTATTTTATTTAACCCTGACTACACTGTAAGATATCTGTGTTTTACAGATGAGAAAACTAAGACAAAGGCAGATTAAGTAAATTGTTTAGGAATACACAGTTAATAAGAGGGAGGTCTGATATTTGAGCTTGGGTCTTGCTTCTACTTCACTTTCTTCTCTTATCACTGTTGTTCTATAAAACTAGTAATTTCATGCATTTGATGTCATGTGAAAATAGAATTTTGTTAGCCGTAGAAATTGATGGAGTTTAGAAGAAAAATTCCAGCAGTATTCATGTCAGTTTTTCATTATTATTCCCTATTTGGTGATTCTCAGTTGCAATCAAGTTTTATTTTTTCCTACCTTAAGCCATGTTGGAAATGGAAGCATATACCATAACAGCGCAGAAGCTTACTGTTATTTGCCATGTTGGAATTGGGCTAATGTCAGAGTATATTTAATGATTCATGTTAAATGAATGAACAATAAAGTAGTCCAAAGTTCAGTAATTATCTTCACAAAGCAGGGATTCTGCGTTAGATTGAAAACTGCTTTGTCAGTAAAATGTCTTTGAACAGGAACCTCTTGCTGTGAAAGTATCCCCCCCTTTGTCCCCTTCACAGACACATGCAGTGATACGCATAAGCAGATATAGAAAGTTGTTGGATGAATGCTCTGGTTGTGAACCCCTTATGTGTAGAATGCTGCTCGTAAGAGCTGAAGGTGGTATAATGACTGCTAGTGGTTATTAGACTACAGCATAGCTGTTGATTTTTGTCAAAATGGGAGAATTAAGCCCTATATTAATTGCTTATAGTATTGGGAAAATTATAATTATAAGTGTGGTATAGAGGTTAAAGAATGCGAGAGCCAGGCTTGGCTCATACATCTTTAAACTTGTGAAGAAACTTGGGAAGGCTCTTTTCTTAGCTTTTCCCATGACTTCACTCTTTACTTATGTCCAGGTTATGGTTCCAATTTCATCTTCTCCCTCATTCTACTATTAAAAATATTACCCCCCATCTAAATCATTCTCTATTACGTTACTTTTTTCCCCACATTTTATTTACTGTCTAAACTTATCTTTTTTTTTTTTTTTTTTTTTTTTTTTTTTGCGGTACGCGGGCCTCTCACTGTTGTGGTCTCTTCCGTTGTAGGGCACAGGCTCAGTGGCCATGGCTCATGGGCCCAGCCACTCCGTGGCATGTGGGATCTTCCCAGACCGGGGCACAAACCCGTGTCCCCTGCATCGGCAGGCAGATTCTCAACCACTGTGCCACGAGGGAAGCCCTAAACTTATCTTTTTGGTTTGCTTGTTTAAATCAAGCCACTTAACATTTCCATTGCTGTCATCCTAATGCAAGTTACTACTGGTTCTTTCCTGTACCATTTCAGTTATTTGTTAATTGGTCTCCTGGTTTCCATTTTTGTTTTTCTTACATCTGAGATCTTTGAACAATGCAAATCACGTAAATGTCTTTGCATAAAACACACCTTTGGCTTCCTGTTATGCCTAATAATTGAATATACTAGTTTTCCCTTCCTTGGAGGTATATTAAGTTTAATTATAAAAGTTCATATTGATAGATGGAGGTTTTAGGATTATTATTTTTTTGAGAGAAGATTTTTGATTTTGGATAATTGAGCTTGGTTTAACTTATTCTTAATTCTTGTCAAAAAACTTTTCACTAAAAATCCACACAGTAAAATTACGTTAGGTTGAAATAGGAAGTTTTATTGTGGCATAACCCTAAACCTAGAAATATAACTCTGCATGTTTAACATATCTAAATTTGGAGAAAAATGATTAAGTTGTACAAGTGAAATTATTATAGAAACCTCCCTGGTTCTTTAGGAACAGACTCTCTAGATATTATATGTATATTAAAAACATTTTATTTATTTATTTATTTTGGCTATGTTGGGTCTTCATTGCTGCACTCAGGCTTTCTCTAGTGTGGCGAGTGGGGGCTACTCTTCGTTGCAGTGTGCGGGCTTCTCATTGCGGTGGCTTCTCTTGTTGTGAAGCAGGGGCTCTAGGCGCATGGGCTTCAGTAGTTGTGGCTTGTGGGCTCTATAGTGCAGGCTCAGTGGTTGTGGCGCATGGGCTTAGTTGCTCTGCGGCATGTGGGATCTTCCTGGACCAGGGCTCCAACCTGTGTCCTCCACATTGGCAGGTGGATTCTTAACCAGTGTGCCACCAGGGAAGTCCCTAGATATTATATTGATTTGACCGTAACTCCATCAATGTTAGTAAAACCTGAAGCCGTTTCTTTCAGGTAGTTGTTTAATCTGTATTACTCTGCAACCCCAGTAGGTTAATTCTCTGGCATATTTTTATCTTATTTTGTCTTCACGCAACTTAAGATTTGTTTGGTGATGTCTTTCTTCACTTATAGACAGTTTGTGGCCATTTTCTCTTCAAATATTTCTTCTGTTCAGTCTCTCCTCTCCTGGGACTCCAAATACATGTATGTTATAGTGTTTGAAATTGTCCCATAGAACTCAGGCATGCTATTTTACCTCTCCCCCTCTTTTTTTCTCTTTTAGTTTGAATATTTTGATTTGTTTCTGAGTTTACCAGTCTTTTCTTTGTTGTTAAGTCAATCTAATTAATTCTTCATTTCTGATATATTTTTCCTTTCTAATATTTCTTTTTGGTTCTTTTTAAAAAATAATTTGTACTATGCTGTAATCCTCCTCTACTTCATGTATATCATCTACCTTTTGTGCTAAATTTAGCATTTTCATGCTAATTACTTTAAAATTCCTATTTGACAATTTCAACATTTGGGCCATCTCTCTGTCTGCTTATTTTGACTGTTTCTTCTACCATGAGCCACATTTTCTTGTTTGTCTTATAATCTTTGATTATATGCCAGACAACTTATATAAAACAAGAGTAGATACTGAAGTTTACTTATTATTTACTTAATACTTGCCTCCAAAATGCCCTTTATTCTGTCAGTCTGTTAAATTGAGAAAGTTTGATTTATAAGTAAAATGGGTCTGTGCTTTGTTGCAGCTTTTATTTGATTTGATTCACCACTACATTGAAATACTTTGGGACAGAATTATAACTTTCTCTTTAGCAGGATTTGGGATCTGAGCATTGACTTGATTCCAGAGATTTGTTTTGCAGCCTAGCTGCCAGCTTTTTAGGTTGCTGGGACGTTTCTTTATTCTCTAGTCCTTTCTTCTGTGTCTCATGGGATCTCTGTCTTGCTTCCATTACCCCAGCCTCTGGAGGGCAGCTGTCTTACAGTCTGTAAAGGCCTGGAATGCCTTGGGGGGCTTTTTCTCAGCTCTCCTGCTATGTCCTGAGCCATTGGTAGCTGAAAGCTTGGAGTGCTATGATGGATTTCTCCCTGCTCACCTCCCTGGTCTTTTTTCGGGTTTGGGGGTGGGTGGCTGCCTTGTACTTCAGGGAGGCCCACAAATCTCACAGGGGATCTCTTTCAGCTCTTCTGCCATGTTCCCAGCTTTCACTGTGCTAGCTGTGCCTTTAGTGAAGACCCATGGAAAAGATTTGGTGGGTGGATACAGACTTGTTCTGTGTCTGGGGTTCCTTGTAATTCTTAATCTAGTGTTTTAGACCGCTCAGACTTGCCCCTATCACTTCTCAGAATTGTAATCTGTCATGCTAGCCTACATGTTACTGTTAAAAGTCTGGCTTATTTCTCCTTATTCCTGTCTACAGTACATTCCTCCTGCTGTATCCAGGTTGAGAGTAGTGATGGGACTGCTTCTCCTATGAAGGGTTTATCACTTTCTGGAATTTAATTTATTTGTTTTTTTTATGTCCTCTACTCTCTGATGTCTTAAACCTATTTTTTTTTAGCTTATTTAGCTTGTTTTTCATTGTTGGCATGAGAGTGACAGTCTCTTGCCACTTTGTATATCCTAGGAAGAGAAAATCCCTCTATTACATATTTATCACCTTTGTTTTAAAATAGCCTGCAAATGATGAAATAGTTAAAACTCTACCAAAGTTTAGATAGTGAAAAGTAAATCTGGGCTTCCCTGGTGGTGCAGTGGTAAAGAATCCGCCTGCCAGTGCAGGGGACACGGGTTCGAGCCCTGGTCCGGCAAGATCCCACATGTCGCAGAGCAACTAAGCCCATGTGCCACAACTACTGAGCTGGCTCTCTAGAGCCTACGTGCCACAACTACTGAAACCTGCACGCCTAGAGCCCACACAGCACAACGAAGAGTAGCCCTCGCTCGCCGCAACTAGAGAAAGGCCGTGCACAACAACAAAGACCCAACACAGCCAAAAATAAATAGATAAATAAATAAATTTATATTAAAAAAAAGGTAAATCTGCTTTCCATCATTAACTCTTCCCAGTCCTCCATTTTTAGTTATTGACTTAGTAGTTTCTTACCTCTATCACCTCAGTCTCCTAAGGTTTCTCTTCCTTTCCAAGTCAGACCCTTCCAACTATGCTTCTGATTCTCTTTTTCCAACTCTACCCAGTATCTGAGCTAGTATTTATCTCCTGTCTCTTGTGCCTTTCAGTCTTTGTGCCCTGAATCTTTCTCTTCAACCTACCACATGTTGAAATCCTTTCCCATTTTAAACAGCCATTCCTGATACCTCCTCCAGTCTACCTAGTTCCTTTCACTGTCAAATAATATGCCCTTTTTTCTTCTAATTCCTTACTTTTTCAGTTTTCCATACTTATCTAAATCATTAATGAGGGTCTGGGGGTGGGGAATGAGGAGTGACTGCTAATGGGTAGAGTTACTTTGGGGGGTGATGAGAATGTTCTGAAATCTGGTAGTGGTGATGGTCACACAATTCTGAATATACCAGAAACAACTAAATTGTATGCTTTTAGTGGATGAATTTATAATAAGTTAATTAAATCTCAGTAAAGTTATTAAAATAATCACAAATGAGGTCTTAAATCTAGAGTTTTTTCAGTCCTCATCCTGTGTCATCTCTGTAGTTTCTGACAATAGTGACATCTCCATTTTAGGACATGCTGTTTCTTTATTTCTGTTACCAGTCTTTATACTTATCTGTTGTTTTCCTTTGACCTTTTGTTTCCTGTTTAAGTATTTGTGGCCCTCTTTCTCTTAGCTCTATGCATTATCCCAGTTCAGTCTCTACTTTTATGACTTCATTCAGTTCTTTAGTTTTGCATAGATAAGAAGGTTCATCTCTAGCCAAATCCCTCTGTTGAGCCCAAGGCCAGTATTTTAAATTAGCAAGTAGAGATGAACTGTATTTCCCACAAGTACTTACAATAATAATGTGTTTCAGTCTGTCTAAAAAACATGTGGCTCTGGAGAACCGTTCTGAAAATATGTACACATGATTTTCTTCCCTCAGAGAAAGAAATTAATGGTTTATTATTTGGCACATTTAAGATGATTTCTAAGTACTTTAAATGAAAATGAATGCAACAAGAGTGGATTAAAAATCTGTTATATCTCTTAGGTTAAAATATTAATTTTGAGTCTATTTTTGTGTACTCTTGAGTATGTTACAGAATACCAAAGACACTCCACAGTGAAGAACTGCTTCCTCATTGTTCCAGGACTGTTCTAGGTGCTTGGGGGCACAAGGGTGAACCCAACAGATAAATCCCAGCTTCATGAATTTTATAGTCTAGTGGGGAAACATAGACAATAAAATAAATAAGTAAAATATACAGTATTTTGGATGGTACTGCATGCTAAGAAGAAAATAAGTAAAGTGCATAGGCAGTTGAGTTAGAGAAAGTTGTGGTTATAACTAGGTTATCAGGGAGAACTTCACTCATATGTTACCTTCTCAATGAAGACTTGAAGGAGGCGAGAAAGTGAGTCGTTCAGCTATCCAGGGGAAGAACAGTCCAGTTAGAGAAAACAGAAGAGCAAAGCCTCTGAGAGAGAAACATGATGTATTTGAGGAACAAGGAGGCTCGTGTGACAGTAGCAGGAGGAGAGTTATAGGAGAGAAGAAATAGGGGACCAGATATTAGAGTGCCTCGTGGACTATTGTAAAGATTTTATCTTTTCTCAGAGATAGGAGCTGTTGCAAGTTCTGAGCATAGGGGTGAGATGAACTTTTTCAATATCACTCTGGCTGCTGTGTTGAGAATAGTGTGAAGGGGCAGGATGGAGAGGTGCTGGAGACAGATTGGGAGGCTATTTCACTAATCCCGGCAAGAGATGATGGTTGGTCTAGGATGGTAGCAGGAATACAATGAAGAAATGCTCAAATTCAGAAATATTTGAAGGTAACGCCTCTAAGATTTTATGTACATATCCGTAACTATCTCATAGAGCAGGGGTCCCCAACCCCCAGGCCGCGGACTGGTACCGGTCCATGGCCTGTTAAGAACCGGGCTGTACAGCAGGAGGTGAGCGGTGGGCGAGGGAGCGAAGCTTCATCTGCCGCTCCGCATTGCTCCCCATCACTCCCCATCGCTCGCGTTACCGCGTGAACCATTCCCTAACCCCCCATCGCCCCACCCCTGTCTGTGGAAAAGTTGTCTTCCAGGAAAGTGGTCCCTGGTGCCAAAAAGGTTGGGGACCACTGTCATAGAGCCACTACCAAACATTGCTGCCTTCCTGACAAGCTATAATTGAATTAAGATTTTCTCATTTAATTCAAATAAGAAGCAAAATAAATAAACTGGGTATATATACAATGGTGGGAGTATGCAGTCATCTATCTCAGTGATAGGAATATCTTACTATTCATTTTTTAATGTTTTACTTGTGTTTTTAAATGCAATGTATATTTTTTTACATAAATTGATCATGTTATGTGCAATGCCCATTAAGTGATTCACAGATGGTGAAAATTTGAAAAACCATATTTTATAGTTTGTTGTTTTCTTTTACAGTCTTAAAGCTTTCCCCATATCCCTTAATGAGTTAGGACAGTGTCCTTAATTTAGTCTATAGATTGGCAAATGAAAAAGGACAGTATAGCTCTTGTATTTTTTTATGGCATCACTAAAAAGTTGAACTTCTTGCGTTCACATAATTTTCCACGTGTGGGTAAGAAAAAACTTAACATACTATTCATAATGCAGGTGTTCTTTATTTTTCACATGCCAGGTATAATATAGATATGAAAATGTATTTAAAATATGTTCGGAGTAGATTTTTTTAATTGTGAAATAACACAGAAAAAAGTGCATAAATCATATATGATTGTTTAACAAATAATTGTAAAACCAACACTTGTGTAACCAGTTGCAACGTTAGAAACTAGAATGTTGCTGGTATTCCAGAAGTCCCCAGTGTACTTCTCCCTTATCATAAATCTCTCCTCCCTCCATGAGTAACCACTATCCTAACTTTTGATAATCCTTTCCTTTTCTTTGAAGTTATACCATTATGTAAGCATTCTTAAACAATGTAGTTGTTCATGTTTTTGAACTTTATGTGAATGGAATCGTATGTATTTTTGTCTCTCCATTTGCTTAACATTATGTTTCTAAGTTTTATCCATTTTTTATGGTTCTAATTCATTCATTGGCATTGATGTACAGAATTCCATTGAATGAACTACAATATAATAAATAAACATTTGGTCTTTGTCCCTGGTTCCTGTCATGCAACTCCTAAAACTCTTGAAATCTCCAGACCATTGTCTTTGTATGCTAATAAGATGACTGTTGTCTGGGATCCCTAGATAAGTTTCTGTATGAGTGCTGGTTGCCAGGAAGACCAAGGTGTGACTGTAGGTTTGGAACTTTCAACCCTACCCTCTGACCTCTGGTGAATCGAGAGGAGCTAGAGATTGAGCTAATCAATGACTAGTGATTTAATCAGCCATGCCTACCTATGTAATAAAATCTCTGTAAAAACTCTTTTTAAAAAAAACTTGTTATCTTATATTTGAATATAACTGATTTTTTAAAAAAATTTATTTATTTATTTGGCTGTGCCCTGTCTTAGTTGTGGCATGCAGGATCTTTAGTTGTGGTGTGTGAACTCTTAGTTGTCTCATGTGGGATCCTCGTTCCCTGACCAGGGATTGAACCCAGGCTCCCTGCATTGGGAGCGTGGAGTCTTAACCATTGGACCACCAGGGAAATCCCTGGAATATAACCGATTAACAATGTTATGATAGTTTCAGTGCACAGCAAAGCGACTCAGCCATATGTATACATGTATCCATTCTCTCCCAAACTGCTCTCCCATCCAGGTTGCCACATAACATTGAGCAGAGTTCCCTGTGCTATACAGTAGGTTCTTGTTGGTTATCCATTTTAAATACAGGAGAGTGTACAGTTGATCCCCAATTCCCTAACTCCCCCCCCCCCCCCCCCGTAACCATAAGTTTGTTCTCTAGGTCAGTGAGTCTGTTTTTGTTTTGTAAATAAGTTCATTTGTATCATTTCTTTTTAGATTCCACATATAAGGATATCATGTGATATTTCTCTTTCTCTGACTTACTTCACTCAGTATGACAATTTCTACGTCCATCCATGTTATTGCAAATGGCATTATTTCATTCTTTTTAATCAATGATTAGTGTTTTAGTCAACCATGCCTATATAATAAAATCTCTGTAAAAACTCTTAAATGATGGGGTTCAGGGAGCTTCCAGGTTAGTGAACACACTGGGGTGCTGGGAGGGTGGTACTTCAGAGAAGCCATGGAACCTCTGAGCATTTTCCCACCCCCAACTTTGCCCTATACATTTCTTCCATTGGTTGTTCCTGACTTGTTTACTCTATAATAAACTGGTAATGGTAAGTAAGCTGTTTTCATGTGTTCTGTGAACCTTACAAGCAAATTATCAAACCTGAGGTGGAATCCTGGGAGCCCCTGATTTGAACCCAAGTTTGACAGAAGTGTGGGTAACCTGGGTATCCAGTACTTGAGACTGGCATCTGCAGTGAGAGCAGTCTTGCGGGACTGTGCCTGTAAACCTGTGGAGTCCGACATTAACTCTGGGTAGTCTCTGAATTGAATTGAATTGTGAACACCCATTTGGTGTCTGGGAGAGTTGGAGAACTGGTTGTTGGTGTGGAAAAACCCATACATTTTGGTGTCAGAAGTGATGTGAGTAGAAACAGACCATGAACGTATTCTCCTTCATCTGTGTTTGGACAGGTGAAGATTAGGGTTATTTCCTATTTGGGGTAATATGTGCAGTGTTATTTGAAGGTTCTTATGTACATATTTTGTGCACATATGCATGAATTTCTCTAGGGTATATACAGTGGAATGTAATTGCTGGGCCATGAAGTAAGGGTATCTTCAGTTTTTCTATATATGACCCATGTTTTCTTTCTTTTTTAAAAAATTTATTTATTATTTTTGGCTGTGTCAAGTCTTAGTTGTGGTATGTGGGATCCTTCGTTGTGGCATGTAGGCTCTTCTTCATGGCATGCGGGATTCTCTCTAGTTGTGGCAAGCTGGCTTCAGAACACACGGGTTCAGTAGTTGCAACAAGCATGCTTAGTTGCCCCGCGGCATGTGGGAATCTTAGTTCCCAGACCAGGGATCGAACCTGCGTCCCCTGAATTGCAAGGTGGATTCTTAATCACTGGACGACCAGGGAAGTCCCTGATCTGTGTTTTCTGAAACAGTTGTACCAACTTAAATTTTCCCATTGTTTCATATTCTTATCACTTCGTATTATAAGATTTAATATTTTTCCCCAAGGTTATATGTGTGTTGTGGTATCTTATTGTGTGGTTTTTAAAATTTTGTTTATTTTTATTTTTGGCTGCGTTGGGTCTTTGTTGCTGCACTGGGCTTTCTCTAGTTGCGGCGAGTGGAGGCCATTCTTTGTTGCAGTGTGCAGGCTTCTCATTGCGGTGGCTTCTCTTGCTGTGGAGCACGGGCTATAGGAGTGCGGGCTCAGTAGTTGTGGCACGCAGGCTCAGTAGTTGTGGCATGTGGGCTCAGTAGTAGTGGCTCATGGGCTCTAGAGCACAGGCTCAGTAGTTGTGGCACATGGGCTTAGTTGCTCTGCGGCATGTGGGATCTTCCCGGACCAGGGCTTGAACCTGTGTCTCCTGCATTGGCAGGCAGACTCCTAACCACTGCGCCACAAGGGAAGCCCCAGAATTTTTTATTACATGTATTATTAGTTGGTGGATTTCATGTGTTTGAATGTGTTAGTGTAAATATTGCTTTTTTTAAGACTGCTTTTTCTAACCGTTTCTTGCAGGTATATGGAAATACAATTGATTTCTGTATCATATCCAGCAATGTTGCTAAACTCTGGCATGTAATTCTGTTAATTATCTGCATATCCTTTGGAGTTTTTACTTTATCTGTATGTAATGTTGTTTCTTCCTACGTGATCCTAGCTCTTATTTCTTCTTCTGGTATTTCTATGCTGTCTAGGAGTCTATAAAATGTTGAATAAAAATTCTGGTGGGCATCCTGGTTTTTGTTCATAGACATAGGGAAAGCTTTAAAGGTTTTACAATTAATTGTGATTTTTGTTGATACTTCTTATCAAATAAGGAACTTCCCTTCTGTTCATAGCTGGCTAAGAATATCTGTTGAGGTGAATATATGCTTTTCCTAATTTAATTCTTTAATTATTGATGTGGTAAATTGCATTTTGTATTTACTACTAAGTTTGGTTTGCTGTTATTTTGTTTAGAACTTTTTGTGTTTATGTTCATGAGTAAGATTGGTTTATAATTTTGTCTCATACTTGCCTGGTTTTGTTATCAAAGTTAGAGTAATTTTATAAAATGTTTGGGGAACATACCTTCTTGTCTGTTCTCTGGAAGGGTTTGTGAAAGGTTGTTATTGTTTATTATATGAAGCCAGTGAAGACATCTGGCCTTGCAGTTTTCTTTGATGAAAAATTTTTTTGGCAACTAATTCAATTTCTTTAATGGTTATAAGATTATTCAACTTTCTATTTTCTATTTGGGTCAGTTTCAGTAAGTTACTATCCTCTAGGAGTTTGTCTACATTTAAAAATTTATTTGCTTAAACTTAATAATATCCTCATTATCTTTCTAATGTCTGCTGCATGTGTTGGATGTCCCTTTTTTATTCTTGATATTGTTTTTTAAACAAGTAAATTTATTTATTTTTGGTTGCATTGGGTCTTTGTTGCTGCGTGTGGGCTTTCTCTAGTTGCAGTGAGTACTCTTCGTTGTGGTGTGCAGCTTCTCATTGCAGTGGCTTCTCTTGTTGCAGAGCACGGGCTCTAGGCGCATGAGCTTCAGTAGTTGTGGCTCACGGGCTCAGTAGTTGTGGCACAGGGGCTTAGTTGCTCTGTGGCATGTGGGATCTTCCTGGACCAGCGCTCAAACCTGTGTCCCCTGCATTGGCAGGCGGATTCTTAATCACTGTGCCACCAGGGAAGTCCCTTGATAATTATTCCTGTCTTATTTTCTTCTTGATCAGCATCACAATATATCTTCTTAGTGTTTTCAAAAGAACCAGCTTTCAGTTTTGTTGATCTTCTCTGTTGTATATTTTTGGTGTTTTGTTTTGTTTTGCTTTGGGGTTGTTTGTTTGTTTGTTTTGCTGCACCACGTGGCTTACAGAATCTTAGTTCCCCGAACTTGGGGCCTCCTGCAGTGGAAGCTTGGAGTCCTAACCACTGGACTGCCAGGGAATCCCTCTGTTGTACATTTTTTATGCCATTTAATTTCTTCTGTGGTCTTTATTCCCTTTCTTCTACTTTTATTTTGCTGTTACTTTTCTACTTTCATGAGATGGATGCTTAGTTCATTAAGTTTTCAACCTTTCCAGTTTTCTAGCATTATTTAAAACTCTAAATTTTCCTTTATCTACTGTTGCATGTATCCAGCAAATTTTGGTATGATGAATATTTTTTCCTTTATCTGTGTTTATTATCAGTTTAGTATAAAATTAGGTTTAGTATAACTTTTAAATTGCTATTGCCTCAATATAAGTAAAGGTAAGTGTCTTTACTTTTTTGTGAACTGCTTATTCAAACTCTTTGTCCATCTTTCCATTGGGTTGTTTTTCTTTATGGGCTTTATGTTATATATTACTAAAATTAGTTCTTTCTCTGTGATATGAGTAGCAAATATTTTTTCCCAGTTTGGTTTTTTCATTGACATTTTTAATGGTCAAGTTATTTTTATTTTACTTTTCAGCACCTAGAACAGTGCCTGATTTATAATATACACCCAATGAATATTTACAGAGGAAATGAATAAATTCAGTGGTGCTTGTTTGCCAAACAAAAGTTATTTTTTAAAATGTTTATGTACTTGAATTCTCTTATGGCTTCTAGGTTTTTGAATCACATTACAGCAGCCTTTTTTATGCTGGTGTTATGTAGGAATCCTCTGTTTCTTTGGTTTTATGATTCTTTTTTTAACAGTTAACTATTTAATCTCTTTGTAATTTATCCTGTGTGGTCGATTGTGAACACATTTCTCTATGAAATGTTAACAATCTTCTAATTGTAAAAGGATTAATTGGGGGGCTTCCCTGGTAGCACAGTGGTTGCGAGTCTGCCTGCCGATGCAGGGGAGACGGGTTCGTGCCCTGGTCCGGGAAGATCCCACATGCCGTGGAGCGCCTGGGTCCATGAGCCATGGCTGCTGAGCCTGCGCGTCCGGAGCCTGTGCTCCACAACAGTGAGAGGCCCGCGTACCGCAAAAAAAAAAAAAAAAAGATTAATTGGACGGACTTCCCTGGTGGTCCAGTGGCTAAGACTCTGCACTCCCAATGCAAGGGGCCCCGGGTTCAATCCCTGGTCAGGGAACTAGATCCCGCATGTCACAACTAAGAGTTTGCATGCTGCAACTAAAGATCCTGCGTGCAACAACTAAAAGATCCCGGATGCCACAACTGAAGATCCCGCCTGCTGCAGCGAAGATCCTGCATGGTGCAGCTAAGACCTGGCACAGCCAAATAAATAAATAAATAAATATTTTAAAAAGATTAATTGTAAATTATGTACTTCAAAAATAAAAAAGTTACAAGGGATGATAAGGCCTTAGTTAAAAGGTTGTATGTTATCTATGGGGCATAAAAAAAATAAAAATTTTCTCCTCCTGAAAGATAACTAATGGGCAATTGATATATGTTATTGACTTGAGGGAAGGGGTAACTTTTGGTAAAATAAATTTTTCCTTACCATCCAGAAAGTAATGATGCTTGTTCACTGTGCTTTTTGTTTCTTTCCTCATAAAGTCTAACCTTGTGTTGTCCACTAGCCACCTTTGTGTTGAGCACTTGGTGTGTGACTAGTTTAAGTTGAAATGTGGTTAGTGTAAAATATGTACCAGATTTTGAAGACTTAGTATAAGAAAATGAAAGTACAGTATCCCATTCATTTTTTATATTGATTACCTCTTTATAATATTTTGGATATATTGGATTAAACAAAGTTTATTATTAAAATTAATTTCATCTGTTTCTATTAATGTCGCTGTAAAAAAATTTAAATTTCCTATGTGACTTGCATTCTGTTTCTGTTGAACAATGCTAGTCTAACCTAATCTCATCCAAAACCTGGACATTCTTCTTTTTTGTCTTTTTGACAGATTTGTATAGTGCCTAATAACAAAGTACTTGATTATTATTATTATTATTTTTGGTCATATGAGTTCTTTCCCCCCTCCGTGAATCGATTAGAGATAGAACATGCTTTTCTAACGCAGTTTTTGTCTGTTTGTTTTTAAGCACAGATGGTGCCCCTCTGTCCTATTTTCACTTTTCTGTTGCCACCTCTCTCCCTCCTAGTTTTCAAGATAATTTTCTTCCACTACTTATTTTTTTGGATTGTTTTTTGTTTTTATTTATTTGGCTGTGTCGGGTCTTAGTTGCAGCACATGGGATCTTCGTCGTGGCATTCAGTATCTTTCACTGTGGCATATGGGCTCAGTAGTTGCAGCGCATGGGCTCTCTAGTTGTGGTGCATGGGCTCAGTAGTTGCAGCATGAGGGCTCTCTAGCTGTGGCGAGCAGGCTTTAGAGCGTGCAGGCTTAGTTGCTCCGTGGCATGTGGGATCTTAGTTCCCCAATCAGGTATCAAACCCTCGTCCTCTGCACTGGAAGGTGGATTCTTAACCACTGGACCACCAGGGAAATCCCACCACTTGTTTATTCTAAACTCAACCACGTGATTTTTCAGTTTTAGTTGAATTATTAATAAATGAGTTCTTTCAGTCTGTTTTGTTTGTTTCAGAGTTTTGTTTCTCTGATAAAAGAAATGGTGTCTTTAGTTCTCTAGTCATTGATGCATTATGCATTCATTCAGCAACTGTAGTATAAATTTGAGAGTAGAGGATAAATAAAATAAGAATTTATGCCTGCAATGAAATTATAAATTTGCTAGTCATCTGGTGATAATTAACTGATAAATTGATACATATTATAGCTAAATAGCAGTATTAACTACTTCATGGTAGAATTAAAAGAAAATTTATTAATGCAGACAGAAATAACCCTAGGGTTGAGGAAGAAAGTTGGTATTTATAAAGGATAAGATATGTCTAGACACTTACTGATTCCACATAACTGTTAACATAAAAATATATTGTAGTGAATTAGCACTGCCTGGATTTGGGTCCTAATTTCAACACTTGCTAGCTGCTATGAGCTTGGGCAGATTATATGTTTGTATACTAGGGATAATAATAGTAGCTACTTAATAGAATTTGTGAGGATTAAATTAGTTAAAATATTGCTTAAAGCAATTTTTGGCATATGGTATCTATATATCTCCAAACACAGGTCTATGTATAGATAGATGTAGATATTTTCTAGAGTTTTAACAAACATTTAATTGACGTCTTCATAATTTTATTTTTAGTAGTGGCATAATATTCAATCCATGGAGGTACCATAATTTATTTTTCTTTGAGATTCATTTTCATTTTAAAGGAGAATATTTATATTGTTGAACTCAAATAATTGTTTTCCATTTTCTTAGGTATCTTGAATTTTAAGATCAGGAAGCATTTAGATGGGTAGCAGGACGGACTTGTTTTATTTTTGTCTGAGATTTAAATTTAAATTGTAAATGAATGTTAGAAGAAGCCAAGAGCTTTTAAATTAATTCACTTGGGTCTACAAATGGTATCCAGAAGTTTAACTGAATAGTTTAATTGACCTCTTTTGAAGAATTTTAAAGCAGCTACAGCCTTGTGATCTGCACTGAGTTCCTTTATGTTGGGAAATTTTTGGCAGATGGTATACAATCATCATTCAAAAACAAGTTATATTGTCTTTCCCTGCTTGAATTGGGGGAACATTAGCATGGAACATTTCATTTTGAATGAGCATGTTGGAAGTTATTTCCTGCTAAATGTTTGTCATCAAGTGAAGTTTTATTTTCAAAAATTAATGGAGCATGTCAATGCAGCATTCTTAGAAAAATAGCTGAGGCACAGGGTTACTTTTGGACAACTGTTTAAGTCCTTTATTATTATCTGAGTATACATGCATAATAATCTTTTGGGAAACTAAATTACGGTATTTTTTTAAGGCCCCAAACTTTAAAATATGGTATTTAGCTGCTAACAGACAGCTGTTACTGGCTACTTAGAGTTGTATTTACTTTAGCATATACTACTTTGAGTTGGAACTAGGGATAGAGCAAGTAAATGTATTGGTGATGTATAAAAAAATCACCAATATGTATAAAAACACCCCAAATGAAACGACTCATTTCTCTTGTCATATATCCACACTCTTGTGCCATCTGAAATCCCTTCTCCAAGACTCCAGTAGCCTTCATTCCCTCCTGTTAAAACACATGTTAATTAAATTAAGATCCATATTTATTAAGCAAGGTGCTTTTAAATGTAGTGGGGAAGAAAAAAATGAACAAACTAGGCTTCCCTGCTTAAGAAGCTTATTCTAGTCTGTTTGGGTAGACATACAGGTTACAGATTCTGTGTTAATCAAAATACTTTTGGTTATCATGGAAAAAAGTAATTTTAAACCGGCTTAGGCAAGGAGAGGGATTTATTGGCTTACATAAATGAAAAGACTGGCCTTGGACATGGGTTGGATCCAGATGTTTAATGTAATATCTAGAATTCATCTAATTTATCTTAGCTCTGCTTTCTTCTGGCTTGGGTTCATTCTCAGGTAATACCTCCTCAATCCGTGGCAAAGATGGCCAAAACAGCTCCAGGCTTACATCCTATCAGCTTAGCAACCTCAATGATAAGCTTCTTTTCCAAATAGTTCCAGAAATTCTGTAGTTAACTCTGGCCAGACTTGGTTCTTCTGGAGTTGGGGTAGGGTCGAGGGGGAGTAAGGATGCTCCAGCTCAATTCAAAGTGGATGAAACAAAAGACAAGTGGTGTCCAAAAGTTATAGATTCTACTACCAGAAGAAAGGATGCTGAGCATGCAAAAACAGCATACAAAAGTAAAGATAAAAATTTTTAGTTGAGCTAAAAAGATAAATTCTGGTAGGAGCTGCTTAAGTAAAGCCTCAGACAGGAGACTGTATTTTGAATTGGGCCGTGAAGGGCAAGTATAATTTTTCTAAGGCAGAGTAAATAAAGAAAGGACTTTCTAGGTCACTCATTCAAGAAGTTTGGCAGTGAAAGGAGAAAATTAAAATGAAAGCTACTGGAGTCTAAAGGGGAATGTTCAGATTTTTTCCCCTTAGTATGGAGAAAACTTGAGCATTTTTATGGTAGAGGAGCAGAGCAAGTAATGGAGAAGTTGATAATACAGAGGAGGCAGTCATTGATAAAGAAGGGGAATTCAATAGGGTTAAGGATATAAGTGGAGGGGCCATCCTTAGAAAGGAAAAGGGGCTGTTCATTCTCTGAGGATGTGTGAAGGAAGGTAGTAGTGGTAACTGTGGAGGTTAAAACAAATTTTCTATTAAATATGTAAGTGGCTTCAGTTTTGTTTTCTAAAAGTAAGAAGAAAAGGTTTATCAGTTATCTATTCCTATGTAGCAGACCATTCCAAAATGATTTTGTGGGTTAGCAGTTTGACTTGAACTCAAGCTGGGTGGTTTCTTCTGCTGGTCTTGCCTTGGGTCACTCAGGTGGCTGTGGTCATCTCAACTGTGGACAGATGGTCTAAGATGGTGTCTGCACTCACATGCTTGGTGGTTGATGCTGGCTGTTGGCTGGATCTCTTTCTCTTTGTGCTCTCTCATCCTATGTGAGCATTTACATGGCAGTGGCTGCACTCAGGGAACGAAGAGCTGAAGCAGTTGGGCCTCTTATGATAGGCTTAGAACTCTCACAATGTCAATTCTTTCACATTCTGTTGGTCAAAGCAAGTCACAAGGCCAGCTGAGATCAAATAGAGAAATAGACCCCATCTCTTTATGGGAGAAACAACAAAGTTGCATTGCAGAGCGAGTGTATATACGGGAATGGGAAGAATTTGTACCCATTCCCCCCCACCCAACATTTTATTGTGAAAACTTTCAGTCATGAGGCCAAGCCGAAAGAATTTCAAAGTGAATACCCACATATTTACCACCCAGATTCTACTATTAACCTTTTCCTATACTTGCTTTATTATTATTTATCCATGTATCATCCCTCTATCAAGTTATCTTATTTTTGATGCATTTCAAAATAAATGATAGATGTTAGTACTTTTCTCTAAGTACTTCATGCATATTTAGCAAGTCAGTATTCAGTTTTTTCTTTTCATAAAACATTTACATACAGTGACGTGTACAAACTTTAAGTGTACATCATGCCTAGTTTTGCAGCCTGCCAGGGAAGGGACAAATTTGGAATAGCTTTTCAGTGAAATGCCTCAGAAACTCAACTGTAGTCGTATAAAAGAATTGCAGATGATGTCTTTCTTGACTACCTTTCTTCATGTCCTCATCACTAATAATTTTTTCATTTAATATACCTCAACATTTAGGATTTTCATTTGTGTTACATTAATTTGAAATCACTTTGGACATTTCCCTACATACTTTCATTAAGTATTTATTGAGCACATATTGTAGATAAGCACTGTACTAGAAAAAGGATGTAAACAGGAGCTCTCTTGCTTTATAGGTATTCAAACTAGGTGTATCTCAAATCAGATCAGATTAACAGTAGATGCCATTTATTTAATGCTTATGCTTAAGGCCAATGATAGACACTTTTAGTTGCATTGTTTCATTTTAAATCTTTTGTAATTTAGGAAATAGATACTTTTTCATATTTTAAAAGTTAGGAAACTAGGCATGTGGAAAAGTTATCACTTGCCCAACGTCTTACAGTATCATAAATAAAGGTGATGTGACTCCAGAACCCACATTTAATCCCTGTATAGTATTGATTAGAAGCAGGAAATATGCCCTCTGTTGCACAGTAGATAACTAACCCTTTAATTGGTCATTTTGCTTCATAGGGTAATCTTGATCTGAATTAAGTGTTTATTTTAAATAGAGGAGTATAAATGTTTATTGACTGATCATGAGAAAGTTTAATAAACTATCTTCTAGTTTATGAATAGATCTTTTGCAATTGGAAAAGGAGAAATTTTAGTATCATAACTATTGATTTAACTGCACATAATCAGAACAGAAGTGTGATCAGACAAATTCAGCCATAATTTAACCTTTGAGTGGAGTATTACAGTTTCTTATAGGCTTAACACTTATCATATTCTAATCTATGTTACAGTATACATTTTAAAAATTTCTAGAATATTATAAGCCCTTAATTTTTCATATGATGATTTGATAAAATAAGTTACTTGATTTTATTTACTAGATGTTAAATACTTGTTTTTTCTTTAAATTCTTTTTTTTTTTAACATCTTTATTGGAGTATAATTGCTTTACAGTGGTGTGTTAGTTTCTGCTTTACAACAAAGTGAATCAGTTATACATATACATATGTTCCCATATCTCTTCCCTCTTGCATCTCCCTCCCTCCCACCCTCCCTATCCCAGGTGTTGAATACTTTTATTGCTAATTGGCTTTTGAGCAATTTTACAAATAGTAAAAGATTGAAACCATTTTGACTTGCTATTTGCATAACGGTAAACCATGTCTGAACTCTTGAAAATTTGTGACTAGCACTTAAGCCATTTTATGCCAAGAATTCTGCCAGAAGTGCAACAGGTTAATGACAGCCAGTGTGACAACAGAAGTGACAGCTTCTTGAGTTCATTTACTGTGTTAGCTTTCCTGTTAGGTCAGGGAATGGGATAAAGTCATGTATGTCTAAACATTTCTCTTAACCCAACAGTGTATAAGGTGTTTTAAAAGTGTTCCTTCACAAAGATTTTCCTTATTTCATTTCATTTCATGGTATGTTTGTAAGTGGAATTAAATCCTAAATCATATGTGGTAGGTTACAAACAAAACAAATTCAAGTTTTAAAAATCTAATCGAGTGTTATATCTATTTTTACATGCAGGTCTTGCTATTTTGGAAGCTACAAGAAAAAAAATAGATTGGAGAAGGTTTGGCCTTTTAAGTGGACATGGCTCAGATATCCAACAACAATGGGTTTAAGCAATGTTCATCTTCACATCTGGAACCAACAAGAACAAAAGATGTGGGCAAAGAAGAAGCATTACAGATGGAAGCAGAGGCTTTAGCAAAACTGCAAAAGGGTAGACGGGTGACCGATAACCAGAGAGGCTATGAGTGGTCAAGCAGCACCAGACAAAAAGCACAAGTTTATAGCAAACAGGATTATGATCTCATGGTGTTTCCTGAATCAGATACCCAAAAAAGAGCAGTAGATATTGATGTAGAAAAGCTTACCCAAGCTGAACTTGAGAAACTATTGCTGGATGACAGTTTCGAGACTAGAAAAACACCTGTATTGCCAGTTACTCCTGTTCTGAGCCCTTCATTTTCAGCACAGCTCTATCTTAGACCTGCTATTCAGAGAGGACAGTGGCCACCTGGATTATCTGGGCCTTCCAGTTACTCTTTACCTTCTGTTTACCAGTCAACTTACAGTAGTAAACAGACTGTATTCCAAAATGGCTTCAATCCAAGAATGCCTAGCTTTCCATCCACAGAACCTATATATTTAAGACTTCCAGGACAGTCTCCATATTTTTCATATCCTTTGACACCCACCACACCCTTTCATCCACAAGGAAGCTTACCTATCTATCGTCCAGTAGTCAGTCCTGACATGGCAAAGCTGTTTGACAAAATAGCTAGTACATCAGAATTTTTAAAAAATGGAAAAGCAAGGACTGATTTGGAGATAACAAATTCAAAAGCTACTATCAACAATCTACAGGTATCTCCAAAGTCTGAAGATATCAGTAAGTTTGACTGGTTAGACTTGGATCCTCTAAGTAAGCCTAAGGTGGACAATGTAGAGGTATTGGACCATGAAGAAGAGAAAAATGTACCAGGTTTGCTAGCTGACGATCCTTGGGATGCTGTTCTTCTTGAAGAGAGATCACCAGCAAGTTGTCACCTTGAAAGAAAGGTGAATGGAAAATCTCTTTCTGGGGCAACAGTAACAAGAAGCCAGTCTTTAAATATTCGAACAACTCAGCCTACAAAAGTCCAGGGCCAAATAGCTCAGGTATAGTCTTTTCTTACTAACTTCTCAAACGTAGTGTAACAGAGAATTCATGTTTGTGTACATAATTTATTTGGTAAAAGAAATATTTTTTATGTTGAATCTTGTTTTCTTTATTCTTAAGTATACTGTGAATGTTAGATTGTGTGGTAAAGGATTAAATGTGTTTAGGCAAATTGAAAATAAAAATTTTAATTAAAAATTTAAAAAAAAATTTTTGTCTGTGGTGGGTCTTCGTTGCTGCATGTGGGCTTTCTCTAGTTGCGGTGAGCAGGGACTACTCTTCGTCGCAGTGCACAGGCTTCTCATTGCAGTGGCTTCTCTTGTTTCAGAGCATGGGCTCTAGGCACGCGGGCTTCAGTAGTTGCAACGTGTGGGCTCAGTAGTTGTGGCACGTGGGCCCTAGAGTGCACGGGCTTCAGTAGTTGCGGCGCATGGGCTCAGTAGTTGTGGCGCGCAGGCTCTAGGGCGTGCGGGCTTCAGTAGTTGCGGCGCAAGGGTTCAGTAGTTGTGGCTTGTGGGAGTAGTTGCTCTGCGGCATGTGGGACCTGGGATTGAACCTGTGTCCCCTGCATTGGCAGGCAGATTCTTAACCACTGCGCCACCAGGGAAGTCCCAGGCAGATTGAAAAATTGCTTATTATTAATATTATCTTTTCTAGGATTGTGAATTTTGAAAACCTATAATCCAGGAGCTGGCTTTCACTGATAGGCATAAAAATAATTTTTATCTGTTTCTCCTTGTCCATTCATTATATGTGGTCCTACTTTCTTTTCCTTATTGCCTTTATTTTTCAGGGTAAATAAGGAATTTTGGGTTTTAACCCCATTTTATAGAAATTCTCATGTATATTGTTTTGTTGTTTTTAACCATGAATGAATGTATGAGTAGAAGAAAGGGAGGGAGGGAGGAGGGAAGGAAGGAAGGAAGGCCCCAGAGAGATGGGAGAAAAGCCATTTAAAGGACTCTCTTTAAACACCTGTATTGATACAAGTGAAGAAAAGAACTGTAGTCTATATAGCATAGTTGCTGAGTTGATATAGTCTTACTGTCTGGAAAAATTATTTAAGGGTGCCTGGGACAGGATGTCTTCTCTTAGAAGAGAGGCAGCAGGGTTTAGACTTTTCCTTTCCATATATAGTATACCACTGAAGATTTGTATTTTGCTCTTATGATATCTGTGGATTCTAGGAATGTTTAAGCCTCATTCTTACTTTAATGTGAATCACATCATTCAGCTAATTAGATCAGTATTTGGCTACTCTTTAGGCACTGAGATTCAACTAGCATTTAGGGGAGGAGAAGCAAATTTTGCATGATTTGGATGGGTTTATGTTGAATTTTTGATTTTTAAAAGCCATTTTAGATGTCTTAGGAGAAAAAAGGTATTAAGAAGGTTAAGAAAAGAGGATGAGGATTTCTTTGGATAACACTATCAGAACCCAGAAAAATCTTAACCAGTGCAGTGTTTTCCAAATGTATTTTGACTACAGCTCCCCACTAAGAAATACCTGTTATTAAGGTCTCTTAAGCTTTTCAGTACTGTTTACAAATTTAGTAACAGAATTTCTTAACACCTTTCAATTTAAAAGTCACAGGTTAATTTCACAGTTTAAATTGGAATCATAAATATTTATTCTAATGTCAGATTATTTGCTCTTAATATTCTATGTCATCTTGTCATGGTTTTTTGTCTTTGTATTTACAAATAACAGTCTTTCCTAAAGTATTTGAAAGGAGAAGGGAAAACTTTAAGCCAGATCAGGAAGTGTGGTTGGGGGGCTTATACCTAATAGTGGAGCTGCTGGTTATTCTATGCTTAGCTTTTTGAGGAACCAGCAAACTCTTTTTCATAGTGGCTGCATCATTTTACATTCCCCCCAGCAATGTATGAGAGAGTTCCAGTTTCTTCACATGCTTGCCAACACTTGTTATTTGACATTTTTTTGGATTATAGCCATCTTGATGGATGTGAAGTGATATCTTATTGTGATTTTGATTTGGGTTTCTCTGTTGACTAGTGGTGTTGAGTGTCTTTTCATATGATTATTGGCAACTTCTGTATCTTTTTCAAAGAAATTTCTATTTGTCATTTGCCCATTTAAAAAATTGGATTGTTCATAGCAGCTTTATTCATAATAGCCAAAAAGTGAAACAACCCAAAATGTCCATCAGCTGATGAATGGATAAAAGCAAAAGCTGTATGTCTGTACAATGGAATATTATTCACCCATACAAAGGAATGAAGCCCTGATATGCTGCAACATGGATGAACCTTGAAAACATTGTAAGTGAAAGAAGCCAGACACAAAAAAACATGTATGATTCAATTTATATGATATGTCCAGAAAAGGCAAATCCATAGAGAAAGAAAGCAGATTACTGTTTGCTGGGGGGTTGGAGGAAAGAGGGAATGGGGAATGATTGCTTAATGGGTACAGGGATCTTTTGGGGGGGGTGATGAAAGTGTTCTGGAATTAGAACCTTTCAGTGTTCTTACCTTAGTGGTGATGGTCACATACCATTATGAATGTACTGTGAGCCAACAAGTTGTACATTTTAAATGGTTAATATGGCAGTTTTTATGTTCTATGAACTTTACCTCATTTTTTTTTTTTTTTTTAAACGAAGAGACTGGTCCCCCTGATCCTCCCACCCTGCTCAGGCCAGGTTACTGCTGGATTCACATTTGGGTCAGTGTTCCAATAGAGAGATCCCTCTCTAACTGTGGATCTCCTTTTAATGGATTTAGCATGAGGGCATGGTGTTTGACACCATGTAGTCTGGATTATGGGTATCAGAAGTAGTTTGGGAAGGGCAGCTGCCAGTAACTGGAGATCTCAGGAGCTAAGGAAAGTTACAGTCTCTGCTATCAGGGAAAAAGAAGCCCCTGGTGCTAAAGGGAGCTGAGTTTAGGCTCAGCTCTCCCATTGGTAGAAGGCAGAGCCCCTGATTGTCCAGGCAACCCAGAGTGAGCATCCAGCTCACTTTCAAATAATCCTCCTGCTCCTTGCATCACACCTTTAAGTGTATGCATTTACACCTCTACAATATATGCATAATAGCCACAATACATAGATTATCTTGAATTTAATAAAATATTTATAAATGACTTTGGTTTATTTCATTATCTCTGTATCTCTAATTTTAACTTTCCCAGCAGTGGAAATTCATTTTTTCACTAAGGGAAATAGATTATTCCAGATGAGCTGAAATTACCATTCCAGGTGAACCCTGGTTATCATCTTAAACAAGTTGAGGTTTCTGGGTCGACCAGAATTACTTGATATCAGTGATCCAAGACTGGACTCGGAACCTAAGAACTACATGCTTTTTATCTGTGCTGTAAATGTTCAAACTGAACTCTTTCTTTTTTTTTTTTTTTTTTTTTTAATAATCACTGAGACAGTAGAGAGTTCCTAAGAATCCTACTATGAGATCAGAGTGACCCATACCTATTTCACAGTTGAAGAAACTGGAATGTGAAGAAGTTAAGGAATTATTAATTTTTTCATGTAATGTATTGTAATTAGTTAAATGAACTCATATTTTAGAGATATTTAAGATGATAACCACAGTTATCTAGTCTAACCAACTTTATTTCATGAATGAATAAACTTAGATCCAGAAGGTGACTTATCTCCAATTAATATTTTCTTCTTCAGTTTCTTTGTAACTTAAAACCTGTAGCATAGATTGCCAGTGCTTTTGCTGCAAAACACTTGCTTCCTTTCCCTGTTGCCATCTATAGTTTAGACTGGTCACTTCTGGTTCAACTGATGTTTTCTCCACCCTTTCCTTTGGTGGGGGCAGGGCTGTGATACTCATTTATATCCCTTTCATTGTCTCTCTGCATACATCTTTTTCTACTCATTTTTAATATTTGTCACAGTATCATCTTGATATTTTCCCTATTTGGGGTGCTTTCAGAAATCATCTTGCAGGACTGATGAGGATAGGTAGTTTCCTAAAGATACAAAAAAATTCCCCTAACAAGATCTGGGAAATCAGATCACATGAGAGTTGCAGAGAATTACTGCGTCCTCAGACTCTAGGAATTAGGCTTTTAGGCAAGTTTTAGCAGAAACATGTTCTTAGATTTTGTTTAAAGTACAGGGGGAAGGATCAAGGAGTAATCAAATTGGTTGCGAGAGACATGAGTCAAAGCCAGGTAAGCAAAAATAACATGACTTGATCAGCTGATCAGTCAGAGATGGGCGCTAGATTACTACAGTGTACATCAGTAGCTTTACTAAATGGCACAGTGTCTGAATTGAGGTGGCTTAGGCTCCTTAAAGGAGTCCAACTGTGGCATGGCTGAGGAGGTATGTAGTTGTTGATCATTCTGTTAAACTCTGCTCTTTTATTTTTTAGTAAATTTATTTATTTATTTATTTTTGGCTGTGTTGGGTCTTCGTTGCTGTAAGCGGGCTTTCTCTAGTTGCGGCGAGCGGGGGTTACTCTTCATTGTAGTGCGCAGGCTTCTCACTGCGGTGGCTTCTTTTGTTGCAGAGCACGGGCTCTAAGTACGCAGGCTCAGTAGTTGTGGCATGCGGGCTTCAGTAGTTGTGGCGCACGGGCTCGAGAGCGCAGGCTCAGTAGTTGTGGCACATGGGCTTAGTTACTCTGTGGCATGTGGGATCTTCCCGGACCAGGGCTCGAACCCATGTCCCCTGCATTGGCAGGCGGATTCTTAACCACTGCGCCACCAGGGAAGTCCCCTCTGCTCTTTTAAAACCCTGTGTAATAATTATGTTTGAGCACTGCATTCTAAAAGGGACCAGTGGTAGACTACAGTGTGTCTTTTTTTTTTTTTTTTTTTTGTGGTATTTTTTGTGGTACGCGGGCCTCTCACTGTCGTGGCCTCTCCCGTTGTGGAGCACAGGCTCCGGACGCGCAGGCCCAGCAGCCACGGCTCACGGGCCCAGCCGCTGCACGGCATGTGGGATCTTCCCGGACCGGGGCACGAACCCATGTCCCCTGCATCGGCAGGCGGACTCTCAACCACTGTGCCACCAGGGAAGCCCTACAGTGTGTCTTGAGAAGAGAAGACTACAGTGTTCAGGATCTAGAAGCTGTGCTATTTAAGGAACTGTTGAAAAGATTGGAGATATTTTGCCTGAAGAAGAGAATATTAATTGGAGCTAATTCACACTCTGAATCTGAGTTTCTTCATCTATGATATAAAGTTAGTTGGACTAGATAATTTCTGAGATCCTTTCAGGAATAATATTTAAAGTTTGGAAAGTTGCCCTGTAAAAGAGGAAGTTGACTTTTTTTCTTTTAAAGTTTTATGTTTGGGACATAGGTTCTCAAAGCAGTTCAGGAAGTAGAATACCTGAAAATCATGGTATTCTTGTAAAAAAAGGTGAAATAGTTATGTTCTAAGTTTTCCAGTACATTAAGTGCATTGCTTTGTGCAAATTAAGTAATACTTTGTGCTAGATTTTAATAGACAAGTGGTGGCAGGTGTAAAAGTTAAAATAACCTTTCATAGAAAGCTTAAAATTACGCAAATCCTATTTGTTTATATTTTTCTCTATGAATTGAGAAATTCAGTTTAGTAACTTAGTTTTAAAATTCATTGTCCCAAAAAGTAGAACAAGGACCAATGGGGAATAAAACTCAAAGAGGCAGGTATACAGTTAAATATCAATAAAGGAACTTATAATAGCCATTTGGTAACGGTTCCTCTCAGGTGGTCAATGCATAGTTATTGGAGGTCTTTAATCAGAGGTTTAGTGTGCACTTGTTACAAATGCTATAAAAGGATTTTTATTTTCAAAGAAAAGTTCTAAGCCCTTTTATTAACACAAAATTTCATCATTTTGTTTGTGTACAAGAAGATAAAGTTTGGTTTGATTTAGACCAAAAGGGGGAGGTAAACAGAACACTAATAATAGGCTGATTTAAGAAGTCTGTGGCACAAACATTGGCATGGAACTTTTAATTTTTCACACACCATTCATCTCTATTTAAAAACTTTTCCCTGAGGTTCATATTTTTTGTTGGGAAATAAGAGTGCTGTACCTATTCTTTATAATTACATACTTAGTATTCATTTCCTGTAAGAATTTTATGCTTTGTGGTAAAAACTCTGAAGGGTATTTTTCTTCTCACTCAGCAGTCTTACTTCCTATTTCCTTCTAGTGTCTTTTGTTCATAATAATCTAAATACTTTAGTTCAAATTTTTGTTTCCAAAACCAGGAAAAGGCATAGTACTTAAAACTGTCTTCTGGCAATTTAAGTTTAAATCACACTTTTAGTTAATAGCTATAATTTAGCTACTTTGAATAGATCCCAAAGATTTTAGTAATGAATGAAATTATTTTCATAGAAATGGTTTTGCAAAGTTCTGTGGCTATTGACTGTTTCTAAAAGTTGATTATATTAACACTATAAACATGTATATCCCCATTAGCACAATGTCTAATGTTAATTTTAAAGAAGAGGTAAAGTTGAATAAAATGTGGTTTTTCATTGTCTAGCTGAATATAGTACGTTAGTTGAGTAGATTACTGAAGTCTCTATAAAATTTTGGTAACGAAGTAACGAACTTTGTTCTGAAAACCAACTGATATGTTTAGAATTAATGCTTAAAATACATTTATTGAAAACTTGGTGTTCCATCTAATTTCTGGGGTAAGATGGCATGAACTTGGGACTTGTTTAGGTGTAAAGCTTTCCCATATTTTTATAACTGCTTTATAGTGTATGCACTGATAAGTTTTTGTGAATTATTGCAAACCTGCATCACTTTCCTTAAACCCTTAATTTACCCTTTCCACCTCTCCTTGACCTCACTACCTTTTCAAAAAATTGAATTATAATTGACCTACAACACTGTTAGTTCCAGGTGCACAACATAATTTAGTGATTTGGCATTTCTGTACATTACAAAATGATCACCGTGATAAGTCTAGTTACCATTTGTCACTATGCAAAGTTATTACAATATTAGTGACAGTATTCCTCATGCTTTACATTTATCCCCATGACTCATTTATTTAGTAACTGGAAGTTTGTACCACTTAATTTCCTTCACTATTTCATTCCCCCACTCCCACCCCCTGCACCCGACCTCCCCTCTGTTCTTTTTCTATTTTTTAAAAAAATGTTATTTATTTAGGCTGTGCTGGGAGTTAGTTGTGGCATATGAACTGTTAGTTGCAGCATGCATGTAGGATCTAGTTCCCCGACCAGGGATCGAACCTGGGACCCCTGCACTGGGAGCATGGAGTCTTACCCACTGCACCACCAGGGAAGTCCCTCCCCTCTGTTCTTTATATATATGAACCTGTCTCTGTTTTGTTATATTTATTCATTTGTATTGCTTCTTAGGTTTCACATATAAGTGAAATCATATGGTATTTCTCTGTCTGACTTATTTCACTTAGTATAATAACCTCTAGGTCCATCCATGTTGTCCCAAATGGTGAGAGTTCTTTTCTTTTTTTAATGGTTGAGTAATATTCTGTTGTATGTGTATATATATATATATATATATATATATATATATATATACCACATTTTCTTTATCCTTTCATCTGTCAGTAGACACTTAGGTTGCTTCCATATCTTGGCTATTGTAAATAATACTGCAGTGAACATAGGGGTGCATATATCTTGTCAAATTACTGTTTCTGTTTTCTTCAGAAAAATACCCAAAAGTGGAATTGCTGGATCATATGGTAGTTCTATTTTTAATTTTTTGAGGGACTTCCATACTGTTTTCCATAGTGGCTGTATCAATTTACGTCCTGCCAGCAGTGCACCTAGGGTACCCTTTTCTCCACATCCTCACCAGCACTTGTTATTTGTTGTCTCTTTGGCAACAGCCATTCTGACAGGTGTGAGGTGATACTTCACTGTGGTTTTGATTTGCATTTCCCTGATGATTAGTGATGTTGAGCATCTGGTCATGTGTCTATTGGCCACTATACCTTCTTTTGAAAAATGCCATTTTTAAAATCAAATTGTTTGTTTTTTTGATATTGAGTTGTATGAGTTCTTTGTATATTTTGAATATTAACCCCTTATCAGCTATATCCTTTACAAATATCTTCTCCCGTTCAGTAGACCACCTGTTCATTTTGTTGATGTTCCCTTTGCTGTACAAAAAGCTTTTTAGTTTGGTGTAGTACCATTTATTTATATTTGCTTTTGTTTCCCTTGCCTAAGGAGACATATTCAAAAAAATATTGCTAAGATTGATGTCAAAGAGCATACTGCCTGATTTCTTCCAGAAGTTTTATGGTTTCAGGTCTTACATTTATGTCTTTAATTCATTTTGAATTTAATTGTGCATATGGTGAGAGAAAGTCCAGTTTGATCCTTTTTCATGTAGCTGTCCAGTTTTCCCAGTACCATTTATTGAAGAGGCTATCCTTTTCCCCATTATATATTCTTGCCTCCTTTGTCATAGATTAATTCACCATGTAAGTGTGGGTTTATTTCTGGGCTGTCTGTTCTGGTCCATTAATTGATGTTTCTGTTTTTGTGCTGGTACCATACTGTTTTGATTACTGTAGCTTTGTAGGGTAGTTTGAAATCAGGGAGCATGATACCTCGAGTTTTGTTCTTTCTCAGGATTGTTTTGACTATTGGGGGGGGTCTTTAGTGTTTCCATACACATTTTAGAATTGTTTGTTCTAGTTTTGTGAAGAATGCCATTGGTTTGTTTGTTTGTTTGTTTGTTTTGACTGTGCTGCACAGCATGCGGGATCTTAGTTCCCTGAGCAGGGATCGAATCTGTGCCACCTGCAGTGGAAGCTCAGAGTCTTATCCACTGGACTGCCAGGGAAGTCCTGCCATTGGTATTTTGTTAAGGATTGTATTGAATCTGTAGATTGCTTTGGGTATTATGGCCATTTTAACAATATTAATTCTTCCAATCTATGAATACAGTATATATTTCCACTTGTGTCATCTTCACTTTCTTCCATTGGTATCTTATAGTTTCCCGAGTACAGCTCTTTTACCTGTATTGGTTAGATTTATTCCTAGGTATTTTATTATAATATTTTTGACACAACTGTAAATGGGATTGTTTTCTTAATTTCTCCTTCTGCCAGTTCTTGTTAGTGTATAGAAATACAACAGATTTCTATATATTAATTTTGTATCCTACTGAATTCATTTATTAGGTCTAACAGTTTTTTGGTGGCATCTCTAGGATTTTCTTTGTAGCATATGTCATATGCAAACAGTGACAATTGTACTTCTTCCTTTCCAATTTGGATTCCTTTTCTTTTTCTCGTCTGATTGCTCTGGCTAGGACTTCCAATTACCTTCTTTTAAAAAATTTTTAATAGTGAGGTCAAGGTTATTCTTTGTATGCACTTGCCCACCTCAGATTTATTTGCCTGTTCTTTCTGGTTTGGAGGGAAGAGATATCCCTTCTCTTTTCCCAAACTTAACCCTTTCACCTCTTTTCTAGTTCCTGTCTCCCAAAAGTTTTTTTTTTTTTTTTTTTTTTTTTTTTTTTTTTTTTGCAGTACGCGGGCCTCTCACTGTTGTGGCCTCTCCCGTTGTGGAGCACAGGCTCCAGACACGCAGGCTCAGCAACCATGGCCCACGGCCTAGCCGCTCTGCGGCATGTGGGATCTTCCCGGACCAGGGCATGAACCCATGTCCCCTGCATCAGCAGGCGGACTCTCAACCACTGCGCCACCAGGGAAGCCCAGCCCCATAGTATTTTTTTACGATTATTCTTCAAAGTGGAATTTGTACTTACTGCTTTTCCAGTCCCTCAACATCCTCTCTTGTTCCCATCATATTGCAGAAACTTGTTTCTGGTAGTATGAATACTAATTGCCAATCTAGTGACCATACTCACTGTCCATCCTTATTGCTTCATTTGCAACAATTGACCATGTTCCTTTCTTGAAACTTCTCTTCTGTTGCCGTAGTTAAATCTACTTCCTAGTTTTCCTCCTGTAATCTTTGAATCGTTTTCCTTGTCTAGTTTCTAAACTTAGGCATTCCCCCAAGGTTTTGTTTTTGGTTGTTTTTAATATATCTTATCTGTTCTCTGTTGGTCAGTGCTTTATTCTTGAGGCTCTGAGACAGAGTTTGAAAGCTACTGATCTAGACTCCTTGGCTGTCTATGGTTGAGATGCAGTGATGATTAGTTTTATGTGTCAGTTTGACTGGGCTATGTGGTGCTCCGACACTTGGTCAAACATTATTCTGGGTATGTCTGTAACGATGCTTCTGGATGAGATTAATATTTGAATTTGTAGACTGAGTAAAGGCAGACTGCTCTCCCTAAAGTCGTGGGCCTCACCCTAACAGTTGAAGGCTTGAATAGAACAAAAGGGCTGACCCTACCACCAAAAAAGGGGAATTCCTTCAACTTGACTGCCTTTGAGTTGGAACATTGGGGTTTTTGTGACTTTGGACTCACACTGAAACATTGGCTTTTTCTGGGTCTTGAGCCTCCCATACTCAGACTTAGAACTATACCGTCAGCTTTCTTGGGTCTCCAGTTTGCTGACTACAGGTCTTGAGACTTGGCCTCCTTTATAATCACATGAGCCAATTTCTTATAATAAATCTCTCTCTCTCTCCATTCATATGTGTATAAAGGGATGTCCCAGCTTGATGTCCAGTAGGTACAGTCCCTTATGTATCCCTCAGCCTCCTGAAGAGACTGTCTCCTGTTGATGGAACTTGGACCCAAAGTTCGTTTTGTTGGGATATCGCTCTGTCAGTGATCCTGATGGATGCTGACAATTAGCAGAGAGAAATTTCCCTGTAGAAAAGTGCAGAAATTGGATGATTCTCAGTTCTTTGTCTTTAACACTGGAATAGAATTTTGTAATAGAGTATTTCTAGATGATAACCAAACATCTACATGGATTTCTAAACCCAAAATATTTACTAGAGAACTCAGTATCTTCCCCCACAAACCTCTTTGTTTCATATATTGGATAATGACATTAGTGATTTTTTCTTGTTATCATTTGCCTCTTTCATTCATTGAAAAATATTTGAGGGGACTTCCCTGGTGGTCCAGTGGGTAAGACTCTGCACTTTCAATGCAGGGGGCCCTGGTTGGGGAACTAGATCCTGAATACATGCTGCAACTAAGAGTTTGTATGCCACAGCTAAGAAGCCCACATGCTGCAACTAAAAGATCCCACGTGCTATAATCAAGATCCTGCATGCCGCAACTAAGACCCGGCAAAGCCGGGTCTTAAATAAATGTTAAATAAATATTTAAATATTTTTTTTTAAGAAAGAAAGGCTCTTATTTAAAAAAATAAAAAAAGAATATTTGAGGATAAAATGTGTGAGCTATAAATATTAACCATTCACAGACGTCATCCTTAAAGAACTCGGGATAGAAGGGGGAGAGAAGATGTATGTGCATATAACTGCAGTATGTAATAGAAAGCCGTGAGTGCTGCATAAAATTTTGTACAAGATCAGTGGGGGAAAGAGATGGTTTGATGCTTAAGTTGTTTGGAGTTTGAGGAAGGGGTCAGGATCAAGAGTTGAGGGAGTAGGTGTGAAATTAAAAAAAAATTTTTTTTTGGTTCCAGAAAGAGTGGAGAAAAACAAAAAAATGCTAATGTTAATGTAAAGATGAAATCATTGGCAGCCCAGCTGTTTTTTACTTTGTGAGCAGTACACTTGCGTTAATTTTCCAGATTCTATTATTACTTTGATGTATGACTAGATAATTGGTTATTATAATCTGTTTCTGTCACCATCAGTTGAAACTTATAACTTGCTTGAAAGGAAGGACCTAATACATGAAAGGCACTGTAAAAAATACTTTTTTGATTAAAAAAAAAAAGCATCTAGAAATGCCACTAAGGAGATTCAGAATCTATTAATAAGTGGAACATGAAAAACAAACAGAGTTAAATAAGGAAAGATTGTTATTAGGTCAAAAAAAATACGGATTTTTTTATGGCATTGCTCCTGCAAAGGTCACAATGCTGTTTTTCTCTCGTGTTTTAAAGGTTTTTTTTTCAGGAGACTTTGTTGTGAGGTACTAGAATGGCATAGTGAGTAAGCTAGGTTGCCTGGGTTGAAATCCTAACTCTGATTATATTAGTCATGTGACCTCGTGTGCCTCATTAACTTCTCTGTGCCTCATTTTTTAATCTGTAAAATGGGGATAATAGTAATGTTACCCACCTAGTAGAGCTTTGTGAGAAATAAATAATATATACATGCATATATATATATACACACACACATACATACATACATGATTGTAAATTTCTTACAGCAGAACCTGACATGTAAGAAATGCCCAGTAATTGCTAGATATTTTTTTGTGTGGTAAAATACATATAACAGAATTACCAGATTAACCATTTTAAGGTATACAGTTCAGTGGTATTAAATATATTCACATTGTTGTGCAGCCATCACCACCAACCATCCCCAGAACTCTTTTCATCTTGTAAAACTGAAACTCTATACCCATTAAGTAGTAACTCTCCATTCTCCCCTCTCCCTGGCCCCTGGCAACCACCATTCTACTTTCTGTCTTTATGATTTTGAGTACTCTAAGTACCTCATATAAGTGGAATCATACAATATTTGTCATTTTGTGACAGTCTTATTTCACTTATCATAATGTCCTCAAGGTTCATCCATATTGTAGCATATTGCAAAATTTTCTTTCTTTTTAAGGCTGAATAATATTCCACTGTATACCTCATTTTGCTTGCTTTTCCATTCATCTGTTGGTTTATACTTGGATTGCTTCCATGTTTTAGCTATTGTGAATAATGCTGCTATGAACATGGGTGTACACATATCTCTTTGATACCTGCTTTCAATTCTTTTGGGTATAGACCCAGAAGTAGAATTGCTGGATCATGTGGTAATTCTATTTTTAATTGTTTGAGAAACCACCACATCGTTTTACACAGTGGCTGCACCATTTTACATTACTACCAGTGGTGCCCAAGGGTTCCAGTGTCTCCACATCCTTGCCAACATTTGTTGTTTTCTGTTTTAAATTGTAGCCATCCTAATGAGTGTGAGGTGGTATCTCACTGTAATTTAGATATTATTTTTAATAGTAATAATTAGAAAAAACTTATTTTATAGAATCAGATATTAATTATGAAAATTACTGCTGTTCTTTTTAGGAGACAGTTGAAGGAACTACATACATAGTGCCTTATATTTTTTCATTGTTTTATGATTGCTATGGCAAATTCATTGGTTATATGGAAGTAAATTTTAACTTGTTTTTAGAGAGAGCAGAACATTTAACAAATTGAACCAATGGTTGGGTTCCTTATGAACTGGATATAAAGTTTTACAAAAATATGAAATTCAGTTAAATTTGATTCTTGTCTTCAAGGAGCTTTCACATTAGGACAAATATAAAACAGGATGTAATGATAATGGTGTTTGGTTCAGACTAAGTACTTAGAAATGCTAGGAGGGAAGAAATGCTTCATACTGAATATTCATAAAAGACATTGTAGGGCTTCCCTGGTGGCGCAGTGGTTGAGAATCCACCTGCCGATGCAGGGGATACGGGTTCGTGCCCCGGTCCGGGAAGATCCCACATGCCGCGGAGCAACTAAGCCCGTGAGCCATGGCCGCTAGGCCTGCACGTCCGTGCTCCGCAACGGGAAAGGGCACAACAGTGAGAGGCCCACGTACCACCAAAAGAAAAAAAAAAAAAAAAAAAAAAGACATTGTAGATGAAGTGGCATTTCATTGGGCATTTAAAAATTAATAGATCTTTGACTTGTGAGGGAAGGTTAGGAGGAAGGCATTGAAGACAAACAAATATTCACAGGCAAGATAGTTCAGTTTGTGTTTCATAGGAACAGGATATGATTCAAGCTAACTTGGACATAATATTCACTTGGGAAGTTCTGGGAAATATTATTGGGTTAGATTGTGGCAAACTTGGAGTGGCAAACCAGAGGATTTCTTTAGAAATATAAAAATCCATTTTTCAGGTAGTATGGTCTATTTGCTACAATACTTGTTTCTGTAACACAGATTAACTTCTGTAATTGGTAAATATGGGATTGATGTCAGTATAATGGGGAGGTAGCATTCGTTCAAAAATAATCTTTCCCAGCATATTAACATTTCAAAGCAATCTAGAACAAACTCTCGTAATTAAAGGGAATGCCTTAGTAATACAAGAAAATATTAGGAAAACACTGAAAGTCCTGCAGAAGTGAAAGTGGTGGCTATAAGAACAGTTCCACATTCCACAGGGTTAAGCATTCTGGTGAAGTAGTGAGTGCAGACAGAGAAGCTGTGACGACATTTCTGTTTGCATTAAGAACTTTGGTGAAGAAGTCTACATCCTGGGGTATATTTTTAACTTCATTGAAATTGGTCTTTGTTAGAAGCAAATGCCCTTCAGAATCCATATAACAAATTAGGAAGCAGGAGCTCCAGGGTTTAAGGAGGCTTCAGAGGATCAAAGACCATAATTCAAGGTGCAAATTCAAGTGGAGATTTAACTACACTAGTGTTTCTGTAAAGACTTCTTATTGTTTTAGTTAGGGCTTTGATTACACTGATTTTTTTTTCTTTTCTTTTTTTTTTTTTTTGTGGTACGCCGGCCTCTCCCTGTTGTGGCCTCTCCCGTTGCGGAGCACAGGCTCCAGACGCACAGGCTCAGTGGCCATGGCTCACGGGCCCAGCCGCTCCGCGGCATGTGGGATCTTCCCGGACTGGGGCACGAACCTGTGTCCCCTGCATCAGCAGGCGGATTCTCAACCATTGTGCCACCAGGGAAGCCCGTTTACACTGATTTTTTAGTAGTCTGCCTTAACTCTGTTTTTCCCATGAGCTCTGTTATTTGTAGTAGTGATTTTTCTAGAACTCAGGGCTGGTCACTTCCCCATGTACATATCACATTCTAGCAGAAAGGGCGCTGCCACATTATAAAAGCAGTAAACTAATAAAGGAATTGTCCTGAATTTTCAGTTTAATTTTCTGACAAAATCTTCTTGTATGCCATGGTTATGGAAATCCATTACAACTCTTGAAATTTATACACTGTGTTCTCATTCACCAAGTTTTAATTGAGAATGTTCCCATTTTAATTTTAAAGGAAATTTAAATTTGAAATTTGTGCTAAATCAAGTATTTTTACGTAGTAAGTCAAAACACCTCTAAATGAAATCTGCTGCTTGGCTGTGCTTGGGTAGTGAATTTATCTTCCTAAATGTTGCACACAAATTTTGATAGACATAAACTTAACTTTTGAAGGACTGTCAGGGTGTTTGTACAAGTTTATTAACATAGAAAATGCCCACTAACTCCTAAAACTCATTCTCTTACATAAAGAACCAGGTGCTTTCTTGGAATTTGAGACCTAAGTTGAATATATGGAATTCCTGGTTTATTAGAGGAGTCCCAAATGGGCTTGATATCTTCATTTTCTTAAAACAGAGCCTAGTCCTTTAATTTCATTCAGCTGTTAACTTTCTGAAGTGTTCATTTCTGGAAGATTTTGAATGGAAATGTCTTTAGCGTTCCATTCTTATTGACTGATACAAAGTACAGCCTATTTCTACTTTATTTTCCATCTACACATGTTTTTATTTTTATTCAACTATAAGCAAATAGCAGAATTAACACAACATTCAGCAACTCCAGACCAACTTTTCTTACACCGACGAGTGATCAATTTAACACACACAGACTTTCGGATTTCTGATGACCTCTCACTCAGCCCCGCAGCTCATCTAGATGGCCAAGCTTTAACAGCAAAGTGACTCTCTCCCTATTGCTTTTTCCAGTACTGCTCTTTAAAGGAGCCAGAGCGGGACACTGACAGCCAGTAACCAGCCTGAGATGTATCATGTTGGGGGCTAGTGGACACGCCGGCCCCTGGTTGTCTTAGTGAGAGACAGGGCCCTGAAAACAAATGCCAGAAGATTTTGTCACACACAGTCCTGTGCTCGGGCTCACAAAGGCAGAGGCAATCAACTTTTCTTTTTTTCAGCCTCCCTTAAAGATTCTTTGATGCTCTGTTCTCTTCTCATACTGCAGACCTGGTGTTTTTACCAGAATTTTTTTCCTCTTTAACGTCTGTGTTGTTATTCTTTTTTTTTTTTTTTTTTTTTTTTTTGCGGTACGTGGGCCTCTTACTGTTGTGGCCTCTCCCTTTGCGGAGCACAGGGTCCAGACGCGCAGGCTCAGCGGCCGTGGCTAACGGGCCCAGCCGCTCCGCGGCATGTGGGATCTTCCCAGACCGGGGCACAAACCCACGTCCCCTGCATCGGCAGGCAGAATCCCAACCACTGCGCCACCAGGGAAGCCCCTGGGTTATTCTTATATTCACATTTTGATGACTCCATCCTAGTACCAAAGTATCCCCCACCAAAACGGAGTTCAAATTTGATCAAAACATAACCCCCCTAGAATTATAGAGGACAGGCAGAAGGAGAAGCCACCCTAAACCTAAATCTTACTGCTCAGGCCTCAGGGCAGGGGGAAGGGAAGAAATCTACATGCATCACTAAACTGAAACACTGCTTGGGGACTCTGGGACAATGTCCATCTCCTGGCTTTCCTCTGCTTCCCAGACAGCTGCTGGTAGAGTTTGGGCACATAGTCATCCCATTTGGCCTGGTAACACATGCTGGCCCCCGGAGCCCCAAGCTCATAATTTTTGCAGAAATTCGCCACCTTGAATCTGCCACTGTGGTCTCCAGATCGGTTGCTGAGAATGGGCTCATCACACTTCAGTGGCCTGTCCTGCTCATAAACCAGCCAGACGTAGTGGTGAAGGCCTGTGCCCTTGGGAGGCCCAGAGCCCACATAATCGGAGAGGACCGTGCCACTGCTGATGTCGTTGCCCTTCATGTTGACCACTAGGAAATGGTGCCATTCCCTGTATTTGGGGTCCTTCATGCTGGGAGCATCCGAGTCTGTCAAGACCAAGGTATACAATTTACCTGGATGAAAGCCGTCCCATGCAATGCTGGTGGGCCGGTTCTTTACCTGGGTGGGTGTCAGCACTTTGCCCAGCTGGTCAACCTCCGCGCCGCCATATTTGACCTGCAGTGGTTGCTGTGGCCTCTCGTCCACTTCCTGCAGACTCAAAGGCCCGGACCGCTTGTTGAGGTCCAGGGGCATCACGGAGCCAAGAGGGGCAGACAGCAGGGAAAGCAGCAGGAGGACTTGCGCAGGGTAGTAGTCCAGACTCCCGGCCCTATGTCTACTTCTGAGCAAGTAAAACCAATGAACTTTAAAATAAGACTTGGGACTTCCCTGGCGGTCCAGTGGTTAAAGATTGTGCTTCCAGTGCAGGGGGTGCGGCGTAATCCCTGGTCAGGGAACTAAGATCCCACATGACATGAGGCCTGGCCAAAATTTTTTAAAAAGGCTTAGTTGGCATTACTTTTACAAAGATAGAAATCCATACTTTAAAACTTTGTTACTGATATGATTTATTTTACCTCCATATTTTTGTACATATTTTCATAAAAATGTGTTTGTGCTATATTGCTATTTAGCATTTTGGGGATCTTTTACTTTTAAAATAAAAACACTCTTTTTCATTACAGAAAGGCCCAAATGGGACCAGTACTTTGCCAACTGAAAGTTCTCTTCTACAAGAAATTGAAGTACAGAATGAGGAAGTGGCAGCTTTTTGTCAATCCATTACAAAGTAAGAAATTTTTCTTTATAAAGATTATTTTTTATTAAGTAATTTTAAAAAGTTTATCTTAACCAGCTTAGAGCTACTAATTCTAAAATTTTTTAAGTTTTAACTATTTTCTCCCTGTGGCTAAAATGACAAAACAATCAGTTAATTGGTACATTAATACAAACTACAGTTGAACCTGTTAGGGTTCTGAGTATTTAGAAGAAAAAATTGAGGTCAGACAGTAGATTTCTGATACTCTATTACCGAGGGAGAATATGGCTTAAACATAGAAGTTTCATTAGAATTAGAAAACATAGAAGTTTCATTAGAATTAGAAAATGCTTTTTTTTTTTTGGCTGTGATGGGTCTTCGTTGCTGCATATGTTGAGGTGCGTGGGCTTCTCATTGCAGTGGCTTCTCTTATTGCGGAGCACGGGTTCTAGGCGCACAAGCTCAGTAGTTGTGGCACGCAGGCCCTACAGTGCACAGGCTTCAGTAGTTGTGGCGTATGGGCTTAGTTGCTCCACGGTATGTGAGATCTTCCTGGACCAGGGATCAAACCCGTATCCCCTACGTTGGCAGGCGGATTCTTAACCACTGGACCACCAGGGAAGTCCCTGCCTTTTTTTCCTTTATAGGGAGACTTAGTTTTTTTTTTTTTTTTTAGCGGTACGTGGGCCTCTCACTGTTGTGGCCTCTCGTTGCAGAGCACAGGCGCCGGACGCGCAGGCGCAGTGGCCATGGCTCACGGGCCCAGCCGCTCCGCGGCATGTGGGATCTTCCCGGACCGGGGCAAGAACCTGTGTCCCCTGCATCGGCAAGTGGACTCTCAACCACTGCACCACCAGGGAAGCTCGGGAGACTTAGTTTTGCCATAAACTTTCTAGCATTCAAAATATTGTCCTACTTAGAATTAAGAGATGATATAACAAGCAAGATTAGAGGAGCAAATATATCTTCTGAAGGTTAGAAAAATGCATTTCTAAAATGTTATTTTAATCCTAAATGTGTCCAGTGTTCTTAATACATGAAGAAACTGACACTCAGAGAAGTTACCTACCGAAGTTTACTCAACTAGTCTGTAACAGAGCCAGGTCTCCATTACCTCTGGTTTGGTGTGTTTTCTTTCCATCATATCACTGTATTAGTGAGGACTTCTGTTATGAGTGCAAGAAACCCATCTTAAACTAGCATAAATCAAGGAAGGTTATGTATTGGTTCACAAACCTGTATAGCAGAAAGAGGGAGGATGGGGCAGAGCTCAGTGACAGCAAGATCCAGGAATTCACACACTGTAATTGCTCCTGCCTCCCTTTGGACTCTTCTTCTTCCTCCCTTTTCTCCCTGGGCCCTTTCACCATGCATGTTGGCTTCTACTACAGATGGAGGTTTTTTTTTTTTTTTTTTTTTTTTTTGCGGTACGTGGCCTCTCACTGTTGTGGCCTCTCCCGTTGTGGAGCACAGGCTCAGCGGCCATAGCTCACGGGCCCAGCTGCTCCGCGGCATGTGGGATCTTCCCGGACCGGGGCATGAACCCTTGTCCCCTGCATCGACAGGTGGACTCTCAACTACTGCGCCACCAGGGAAGCCCCAGATGGAGTTTTGAAGGCAGGGAATATAGCCGCTGGTAGCTTAGACTTTGATATTCTAATGGTCTTGTTAGCAGAAAGGAAAGAGTCCTTTTAGTCAGCACCACATAAAAAAATCCCACGGAAGGAGGGAGTGGAACAACAAACATTGTGGCCAACTGGATGAGATCTGTTATCAAAAGAAGGAAAAGTAGGGACTTCCTTGGTGACACAGTGGTTAAGAATCCGCCTGCCAATGCAGGGGACACAGGTTCAATCCCTAGTCCGGGAAGATCCCACATGCCATGGAGCAACTAAGTCGTGAGCCATAACTACTGAGCCTGCATGCCACAACTACTGAAGCCCACGCACCTAGAGCCCGTGCTCCGCAACAAGAGAAGCCACCGCAATGAGAAGCCTACCCACTGCAACGAAGAGTAGCCCCCGCTCACGGCAACTAGAGAGAGCCCGTGCACAGCAACAAAGACCCAATGCAGCCAAAAACAGATAAGCAAATAAATACATTTTTTAAAAAAAGAAGGAAAAGTAGATCACTACTGGGAGATTTATTCTGAATCCAGTATTTTCCCCAGTGTGGTTCAAGCAAAGCAGAGTTTGGGGTTTCCAGATCATTTTCGAGTATATTCATCATTTTTATGATATGGGACTTATTAATATTTAACTAGACTTTCTAGACTATTGGTAACATTTCATTAAAATTCTATCTTCCTGTGTGTCACCTTTTAACCAGCATTCCTTTTCTTCAAGGTACCTTAGGGGAAAAAAAAGAAGAAAAATATCAGTAGAGTCACTTTTTCTTTCCTGAAAAGGTTACTCGTAACTGTATTTTTAAAACTCATATTTTTCAGTAGACGTTTAAAATAGAAGAGACATTTAGGTGACTGAGAATGCAAATTGAATGTATTAGAAGTTACCTGTGCCTTTATTCCATTATACCATTATGTATGTGTGGTTAACAGTTTGGAAATAATCTTTTATCTTAATGGTTTGGTATTAATCTGATATGTGTTTTATCTTAATGGTTTGGTATTAATCTGATATGTTTTCATCGAATTTTTAAAATTTTCTTTCCAAACAAGCCCCGTCTATTAGACTGTGTTGAGTAACTATTGCATTTAAGCTTTGCATGTTGAGAAATTAGGCTCTCTGTGGTCTGCCTTTTTTTCTGCATTTGAATCTTAGTGTTATTTACACAAACTCTGCCACTAAGCTAAAATGATCATTTTTATTTATGTGTGCACGTGTGTGTGTGCGCACACAAACACACACAAATGGCTTATGTAATATTAAAACCTCAGATGAACTAGAGAGAATGAATTCTTTTTGTAATTTATTTCTGTTAGAGTGGGATTGCAACAAATGTTTCAGAGAAGAAGCAGAGGTGTTTTTGAAGCCATGTTCTAGAAAATTCTTTCATTCCCCTCTGACCTTGGAGATTGGAGTCAGGAGAAGTCTTGATGTCTTGAAGAAATTAATGTCACTTTCTATTTTTTCCAGTGTGCAGATTTTAAAAACAAGTATTTATACTCTTGGTCAATGCCTCATTTTTTGAAATCTCCTAAAATGATTAATTTAATTATTTTAATTCAGCTATGACATTAGTGTAAGATTGTCAGGATGATATTCGTTTACAGTTAGGCCTACTTCTAGGCCTTGTCTTTTTTGCTTCTGTGAAATCAGGGAGTTGGACTAATGATCTCAAGGGTCACTTTCAGTTTAAAGTTCTATAAAATACTTTGAATCAGGGCATTTAATTATTACTGCATTTTTCTTGTTTTTATTTCTTTTGTTTTCTTTCCTTTCACACTCATCATAATTGACAAAACTTGCTGTGTCTACTAGTTACATAGGTCCAGAGAAAGTTCTCAGGAATGTTAGATACCAGTGGAAATTTTTGCTGCTTCATTTGTGGTCTCCTAGGGTAAGATGAAAAACTACACTTTACACTTGTCATTCTGAATAGCCTTTAATTTCCTTTCCTCATATATGGTTCCAATCTAATATTTATATTCTGCAAAAGTGTCTTGATCCCAAGAATTCCCTATAGGTTTTCACCTCTGCATTTAGTTAATTTTATTCTAAACGACACTGACTCAAGTTTCTTATAAAGTAGTGTCAATTCGATTAAAAACCCTACTTTTTAAAAATAAATTTATTTATTTTTATTTTTTATTTATTTTTGGCTGTGTTGGGTCTTTGTTGCCGTGTGTGGGCTTTCTCAAGTTGTGGTGAGCAGGGGCTACTCTGTTGTGGTGCACAGTCTTCTCATTGCGGTGGCTTCTCCTGTTGTGGAGCATGGGCTCTAGGTGCACGGGCTTCAGCAGTTGTGGCACGCGGGCTCAGTAGTTGTGACTCGCGGGCTCTAGAGCACAGGCTCAGTAGTTGTGACTCACGGCCTTAGTTGCCTGAAGCATGTGGGATCTTTCCAGGCCAGGGCTTGAACCCACGTCCCCTGCATTGGCAGGTGGATTCTTAACCACTGTACCACCAGGGAAGCCCAAAACGCTCATTTTTATATGTAACTTTTTATCACTAGAATTTTTGTCCAGTAAATTCTTGTTTTCTGAACTGTCATCAGGAATTTCTGATTTTCCTTTTATCATCCTAAGGATTTCTGAAAATTGAAGGCTTCCTTGGATATAGATAAAGTTCTTTACCGTTTTATATATTAGTTAGCTACGTGATTTGCTGTATCTTATTTCATATGGTGTTTCTTGTTTCATAGGAAACAAGAATACCAAGTATGTGAGAAACAATAAAAATCTTAGGCTGGGTCCTGTGAAGGTCTTGTCATTGTGTTACAGAGGGGTAAGCTTGGCAACAATCAAATATTTGAAGATAATGTGTCCATATCTAAAGGTGCATTTCCAACATCAATTTAAGTTTATTACTTTATATTACCTTTTTTTCAATTACATTTCTTTTTAATATTGGATCCTTTGTGGCACTTAAGATCACAGTGCAGAAACCAGATTTATTCATTTATTCATTTATTTGACGAGTTGCTTATAATGCTTACCATGTACTAGACACAGTTCTGAGTGTCCTTATAAACTTAATTCACATAATTCTCACAACAACCCCATGAAGTTAGTAGTAGTATTATCCCCAGTTTATAGAAGAGGAAACTGAAGCAACAAGGAGATTCAATAACTTGCCTAAGATTACACAGCTAGTAAGTAGTACAATCAGGATTTAAACTTGGGAGGTCTGACTCTAGCGGTGGTGCACAAATAGTTACACTTGCTGCCTGCCTCTCCAGAACCTTTCTTATTGTCAACTCAAACTATTTTATTCTGTTCCTATAACTTGATTGTTTTAATCTCTACAGAAGCGAATAGATAAAACTTCCAGCACTCATTCCCTTTATAGCCCTGTGAAAAGCAGATGGGAGAAGTGGAATTTGTCTTCTAACTTCCAGAAGAAAGCCAGTTAAAGGAAGCCCACAGGTTTAAAGAAGGCATCAAATCCTTCTTTGTCTTCAGATAATAGAAGTGCTATCTGGAGATGAGCCATACACCTGGCTTACATATTTAAATTTAAACTATTTTGCTACTATGAATACCAAGAATACTTCACAGGCAATATTTTTGCCATTCCCTAAGTCTTAGAAATCACTTTGAGGGAATAAAGGCCTCATAGCACTGTAAAAACCCATTGTCTATGTTTTTCTATCATGCTAACAACCAAAAACAGTGTGTAGGAAAAAGGATGTCAGAAAAAAAGATTTTAAAGAGACAACAAACTTTTCATCCCTTTGGCAGTTACAATTTAGGGCTATCACCTGTATTGTCAGTGGTTCATTAAAAATGTACATTTTGTGAAATTATACTGTTTAGCCAAAAATCTGAAGCAGAGAACCTCATTTAATGCTGTGTATCCAGTGTGTGTTTTGTTGATGTTGATAGTGTTACCAAAGCTGTCCTGGCAGTACTTAATCTCTTTCCTTGGATTCTGTTTATTTAGAAGGCAAATGCTGGTGTTTTGGAGTTTTGACAGGGGTCCATTCATTGCATTTCTCCTGAGCTGCTCTAGAATTGGACAGTAACACAGAATTGAATGGCTATAAGCATGCAAAGCCTTGTTCAGGGCTCTCAAATGCAGCTTTCAAAAAAAGAATTTAATTTCTTGTTTTTTGTGAATAGATTGAAGACCAGCTTTCCATATACCAATCACTGCACAAATCCAGGCTATTTGTTAAGTCCAGTCACAGTGCAAAGAAACATATGTGGAGAAAATGCTAGCGTGAAGGTCTCCATTGAAATTGAAGGATTTCAGCTACCAGTTACCTTTACATGCGATGGTAGGTTCATAGTTCCCCAATGATCTTGTTTTGCTCTGATTAGGGAGAAAATGTTTAAAATGTTAATGTTATCATTCTTTTAATAAACTGACTCTGTTATCATTAGGTATCCTTTAAAAATCTCTGTGTGTGTGTGTGTGTGTGTGTGTGTGTGTGTGTGTGTGTGTGGTAAAATACTTAACATGCATTAGTTATCCTTTTCCAGAAATTGGTGTTCATATGGATAGTTTTCTGGTTTGGATTAGAGAAAAACCAGTTTACCTTTATAACTACGTATTTCTCTGAAAGATGCTGAGTAATTTGGTTAATCAGTGGCTCTTGGCCAAAGCCCAAAAGCCTTAGCTAGCAAGGCTAATTATAGTCCTATTCTTTATATTCCAAAGGAAGACTTATTCTTTTTAAACATACCTTAAATTTTGGTTTGGGGAATCGTATGCAGTAAGAATTAATACTAAAATTGAAGGAAAGTAAGGTCAATAAGCTTCTTGATTGAAATAAGCATGGATAAGCATTGACAGCAAATGTTTTGATATGTATCAAATTTTGACTTGATATATCAAGATCTGATTCATTTAAAAATATATCAAATGCCTATTGTTTGCTGCTTCATAAATGTGCACATTTATAGTGTACATCTCTTTTAAGAAATGTAACCATATTATAGAAGTGCTTTGTGTGTTTAAATCGTAACTGTTAACGATACATATAAATGTGTTCAGAAATGTAGCTATTGTATTAGGTAGAGGTTTTATGGCCTTTTCTGCCAAGCTGTTAATTTTCATGAATTCTGAATGTAGTCACTGTCTTCTAAGTAGAACATAAAAGCTCTAAGTATAGAAATAGGTTACTTTAGTTTTTAATGGTTTGTAATCTTAGTATCCAGCTATTGCAAAGAATGATAATTGAATAATACTTCCTACTTTCTATATTTTTATTCTTCATTGGATAATTTACCAGGCACATGTCAAATGTTTAAAATGGTGATTCTTTTTCCTTATGATTTGGTTTAAATAATTGTTTGCTAGACACTGCTAAATGTCATCCTTTTTGGAGGAGTCTGTAAAACAGAGGTGGCTTTCTTAGCTTAGATCTGCCCTGCCTACTACAATAACCACTAGCTACGTGTGGCTATTGATTACTTGAAATATGACTAATATACATTGAGATGTGCTATAAGTGTAAAATGCACACTGGATTTCAAAGACTTTGAAAAAAGAATGTAAGATATCCCATTAGTAATTTTGAAATACCAATTATATATTGAAATGATATTTTGGATATATTAGGTTAAATAAAATATATTATTGAAATTAGATTCATCTGTTTCTTTTTACTTTCTTCAACATGGCTCCTAGAAAATTTTAAATTATATATGTGACCTGCATTATAGTTCTCTTATATAGTACTGTTTTATATTATAAGAAATATAGTCTGAATAGGTATATACTTAGAGTTGAATGTGTAAAATGAAAATGATGACTTAACTCTTTTACAGTGAGTTCTACTGTAGAAATCATAATAATGCAAGCCCTTTGCTGGGTACATGATGACTTGAATCAAGTAGATGTTGGCAGCTATGTTCTTAAAGTTTGTGGTCAAGAGGAAGTGCTACAGAAGTAAGTATTCATTTAATTATTGAGCAACATTTTTGGAAATTTCATTTTAATGGATTAAATTAGAAAAATTTCAAGTTATATTTATAATCTAAAACTACATTGGGTCCTAATGAATTGGTTTATTGGATCAGTTAACTTATATTAAGATATACGTTGTCTAAGACATCATGTTTAAGACAGTAGAGGATCTTGCCCTTAAGAAGCTGATAGTCTTAGATGGGAAGAATGGTGGGCAATTGGTTAACAAGTGATTTAAAGTTGTTTTTCTTTCTGCAGAGAGGCAATATCATTATGGACTCCATTTTCCTTTTGTAGCATGCAGTATTACTTTATACACAGTGTTTAGCTGTGATTTTCTTTTAGTTGCCTGAAATAATCATTATATGAATCTTCTTCTGAACCTACTAGAAATGCTCTGTCCCTGTTTTTTTCCTTGTTTGTCTTCATCTTCTTTCTTCTTTGCTTTAACTCTTCTCATGTAGAATTATTTCTCTATTTAAATGCTCACACTTGGTTAAAAAAAATCTCTATTTTACCATTCTCTTCAATTCCTGATGCAGATACAAGTTACATTTTACTCTCACCTGTATAATTTCTAGTTTGAGGAGAATAACGTTGATGAATAATTGATATATTTTAACAGTAATCATTGTCTTGGAAGTCATGAACATATTCAGAACTGTCGAAAATGGGACACAGAGATTAAACTACAACTTTTGACCTTCAGCGCAATGTGCCAGAATCTGGCCCGAACAGTAAGTGTGTGTACCCTATAACTGAATTGCATTTGGTTGAATCTAAATAATTTTACATTAATTTAGATATTAATTATTAAATATTAATTTAATATTAATTTAGATTAATATATAATTCTAAATAATTGCTAATAGCCAATTTGCAATTTGTACGTGCTCTGAGAGTTTTGGGTTTGACTGGGAGTGAGGCACTCTTTATCCCCTACGGGATAAAGCAGATGTGGGGAGAGTTTTAGCAGACGGAGGGGAGACTTTCAATCATGGAGGTCTAGGTAGCATACTACTTGGAGTTGGAGGCATGTTTGAAAATCGAAGTGGAGGAATTATAAAAGTTTGTCTTGTAATAGTTTTACACAAGTTACACAATGAAAGCATCAGGGTCAGTCAAGGAGAAATGAGGAAGAAGAAAGATTTTGAATGCTAAATATGGTTTTGGGGAGAAAAAGATCCAAATTGACCTTTGCACCAAACTGAGAAAAATATATTATTTTCACAAAATGAAAACTAATTTTCTGTTTTAAAATTACAGTACTTTCTTTTGAGGTTAAAAGCAAAATAGAATGCAAGAAATTAGGCCCTTTTATTACTGTATAAACACTTGATGACTTTCAACCTCTAAAGAGAATCATTCTTCATTTGGTAGAATTTTAGGAGGAAAAATATCAATCATTTCTACATTCTCTTTTCTTTATTTTCCTAGGTTTTGCTCCTGTGTTAGGGAGAATTTATTTCACTTGGGTGGAAACTATTTCACAAAACTCAGTACATTTTAGCAATCATTAGTAACTTCTCTTTTCAGTTTTTTTTTTTTTTTTTTTTGCGGTACGCGGGCCTCTCACTGTTGTGGCCTGTCCCGTTGTGGAGCATAGGCGCCAGACGCGCAGGCTAAGCAGCCATGGCTCATGGGCTCAGGCGCTCCGCAGCATGTGGGATCTTCCTGGACCGGGGCACGAACTCATGTCCCCTGCATCGGCAGTCGGACTCCCAACCACTGTTCCACCAGGGAAGCCCTCAGTTTCTTAAGGCATGATGTTTTTGAGTATTTTGAATAGTAAGGGTTATGGTTGAAGAGACCAGTGCCTTATTTATTGCAGGTAAGGTAGAAGGAAATTTGATTATCATTATAAAAAATGGAGAAATTCAGATTATCTCTTCTCATCTGGTTCCTACCCCACCTTCATTTGGCTGTCAGCCATCTTTAAAAGTGCTTTTAGGGCTTCCCTGGTGGCGCAGTGGTTGAGAGTCCGCCTGCCGATGCGGGGGGCGCGGGTTCGTGCCCCGGTCCGGGAGGATCCCACATGCCGCAGAGCGGCTGGGCCCGTGAGCCGTGGCCGCTGAGCCTGTGCGTCCGGAGCCTGCGCTCCGCAATGGGAGAGGCCACAGCGGTGAGAGGCCCGCGTACCACAAAAAAAATAAAAATAAAAAATAAAAGTGCTTTTAGCTCTCCATTCTCTCTCTATAGCACAGGCCTCGGTTCTCAAAAGTCACTTTCATTTCAAGAATTTATCATACGCTTAACCTTATTTAATTTGGCAATAGAAAGACCAAAGAATGGATTTCATTATTTGGTAAACATTTGTCTGTATGTTTATTTAGGCAGAAGATGATGAAACACCTGTGGATTTAAACAAACACCTGCATCAAATAGAAAAACCTTATAAAGAAGTCATGACAAGGTGTGGCATCTAAAACATTAATTTCAGGTTATCAGACATTACTTTTGGATGTGAATGCACTTATTTCGGTGAATAAAACAATCATTTTTGCATATGGTATCTTTCAGCCACAATAACTGTTCTTTATTTCAGACATCCTGTTGAAGAACTTTTAGATTCCTATCACAACCAAGTGGAACTGGCTCTTCAAATTGAAGTAAGTCTTAATTCACATTTTGGCTTGATGATTTAAAGATTCTTTTCTCTGTACACTCTTAAATACTAATGTTGGAATTGGATTAAATATTTTAGAAGGACTATTTAAAATATATTCTTTTTTAAAAAAACTATATTCTTGAAGTTGATATTTGATAACTTGTTTTCTGACCCAACATATTAACAAAAATTCTCAGTAGTTCTTGAGTTACCTGAGCTTTATTACTAAAAAAAAAAAACCCTTCAATTCAAAAAGCATTTATTGAGTGCTTGCTATATGCTAGATGCTTGAGTTATGAAAATGAATGACCTAATCCCCACCTACCAGGAACTTAAAACTAGCAATGAAAGATTTAAACAGAATTTCAGCGTAGTAAATGTAGAATGGAGGTGTGTGTTGGCGTTCTGAGAGATTGATGAGGGGCACTTCTCCCAACTTGAAGATTCAAGGAGGGCCTCTAAGAAGGGATGCTGCCGGAGCCAAGTCTTAAGCAGTATGAGTTAGCTAGAAGGTAGTTGGGAAGGGCATGTGAACAGAAGTACATAGGTGCGATACATATGTGGAAGTGTAAGCACTTCTCTAATACAAAGTGTGAAGTGAAGGTTGAAAGATGAAATTGGAGATAGCCAGATATAAATTACCACCATATAATTCATGTGAAAGAGTTTTACTTTATTCTCCAGATCGGGGGCCATATCCAGTCTACTTCCCATTCTTGTAAAGAACAATTTGGGGGACACAGCCACATCTATTTGTTTACATATTTTCTATGACTGCATTTGTGCTCTAATACTAAAGTTGAGTATTTGGGACAGAGACCATATGTCCTGCAAAGCCTGAACTATTTACTATTTTCATTTTAGTTTGTTGACCCCTCCTGTAGCCATTCAAGGTGTTTTAAGCAGAGGGTAGGAAGTGGAGTGGGGTGGGGTGGGTGACTTCTTTAGTCTTGAGCTCTGAAGTCACTGTGGCCAAACTGTGGAAGTTAAATTTAGGCTTGGCAGGATTGGTTTCAGGGAGACTACTTAGGAAAGTTTTTGATAGTAGTCCAGGTAAAAGACAGTGAGTGTGGTACAGGTAAAGAGGAGGGACTGATTAACAATATTTAATAGATAAAATTGGTTAGATTTTGATAGGTAATGAGATGTAAGAGAAAAAGAAATAGTGTAGGATGACTTCCAGATTTCTAGCTACTGTTATACTTTTTATCAATATATAATTATGTTGATTCATCCAATATAATATTACTGAGTATCTCCTCTCTCAAGGCACTGTTGTAGGTGCTGAGGATGTGGCAGGGGACAAAAGAAACTGTAATCCTTGCCCGTTAAGAGAATTTACATTCTAGTTAGAGGAAACAGACAGTAAAATAAACTAGCAAGGTATATGTTATATCAGGTGGTAAGTGCTATTAGAGAAACATAGAGGAGGGTAATGTTGCAATTTCAAATAAGGTAATCAGAGAAGGCCTCATTGAGAAAATTAACTTGAGTAAAGAATTGGAGAAGGAGAGGAAGAAGCTACCTGGTTATCTGGGGGAGAAGTGTGCCTGGTATATATAAGGTCTACTAGGCTAGAATAGAGTGAGGAAGGGCGCAAGAGTGGAAACAAATCAATGAGGAAGATTTTTTGCTAGTCACAGGAGAGAGAATGATGGCTTGGACCGGAAGTGATGAGAGGGGGTTGAAATCTGTGATAATTTTGAAGTTAATGCTAGGAGGATTTACCAATAGATTGGATGTGGAGCATGAGAGAGAGAGAGAGAAGCATTATTCCAAGGTTTTCTACCTGAGCATTTGGAAATTTGGAGTTGCTTTTAGTGAGATGTAGAAAACTGAGAGAAGAGCAGGTTTGTGGGGAAGATCTGAACTCAGTTTTGGACATTATGTTTGAGATGACTATTATTCATCCAAGTAGTGATATTGAGTAGGCAGTTGGATATGAGTCTGGAATTTAATGGAGGAGATCCAGGCTGGAGATAATAAACTGGGGAATCATCAGAATATATATATTTTGCAGCCATAAAACTGGATGAGATCACCAAGAAAACCACTGCAGGTAGAGAAAAAAAAAAGTTCGAGGATGAACTAACACACCATTGTAAAGCAATTATACTCCAATAAAGATGTTAAAAAAAAAAAAAAGTTCAAGGATGGAGCCATGGGTATACTCCCATCTTATAATAAAACAAAAAATCCACATCCCCCTGCAGCAATCACCCCACTTCTCTATTCTCCTTATAGCAAAACTTGAAAGTTAATCTGTTTTTTCTGCTTACACTTCCTCTCTTCTCATTCTCTTATGAACCCGCTCCAACCAGGCTTTCATTCTCAACGGTTCTCTGAAACTGCACTTAAGATCATCAAGGACTTCAACGATCATGATTCCAGTAATAAGTTCTTAGTCTTTCTTTTTCTCAACTTTTCTATCATGTTTGATAGAGTTGATCATTTCTTCCTCTTGAAACACTCACATGGCTTCTGGGATACCATGTTCTTGGTTCTCCTACTTCCAGTGTCTGCTCTATTTTCACTCTTACTTGTGGCTTCGGAGCTCCTTATGATCTCCTTACCTTTCTGACCCAGGGTGCTCAGTTCTAGGACCTCTTTTCTTTTCTCTGTATTCACATCCTAGGTGATCTCGTTTAATCTCATGTCCTTAAATACCCTACATATGTTGATCATCACTTCAGATTCAAATGTCTATTACTTGACATTTTTATATGAATGTCTGACATCTCAAATTTAAGATATATGAAACTGAACTTTTATTCTACCCTTCATATCTATTCATCAGTCTTCCCCTTCTTAATAAATGGCAACTCTGTCCTTCCATTTGCCCAGGCCAAAACCTTGTAGTCATATTTTATTTCTCAAGAAAAAGATATTTCACATCCCATATGCAGTCTCATTCCTGTCAGTTCTGCCTCGAAAATACATTCAGAATGTGACCACCCTTCATCACTACCAAAACTATACTCCTAGTCAGCTATAGTAGTTAACAGCAGTTCCTTGCTGGTCTTCCAGCTTCTACCTGTCCTATAGCCTGTCTTCAATAGGCAACCAAAAATATCTTTTAAAAATAAATCACGGGCTTCCCTGGTGGCACAGTGGTTGAGAATCCGCCTGCAGATGCAGGAAACACGGGTTCGTGCCCTGGTCCGGGAAGATCCCACATGCCGTGGAGCAACTAAGCCCGTGAGCCATGGCCGCTAGGCCTGCGCGTCCGGAGCCTGTGCTCCGCAATGGGAGAGGCCACAACAGTGAGAGGCCCGCATACCGCAAAAAAAAAAAAATTAAAAAATAAATAAATAAATAAATAAATAAATAAATCACTAAATGCAGTGTGGTATCCTGGATTGTATCTTAGAAGAGGAAAAATACATTAGTGGAAAAACTGGTGAAATCTGAAGAAAGCCTGCAGTTTAGGTAATAGTGATTTAATGAGTGTTAATGTCTTAGTTTTGACAAATTTAACATGGTTATGTAAGAAGTTACTTAACCCAGTTTCCTTTAATGTTGAATGAGAACTCTCTTTACTATTCTTGCAACTTTTCTGTAAATCTAAAATTGTTCCAAAATAAAAAAAATTATTTAAAAAAATGAATATAATCACAGAAAGCAAATGTAAAATAAGAGAAAATCAAAGCCAAAAGATGGTTCTTTGAAAAGATTAATAAAATTTATAAACCCTTAAAAATATTAAATCATGCCACTCTTTTGTTCAAAATACTGTTTACCATCTCAGTCAGTAAAATTCAAATCCCTAATTGTTGCATCAAGGCCCTACACATTCTGACCCACTACCTCTCTGATCTGGCTTCCTACCCCTTTCTTCCGTTGTTTTAGCTGGTTTGCAGGTATGCTCCCCAGCTGGGACCCTTGTGCTTATCCCTTCTTTTAATGCTCTTTCCCCAGATACTTGCATGACTTACCCTATCAGTTTATTAATGTTTGTGCTCAAATGTTGTCTAATCAGAGAGCTCTTCACTGACTATCTTATCAGAAATAGTAGTGACTCTCTATCATATTTATTCCCCATATTTTGTATAGCTTTATTGAGGTATAATTTATATACTATAAAATTTACCCATTGGATGTGTACAGTCCAATGATTCTTTTAGCAAATGCATAGATTTGTATAATTGTCACTACAGTCCACTTTTAGGATATTTTCATCACTCCCAAAAGTTTCCATGTACTACTTTCCAGTCATTCCCCATTCCCAGCCTCAGCCCCAAACCACTACTGATCTGGTTCCTGTCTCAGTAGACTTGCCTTTAATGGAGATTTCCTGTAAATGGACTCATACCTTATGTAATCTTTTACATACCATACTGTTCTTAAGCTCTGTCCATGTAGTATGTATCCACAATTTTTAAAAATTGCTGAATACTTCCATTGTGTGGATATACCACATTTTATCCAGTTACCCAATAACTGACATTTTGAATGTTTGTAGTTTTTGATTATTATGAATAATGCTGTTATAAACCTTCATGTATAAGTCTTTGTGTGGATGTACATCTTGATTTCTCTTAGGTAGGTTTATGGGAGAGGTCAGGAAGTTGCAAAGTTTTGATTCCTCCTGGTTTTAGTTTTCTAGGGATAAAATGTTAATTTATTTCACTAAAATGAAGTTAGGGTGGCAAGTAGGGGTTTTGAGGCAAGGAATTATGGTTGGCTTCATCTTCTAAGGGGAATGGGAAAGAGAGCTGACTGAGGGATTGTAAAAGGAATGTTAAATGGCATGCAGATGCCTGCTGAAATTGGAGACTGTTGGGTCTTTATGGTTGTGAGATTTTCTTTAAAATAACTAGCTGCCTGGTAGAAGAAGCAGAGAAGTCTCTGAGCTCAGAGAACAGGTTTGGTCAGAATGAGGGTGTGAGGGCTGGAAGCAAAGGAGATTGTGATCAGAATATGATATTGTGGTTAAGGTTCTGATAGGGTTCAATTAGTGTTGAAGATGCTGTGAATTTTCCACCTGGACAGTTTTTTTTGGCTGTGTTGGGTCTTCGTTGCTGCGCGTGGGCCCTCTCTAGTTGCGGTGAGCAGGGCGCCACTCTTCATTGCTGTGCACGGGCCTCTCACAGCAGTGGCCTCTCCTGTTGCAGAGCATGGGCTCCAGGCGTGTGGGCTTTAGTAGTTGTGGCACGAGGGCTCAGTAGTTGTGGCTTACAGCTTAGTTGCTCCATGGCATGTGGGATCTTCCCAGACCAGGGCCCAAACCCATGTCCCCTGCATTGGCAGGCAGACTCCCAGCTACTGCACCACCAGGGAAGCCCCACATGGACATTTATGTAACTGAGGCTTCTTATAGAATATAGAGATAAACGTCCAGAGCAAAAATAAGGCATGTAGTAGGGGAAGTGACCACATGTCAGTGGCAAAGCAGATCAGTCAGTCAGGGGCCAAGTCAGGCAACAGAAACTATAGTAGTTTTTTGAACAGGGAAATTTAAAGAATTGTTAATTAGTAAAAGGTAATTAATTACTATAAGGGGTAAAAGAGGACTAAAGCAGGAGTTGGCACATTATGGCTCACATGACAAATCTGGCCCGTTTTTGTAAATAGTTTTATTGGAACACAGCCTTACTCATTCATTTATGTTATCTGTGTCTGTTTTCATGCAGAGTTGAATTGTGACACACTGTTTGACCCACAAAGCCTAAAACATTTGCCGACAGGCCTTTAAAAAGTGCCAGCCTTGCTCTGAGGGGTCCAGAAGTAACAGGTGCAAAGAAGCGCAATTATCAATTCTACGTTGAGGAGCAATGTGGATAGTGAAGGAACTTTGAGGACTTATGATGGAGCCCCTCACTCAGCCCTAGGCTGAAATTTGGCCTCTTTGAAGAGGGTATGGCTATCACAGGAACACACAGGTTACCTATGGCAAAGGAGTTTGGTAGAGCTGTCAGATTGGAGGAGCATGGCTTGAGGGTACAGCTGGAGCAGGTTGTTGAGGACCACTGGGCTTCCATACTGACTTTAAAAATAGAGGACTGGAACCCTGATGAGAAGTACCTTCCTGCTGTTATTGCCTTTGAATGTCCTTTCAGTGCCCTCTATTGACAAAACCGAACATTATGCTAGCTGGCAATGGAGAAATGTTTGTAAGGTCAAGTTCTAGTATCACAAAGTAGAGCAAAGAAGGGTGGATTTGGAACTGGTAGACAATAAATTGATAACTGGCACATAAAAAATGATGGAGAATAGTATAGGAGAATGGCATGAGCCTCAAAACTGGAAAGGTTTTTGCATGAAGGTGGAAGAGCAAAAATAAGAAATACAAGTCAAGTAAGCAAAAATTGGGACCTTTGGGATCTAAGGACTGCAAGGTAATTGGGTATTTGAGAAAATGAGGTGGTTTCATTTACGCGTGAAGATGAAGAGAACATTTGGTTTATGGTAGCCAAGCCTCAAAGGTGGAAAATTTTAAATGTTTAAGGGATGGTACAGTACTGAGTTTCAGCCCATTCTAACAGTACTTGGCATTTAAGTTTGGTGTAAATATTTGATGAATTAATTCATTATATAAGAATGTTTTTGTTTCTTAATGAGATATGTACTTTAAAACGGTGATGGGGGAGTGGAGAAGGATTTTTGAATCATCCTCATCAGGTAAATTATTTTATAATGTATTTGTACATGTATACTTATGAATCATGGTGAAATGAGCTGTGGTTGAATAGTAAGGAGGGATTGTCCTCACTGAAGTTTTTTCATCAGACAGGACTTAGAAAGTGATGGTTGTATAGATGCAAATGATGCTGAAAAGTTGACTCACTTTTAGTAACTGTTGCCCAGTGTTATTAATTTGTGACCAGTGACCAGTCTCTGAACAACCTGGGTTTTGATACCAAAGTTTTGCAGGAGAGCGAGAAAGTGTTGATGTTTTTAATATTCCCAAATGAAAATTAAAAAGAACTCTAGCTTTTTAAAGTGATTTCATAATTTGTTAGTGATTTATTGCTTTTGCTTCTGATTCTAATAAGAAATTAAAGGCATTTGCATATGAATAATTGTACAGGCAAAGTGAAAATTAACCAGGCCTGCTTTTTTCCTATTTCAAAGTAAATTATGTAATTGAAAAGCTATCTTGTTTCTTTTCTTTTTCATCACAAAAGAGTAAAGGATATCTGTTCTTAGGCACATCTAAAATGTCTTGTTTTTTACTTCATCTCTGAAATAGATCCTTTAAATTTCACATGCTTATGTTTATTTTACTTTTTATTTTTAAAGAACCAGCATAGAGTGGTTGATCAAGTAATTAAAGCTGTAAGAAAAATCTGCAGTGCTTTAGATGGTGTGGAGACTCTTGCCATTACAGAATCGGTAAAGAAGCTGAAGAGAGCAGTTAATCTTCCAAGGAGTAAAAGTGCTGATGTGAGTATTTTTTTAGTAATTAGCATTTTATCACGCGCAAATATGTACTTAAGTGAGCATCTGTCACTTAAACTGGGAGATTTTTGCTACTGCTAGACAAAGTGTTACCGTTTTTTTTTGTTTTGTTTTTTGTAAAATAAATTTTATTTATGTATGTATATATGTATTGGCTGCGTCGGGTCTTCCTTGCTGTGCGCGGACTTTCTCTAGTTGCAGCGAGCAGGGGCTACTCTTCATTGTGGTGCGCAGGCTTCTCATTGTGGCGGCTTCTTTTGTTGCAGAGCACATGCTCTAGGCGCGCAGGCTTCAATAGTTGTGGCTCGTGGGCTCTAGAGCACAGGCTCAGTAGTTATGGCGCATGGGCTTAGTTGCTCAGCGGCATGTGGGATCTAACCGGACCAGGGCTTGAACCCATGTCTCCTGCATTGGCAGGCAGATTCTTAACCACTGCGCAATCAGGGAAGCCCAAGTGTTACCATTTTAACTTTGGCTTTTACTTTTGAGCCGATTCGGTCACTTACTTGGTAAGGTGGGGAATTCCTAAGAGGAGATGGACTGCCTTGAAAAACTTTGTGAGAGTTGACACTGAATAGGTGGATGCCCAACTGAACTTTTTGTGTGTAGAGGAGTAACTGGCAAAAATGAGTTGGTTTGTGGTTTTAAGGTAATATACTATGCTTGAAGGACCTGGATAGTAATAGCTAACATTTCCCTCCCTCTGGATGGAAGTGTTCATGATTGTCAATGGGGAAGTTCTACTTTGGACTATACCTTCTTCCTATTGGAAAGACCTAGGAGCCTCAGTAATAGTGACTTAAATTGCCTCAGAGGCAACCAGGTTAGGAGCCCTCACTTGACATCATACTGTTGTATTTAGTAAAAGTTCTCCCCATGATGATTCCACGGGTATTTAATTAACTATTTTCAGAGGGATGTTCATAGCTTTGATTGGAAGGATGAGAGAAGGATCACAAGACATGATAAATTTAAAGAAAGGAAAAGTTATATTGATGGCATGTTCCTCAACAAATGTTTAGGAGCTAGCTTAATCCATTCATTCTCACAGAGAGCCTATTCTTATGGTATATAGAAATTTGGGTCTCTCGTGTTTTGTTTGTTTGATTTTTCCTTTCTTATTATGTACTTGTTTTTATAAATTAAAAAATGTGTTTGAAATCACTTGGAGGTGATAAACTGCCATGGTCCTAATGTTGTGTGAGGCTTCTATTCATTATATTCACTTGCTGGATAAAGGAGCAGAGAGTAGGAGAGCTCAATTCAAATAATTATAAGAGCTGTTTTTGAGACACTGAATGGTAATAAGTAGAGTTTAGTTTCTTTAAGGATATGCTTATCATGCTAATAGTAGAGCAGGTAATGCATTTTCTTCATATTAAAGATCATTTCTGTATTTGGTTTGGGATGTTCATTTTCTTTTTGCAGTCTTTTTTTATTGTTTTATTCTGGGGACACTTGGGAAGTTTCTCCTATGAAGGATTTCTTTGATATAGAATTTAATAAATATATTGAAATAAAAGGTAAACATTTTATATTACATCATGGGCGATTCTCTCACCAATTTGTATGTATGTAAGCAGGTGACTTCACTGTCTGGAGGAGGAGACACTAGCAAGAGTTCAACTAGAGGTATGTATTGAAGTTCCTTAAATTTTAGGAGTAATTGTTGCTTTTTCAGAGAATTATATTAACAATTTCTTTAAACCTAGGTTCACTGAATCCTGAAAATCCTGTTCAAGTAAGCATGGACCAGTTAACTGCAGCAGTTTATGATCTTCTCAGACTCCATGCAAATTCTGGTAGGGGTTCTGTAGACTGTGCCCACAGTAACAGGAACATCAAGGAAGCATGGACCACAACGGAACAGCTCCAGTTTACAATTTTTGCTGCACATGGAATTTCAAGTAACTGGGTATCAAAGTAAGTAACTATTTAAGAGAAGATATGTATAGCTTTCTAATCTAATCTTGAAAAATGTCAGCATCCACTGTTACCTTGGCATTTAAATGGATGATACGTGATCCACTAGATGCCTTTGTGGTTTTCCTAAAAATTACAGAGATGTTTGATACTGTTCCAATAAAAAATATCACCCCTACTACATACAGAAAAGGCAGGAAAATATGTTTAAACTTACAAGGACAAATGCTAGTTAATAAATTAGTCAATTTATGACTGCTATTTCTGCCTTTCATTTAGAACCAGGGTAATGGGACTGTAGCACATTTTTTTTGTCCCCTCTTTAGTAGTTTACAATTTACTCTTTGCTAGACTTTGAAGTATGCAGGAGCATATTTCTTCTATTGAATTTTTAATATGGGTTTTTCCTTTTTGATATTTTTGTCAGTGCCAAAACGTTTGCCACCTTCAACTTATTTGGAAAAGACTAGTATAAACTGAAAAGCCCAAATTGAATATTTTTAATGAAATTGTTTTATAATACCTATAAATATATAAAATAGCTATAAAATAAAGCCTAGTTACAGATACCAAACATAAATTCTGCTTTAGAACATAAACTGAGCCTTAGATAATATATAATATAATGACTTGAAAGTGGTATATTAATTCATTCAGTAAATATTTACTGAGCACCATCTGGGGGAAGTTTTCTTAGTACTAAGGATTCAGAAGTAAATAAGGCAGCAAAAAATCTTTGCCCTCTTGGAACTTGCATTTAAATAGGTACTATTGATGTCTAAAGGTATTTCATTCTTTTAAATAGTTACAGGGATAATACCCTCCACATCCTCCATACAAAAACATGTATACACACAAATAAATTTAGGGACACTAATGAGCAGAACAAATACTCAGTAGAAAACAACGCAGTGATAATTAAGATGGAAAGAAAGTTAATACAATGCTGATTTTTTTTTTTTGCCACACTGCACAGCTTGTGGGACCTCAGTTCCCTCACCAGGGATTGAACCTGGGCCACAGCAATGAAAGCTTGGAATCCTAACCACTAGCCCACCAGGGAACTCCCAATACAATGCTGATTTTAAAAGAGGTTGAGGGAATTCCCTGGTGGTTCCACTGGTTAGGATTCCGTGCTTGCACTGCCCAGGGTATGGGTTCAGTTCCTTGTTGGGGAACTAAGATCATGCAAGCTGAGCGGCGTGGCCAAAAAAAAAAAAAAAAAGGAGAAGGTTGAGAACAGCAATTAAATAGTTAGCTATGTGAACCAGTGAGATTAGATTTGAAATATATTTCGAATGATTAACAGATTGTATGAACAAAATGGTTAGTGGGTAAGCCTAGCAGTAAGTTAGAGTACTAGTAGAATACAATTTTACTGAACCTAAAACTCCTGCCCTACAAGATTGCCTGACTGTATTACCCTGCTCTGTACTTGTAGCAGTTAGGGGCTAAATCATTGCTGTCCAGTGAAAGAATACAATAGCATCTGTTCCCATGGATGGAAGCCTCCTAATAGATTAGGAAGACTGGCTCAGTGCAAGTCAGGCCCATGCACCATTAATATGCTAAACTGACTCTATTTCAGTGGCTTAGCAAAGGAAAATAGCACCTAGGGGAGATAAATGTTTGTACTACTACTTCCTAGAATTTACCTAGAAATGAAGAATTATTCAGTGTCATTTAACTAAAATCTAAAGCTAGTAACTAACTGAGCACAAAATTGAGATAAATTCTCCAGCTGGTATCAATATGGCTCCTTTAGACTGGCACCTAGCAATATATGTTCCCTTCGGTATTCCCTTTGCTATGCCTCTATTTTTGTAGGATTTGCAATAGTTAAATTTTAGATGTTTTTACATAAATTCAAGTGAATGGTAACCAAATTATTTCAGATAATAGTCACTTTTAGGTAAGAATGGCTAATGATACATATTTGATTAGTTAACTAATTTGTATTATCAAATAAAAATTAAATTAATCTCTTCTTTTCTCAGTTATGAAAAATACTTCTTGATATGTTCCCTGACTTACAATGGAAAGGATCTTTTTAAACCTATTCAATCAAAGAAGGTTGGCACTTATAAGAATTTCTTCTATCTTATTAAATGGGATGAACTGTAAGTGAAATTTCTGGCTTTTTCTTCTTTCAGTATGCCGTGTTCTTTACTTTTATCCATTTATGCATACAGCTTTCATTTTTAATTACAAGTTCCATTAAAATTCATTAAATTCTTGGGCTTCCCTGGTGGCGCAGTGGTTGAGAGTCCACCTCCTGATGCAGGGGACATGGGTTCATGCCCCGGTCCGGGAGGATCCCCCATGCCGTGGAGCGGCTAGGCCTGTGAGCCATGGCCGCTGAGCCTGTGCGTCCGGAGCCTGTGCTCTGCAACGGGAGAGGCCACAACAGTGAGAGGCCTGTGTACCGCAAAAAAAAAAAAAAAAAAAAAAAAAATTCATTAAATTCTTACTGATATCTTAAAGTCTCTTCTAGATACAATTCTATAGAATGGACTGAAATTCTCATTTAAAAATCTGAAATATTCTTTTAATCTTCATATTGTTAAATTGCAGAAGGTGCCATCAATTCTTCCTAGGCTTTGTCAAGTTAAAGTTACGTGTAATTCTACAAAGATGGTTTTTTATAACATTGCTTTAGTTCAGTATTTATTCTGTAACACTGTATATAGGAAGCCTAGTTCTTCGTTAATAGATTTTAAAAATTATCTTAAATCCATGCACAAGATGATATTTTGTACTATTAATATTAAAAAATTTTTGTCTTCAAACTAAGAGAATGCTTTCATTATTTAGACAAGGAGGCAATTGCAGAACTTTTTACTTTTTATTCTGCATTTATTTAATGGTTTCCTATTTTTCTTTTATTTTTTTAATTATAAAAATAGCACATGTCTGTCAAAGCAATCAAATAATACAAAAATGCATGTGGGGTGAAAAGTGTCACTTTACTTTCAACTCTTAACCATCTCATCGCTCCTCAGAGTGACCACTGTTGGCCTTATGTGTCCTTTCAGATTAAAAAAAACCCAAAACACTGGTAAACATATATGTCTGTCTGTGTATGTATGTGCACACATAAATCTCGAATCAGAAATACTCAAATGTTCATCTAGCTTTTCCTAAAGGAAATAAAAATGATTATTATTTTGCCTAGAAATTGACATTGCCAATCTTAAGTAAAAGCATTAACAAATTTTTGAAGAGAGAAATGTTATGTGTTTGAAATTTTAATGAAATTTATTTAAGATTTTTATAGTATTTGTTAGCGAAGCTTACTGCTTAAGTAAAGTTTACTCAGGATTAAAGATTATTTGATGAGTCAAATAAAATACTTAAGATTGTCAGTCTCGTTAAAGCATTAAACTACATATTCAATCTAATTTGTTTTTTCTATTAATACATTTTCCCCCCATAGAATCATTTTTCCCATCCAGATATCACAATTGCCATTAGAATCACTTCTTCACCTTACTCTTTTTGGAATTTTAAATCAGAGCAGTGGAAGTTCCCCTGATTCTAATAAGCAGAGAAAGGGGCCAGAAGCTTTGGGCAAAGTTTCGTTACCGCTTTTTGACTTTAAACGGTAAGTGTTACTGAGTTGTAATGGTGAGTTACTGTGGACACACCTGCAGCATCAGAATTGGCGAGAGAGTGGAGTGGGGAACAGTGATGTACGTGATGAGATAATGAGTTGCCTCATTTTTTCCGATATGATCAAAGGGAGGTCATTTCAGAGACACAGAGGAAACCAAAGTTGTACTGCTACAGTTTGAACATATCTATATGGGTATTCAAAGGATTGTTTGCCACTCACTATTCCAGAAGAAAAGCAGCAGCCAATTCATTCTTTAATTGTAATTTATGGAAAGCATTATGTTATGACATAATACTCATGGTCTTACAAGTTCCTTTGATATATTTAAAAAAAACCACAAACTCCACTTTCCCTCTTCTCATCTCTTCCCCATCCTTCTCCAGTTTAAGAGAGTCTACAACTGCATATTATTCCCTTTACCTGACTGACCTACCCTTACTGCTATGGACCCCTGGCCTTTAATATTCAAAAGTCCCACATGTATGCAAAATTTATTGATCCTTAGGGTTAAAGGAATTCCTTTTGAGCTTTGTGTCTACTGATAGCCATTGGGATAATGTAGCTGGCCTTTCAGCTGACTATTTTGATTATGTTTTAAGTAATAATATGCTCCATGAGACCATCAAGCATTTTCCTAAGTGAAAAAAAATTTTAATTGAATAAGTTTGGAATGTTTGATATAGCACATGATAACATTATGGAGCATGATAGTGGACATTAGCATATTAAAGTATCTCTAAAGTTCTGCAGTCAAGACGCCTACTGTGTTTAATAATAATATTACTGTAATTACAAATACATAGCATTTATTGTATGCTGGGTATTAGTCTGAGTGCTGTATACATAGCCTTATATACCTCACAACAACCCTATGAAGGTAGGTATTATTATTATCCCTTTTTACAGAGGGGAGAATCAAAGTTCCTTGCCCTTGGGTGCTTAGCTAGTAAGTGGCAGAAGTGGGATTTGAATATAGGCAGTTTGGCCCCAGGGTCTGTGTTCTTAACATTATCCTGTATTACCATTCTCAGACTTATTTGATACCATGGTACTTTTTTTGTTCTAGAATACATCTTTTAAAACATTGTGTCCCATGGGACGGCTTTGGGGAAATGACTTAATAACTGATCTATTTAACCTACAATAAAACAATTAAAAAATAAGAATTAAAAAATTCTGCTAATCTAGTTCTACTTCCTTTTTCCTCTTAAATGACAAACACAGTTTGAATTTCCAGTAATCGTTTTAAAAATCATGTGGTGTTTGAAACACTGACTTCATAAGTTTTGTTTTTGAAATATTCTTTTCTCGTGTACTTAAATCTAGCATTTATTCACACATTTTTCTTTTCTTATAGTCACTCCCCCTATATGTGAGGAGGCAGTTTAAGATTTTTTTATTCTATAACTTTTGTTAGGCTCAAATTTTATTGACACCTGACATAATTCTGAACTGTCAAAGGCTAGATAAAAGCAGTTGAAGAAATTGCTATTAGGACTTCCCTGGTGGAACAGTGGTTAAGAATCCACCTGCCAATGCAGGGGACCTGGGTTCGAGCCCTGGTCTGGGAAGATCCCACATGCCACAGAGCAGCTAAGCCCATGCGCCACAACTACTGAGCCTGTGCTCTAGAGCCTGCGAGCCACAACTACTTAGCCCACATGCCACAACTACTGAAGCCCGTGTGCCTAGAGCCCGTGTTTCACAACAAGAGAAGCCACTGCAATGAGAAAGTCCACGTACCGCAACGAAGAGTAGCCCCTGCTCCCCTCAACTAGAGGAAGCCCACACACTGCAACCAAGACCCAACACAACCAAAAAATAAAAAAATTAAAAAAAAAGAAATTGCTATTAATGATGTATATTTAGGACCCTTTGCTAAATATAATCCATGACTACTCTAAAACAGAATATTGGCCACATAAAGGAGAATTGCATTCTCAATTGTCTTTTTTTTCCCCCCCTATAAATTTATTTATTTATTTATGGCTGCATTGGGTCTTTGTTGCTGCTCATGGGCTTTCTCTAGTTGCGATGAGCGGGAGCTGCTCTTCGTTACGGTGCACGGGCTTCTCAAATGATTTACAGGCATTTCAGTCAACCTCAATGATAAATGAGTTCTTAACTCATTTTTATATAAACTGAATCAAGCATTTAAGCTGCTGTTCCTTTATAGTTGTGTCTCAGGATTACCAAATAATTGATGTGGAAAGGTTTTTTACAGAAAAATTCCAGCTAATAGATGCAGAAGGAATGACAGAATATCACAGTTTTGCAGCCCCTACTGAAATATTAGATTTAGGCCAGGAAATCTCAGTCTTGGCACTGTTGACATTTTGGGCCAGGTAATTCTTTGCTGTGGGAGACTGTCCTGTACACTGTGGGATGTTTGGCAGCATCCTTGGCTTCTGCCCACTAAATGCCAGTAGTACCCCCTAGTTGCCAACAAAATAGTCTCCAGACATTGCCAAATATCCACTGGGGTCAAAAGCATTCTTGGTTGACATTGATTTAAGCAGTGGTTTATTAATGCTTGTTTAAAACCATTGTGATTGGGAGGGTGGGAGGGAGGGAGACGCAAGAGGGAAGAGATATGGGAACATATGTATATGTATAACTGATTCACTTTGTTGTAAAGCAGAAACTAACACACCATTGTAAAATAGTTATACTCCAATAAAGATGTTTAAAAAAAAACCATTGTGATTAAGTTTTCTGGAACTTTATAATGGATGATTTAGACTGATAGCACTTGAACAAACCGATTATCTTCACATCACAGAAGGAGAGATATACCAATGTGTGCTTCTTTATTTGATACATCAGGAACTAGTGGTATACAATACCACCTACAATGTATTAAGTATTCTTGCCACATAACCAACCCTGAATCAGATCAAACCTTTAGATCTAACTATTACAGAAAATATAGGAGATAAAGGGACATGCTAAATGATACCAGAGGAATGCACTCAGTAAGATCCAGGATGTAGAAAATTCTCAGAACGGAAGACCTGGATTCTTCAACAAATAACGGGGGATAAAAAAGAATAATGTATGGATTAAAACAAGAGTTGGCAAACTTTCTGTTAAGTGGACCAGATAGAAGTAGTTGAGGCTTTGTAGGTCATGTAGTCTCTGTCACAAATGTAAAAGCAAAGGCAAAAGCAGTGATAGACAGGCAATATGTAAATGAATGAGTGTGGCTTTATTTTAATAAAAGTTTATTTACAAAACAAGGTGACAGTCTGGAGTTTGTTGACCCTTGATTTAAAAGATACTTTAAAAGACATATCAACCAATGCACGTGTTGGATCTTGCTTGTATCCTTATTCAAACAAACCATCTGTTAAAAATTTTTTTTTAGAGACAATCAGAGAAATTTGAGTTCTGACTAGATAGCTACTAATTTTGAGTAATTATTTTTAATTATTTTGTTGTAATTATGTTTAAATATTTATTTGGCTGCGCCGGGTCTTAGTTGTGGCACGCAGTATCTTTTAGTTGCGGCATGCAGGATCTTTAGTTGCAGCATGTGAACTCTTAGTTGTGGCATGTGGGATCTAGTACCCTGACCAGGGATTGAACCTGGGACCCCTGCATTGGGAGTGTGGAGTCTTAGCCACTGGGCTACCAGGGAAGTCCCTGTTGCAATTATGTTTAAATTAAAGTGTTTATCATTTAGAGATACATAAAAGTATTTGCAGATAAAATAATATCAGAATTTGCCTTCAAATAATCTAGTTGAGGGGTGAGGATGGTTCTAAAATAGACAGAATATATGTGTCAAAGATTTTTTTTTTTTGGCCGCCTCACACAGCTTGCAGGATCTCAGTTCCCTGAGATTGAACCCAGGCCCCCTGCAGTGGAAGCACGGAGTCCTAACCACTGGACTGCCAGGGAATTCCTGTGTCAAAGATTCAAAGGCTGTTAACCTGCTAGAGAAAACATTAAGACCGGAGTCTAGTTTTGGAAAGGATATTTGCTGTTTGAATAAAATGAGCAAAGTTTGATGAAGTTTATAGTTTCCTGCTTTTATGTCTCATGTTATTTTTCAGAAATTTCTTCTGTGTAAAGATATATCAATATCTTGATTGGTAAATGTTTTTAATTTCAGTAGACAATAAATTGGTAGTCTAGGACAAGGGTCAGCATACTCCGGACCACTGCCTGTTTTTTGTAAGTACAGTTTTGTTAGAACACAGCACACATGTTTTGAAATGTATTGCTCATGGCTGCTTTGGCACTATACTAGCAGAGTTGAGTCTTTGACAGAGATTGTATAGCCCAGAAAGCCCCAAATATTTGCTCTCTGGCACTTTACAGAAAAATTTGCTGACCCCTGTCACAAACAGATAAAACTTCTCATCTCAAATGATTAGTGCTTTGGCACAAAGTAGATACTGGTTTTCTTGGCATGTGTTTTTGTTCTTATGGTAAAAGTCAAGGAGCCGTTATGAAATCCAAACCACCATCTTGAGATGTGTTCCTCTGTAGATGATCTTCAAAGACTATCCTTCACCTTCCTATTTATAGAAGTTGTTTTGGGGACAGGTGACTCTGAGACTTTACCCATCTTGTCTTCTATCCTGAGCCCTGATTCTCCCAAGATAATGTTGCTTCATCTTCCCTCCTTTTGTCCCAACTCCCATACTTCAGTACCTAAATACTGAAATGAAAGTACACTATGGAGAATGACTCCTTCTGATATGTTCTTTTTATATAGAGGATGCTTAATAAATAATTGATTATTAACATTTCAAATTCATTACCATGTGTTGTGAGTTTTGAAGTAATTTTTAAAATGAAATCCACAGTATTCTTCTGTTTACATTCATGAAGGTTTTTAACATGTGGAACTAAACTTCTGTATCTTTGGACTTCATCACATACAAATCCTGTTCCTGGAACAGTCCCCAAAAAAGGATATGTGATGGAAAGAATAGTGTTACAGGTAATGATACTTCCTGACACGTGGAAAGGTTCAAATTTGAATTCTTTATGAAAAGTATATGTGTACCATGATCTGGGTTGTTACTAAAGAAGGCTAATTGATCTTGTTTCGATCTTAGGATCTATATTTAATTTAAATGTTTATAAACTGTTTCCTATTTCTGCGAAACAGTAAAAGATGCACTTATACCAATCCCAAGTAGTACATGTGCTATTGAGAATTACCAGTAATGGTAATCACTTCTAATAAAAGGACAGAAGCATTAATTTAATATTTGATATTATCACCCTGATGGCTAAGAATAATCAGAAACAAGTTAATGTAGCAAATATGTGGACTTTTCAGCTATAATTTAATCAACTTCTGTTAATTTTTAAGGTTGATTTTCCTTCTCCTACATTTGATATCATTTATACCACTCCTCAAGTTGACAGAAGCATTATACAGCAACACAACTTAGAAACATTGGAGAATGATGTAAAAGGGAAACTTCTTGATATTCTTCACAGAGACTCATCACTTGGGTACACTCCTTTGATTCTGTTTTGCCTGGGTATCTCTTACAATGTAAAGTTCAAGTTAATGGTTTATTAAATGCCCTGATTTAGTTCATGGTTTAGCAATGTTCCTGATATGGAAAGTTTTTTTTTTCTGTTTTTAATTGTATAAAAAGACTATATGACTACATAAAATTTAGAAATTTGTACAGGTCAATTTTTTTACATAATCAAAAGGCAAACAATAGATTGGGAACTATAATCTATGTCCTTAATATATGAAGGACCTTTTCATATAAGTAGAAAAATGGACAGCACAGTGGTAGACAAGCATATGAATAGGTAATTCTTTAGAAAAGAAATACAGTACCTTTTAAACATCTGAAAAAAGATGTTCAACCTCTCAGTAATCAAGGAATTGTAAATTAATATAAGATACCATTTCACACATCAGATTGTTGAAAATTAAAATGTCTCATTATATAAGTTATTGATGGGACACAGAAAATGGGAATTATACTGTTGGCAGAATTCTAAAAGCTTTTGGAGAGCAATTTGGCAAAATCTATAAAGGTCAGTGTCCATAGTCTGTGACCTAACAATTCCACTTCCAATTAGTTATAGTGTATTTTAGAGAAAACCCTTTTATATTTGCTTGTGGAGACAAGCATATTCATTGCAGTGTTTATTTGGGTTATTGTAAAATTGATAGGGAATGTTCATTAATGGGTTAAATTACGGTACATTTATCCAACAGTACTATGTAACTATTAAGAATGAAGTTATAGCTATATGTACTAATATGTAAGATAGTAAATGAAGAAAATAAGCAGGATAGTGTGTATAGTGTGTTACCATTAACATATAGGAAAAAAAGAATCTACATACACCTTTGTGTATGCTACTACATGAATACTACCTCTGGAAGAATATACGAGGTTAGGCAGTTGCCACTGGGAGGGGAGTTGGAAGGAGAAACTTAATTGTGTACCTTTTTGCAATACTTGAATTTTTTTTTAGTATTCCATATGAAATAAATACATTTCAGTTCAATGCATGGATTATATACACAAGGGTAGATAGATGAGTAGTGAAATACTGAAATATTTCATTCACATAAACATCTGTCATTAACAGTAAATTAGAATTTCCAAGACAAGTTCTTTTTATTTTGAATATTCCTCAAATCAGCTGTATATTCATCTTCTAAAATTTTGTAATAGCATTTGTTTTTGGCATGACATTTGATTTTACTTTTATAAAGTGATGAAATCCTTGCTGTCTCTTAGGGTAGGTTCTGCGTATCCAACTCTGATTTCCAGTGCCTGGCATCTGGTTAGAGCTCAATACATTTTATTGTGCTGAATTATCCTTCTTTTTCTTAAATAAGACTCTTTTACCAAGGCAGAATGATTTCTTTCCATCCCCCAAATTAGGGCAAATTAGTGGTGTTTGCTGTACATTGTGTTTTTCTATTCCAAATTAGTATTAATGATTCTACCAAGAAGTGGCTGTCCTAAAAGGAATAAATTTCTTCTTTGTATTTTTAATCATTGAGATTATAACTGTCATTATGATATCACTGAGAAGTGATTTAATTCTGTTACATATTCAGACTTTCTAAAGAAGATAAAGCCTTTCTGTGGGAGAAACGTTATTATTGCCTCAAACACCCAAATTGTCTTCCTAAAGTACTAGCGAGTGCCCCAAACTGGAAATGGGTTAATCTTGCCAAAACTTACTCATTGCTTCGGCAGTGGCCTCCATTGCACCCACTGACTGCGTTGGAGCTTCTTGATTCAAAGTAAGTTAACTGTGGCTGAATTTATTTGCTCTGTTTTATTGTTTTTCCAGTAAGATATTATGTTGCAGGATTAGTTCCCTTTGTTTTAACATGAAAGCAATTCGATTCAATATAAATGTATAAATGCATATTTCTATAAACACATCTTTTGCGTTGAAGTTATTAAAAAGGGATATCATATCATTTAAAACTAATCTAGAGAGGTTGTAAATTTTGAATACTTTGTTATATTTTTATGATGTAGACCGGAATTAATTTTCATAAGGTTTCTAAACAGTCACAAAATTGGATTTGTGTATAGGACAATAAGATTTTCTTCCTAGAAAAAAAGAAGAAACACATTGCTTTTGAATAGCTATTTGAGTATTCTTTGTCAGGAATAGATTGAGATTGTATTTTCAGGAAAAACAGCTTCATTAGAAAGAAATCGCTGTCAAATCTTGATTTTGTGGTATGCTTCTAGATTTGCTGATCAGGAAGTTAGGTCCCTAGCTGTGACCTGGATTGAGGCTATTAGTGATGATGAGCTAACAGATCTTCTTCCACAGTTTGTGCAGGTGAGTTTTTTACAAGGTTACCTACCCTCCTTACCCTCTCCCCAGTTTGTAGGAGTAGGGACCTTGCTAAGGGATTCCCTTTCTGTTTTGATTAAAAGTCCTTTTGTTGTTTGGGAATGTTGAGGTGTATTGCATTTGGATTTAGTGTGAATTTTTTTCCACTATTATCAGCTGCCCTACTTGAATACTAACTATATATATGTACCTGGATTTTTAATTCTCAGGTTTTAATTCTCAGAACAAACCAGACTTGAACTTTTCTTTGATTTTTTTTTTAATTGGCCTTTTAAACATAGCTAATGAATGTTATTCCCAGGTCTGTACTTTTCTGCTTGATTTCATTAATTTCACCTAAGTTAATTCATCTGTTTCTTTTTTATCAGTATCATCTTTCATCCTTGATTTATATAGTTTATCTTTTGATAATTTTATCCTAACAACGTAGTATGGGTTTGACCACTAGTGATTCTTATTTTTCTTTGCATATAGGCTTTGAAATATGAAATTTACTTGAACAGTTCATTAGTGCGCTTTCTTCTGGCCAGGGCATTGGGAAATATACAGATAGCACACAATTTATATTGGTAAGATTTACATTTTCTTAAGTACTTTATTTCTGTCTCTTATTTACAGAGATGACACTCAAAGCCTAAACTGTATGCTCGGACTATTTGCTGTTGATACCAGCTGTTTCATTGAAGTCATTATTATAAAGAAGCTAAATTTTTATGTCTTTAGAAATAAAACCAGAAAATAAAACCCTCTGTTGCAAAATTATTTGCCATGTTAGAGCTCTATAATAATGACTGAGTTTTTACTTGCTTATATAGCTTAAAATTAATTCCTGGATACCAAAAATTAAACTTGTTAAATTGATTTTGAGAGACATTAATCTATTTCTGAGAAGTGGCTGACATAAATATTTTGCTGTATTAGGCTCCTCAAGGATGCCCTGCATGATGCACAGTTTGGTGCCCGATATGAACATGTTTTGGGTGCTCTCCTCTCAGTAGGAGGAAAAGGACTCAGAGAAGAACTTCTGAAGCAGGCCAAACTTGTACAGCTTTTAGGAGGAGTAGCAGAAAAAGTAAGGCAGGCTAGTGGATCAGCCAGACAGGTATGTACCCATAGAGGGAACATAAATATTTTGATGTTAAAGGATCTTTACAGTGCTGACAAGTTGTTATTCTTTTTTTTAAAAAAAATATTTATTTATTTATTTATTTGGTTGGTTGGTTGGTTGGTTGTGCCGGGTCTTAGTTGTGGCTCATGGGCTCCTTAGTTGTGGCACGTGGGCTCCTTAGTTATGGCAAGCTGGCTTCTTAGTTGCAGCTCACCAGCTCCTTAGTTGCGGCACACGGGCTCCTTAGTTGCAGTATGTGAACTCTTAGTTGCGGTATGGGTGTGGGATCTAGTTCCCTGAGCAGGGATTGAACCCAGGCCCCCTGCATTGGGAGCCTGGAGTCTTAACCACTGTGCACCACCAGGGAAATCCGGTTGTTATTCTTTTTCAATAGACATCCAGTAGAACTCTAACACACCTATGCTCTTTTGGGCAGATTGAATTCAAAAGTTGCTTAAAACCTGTCAGAAAAGACTTTATATCCTAACTCAGTTCCCTTTCATTTCCATGCTTATTAATTCCTTTCTGATCAAAATTGTTCTCTTGAGTTTCTTTTTCATTACTTTGCTTTTTAACATTTTTGTAATTGTAAAGGTAATAGAAGTATGAATTGATGCTAATGTTTAAGAAGTCCAAATAAATAAGTTTATGAATTAAAAAATTAGGACTGGGCTTCCCTGGTGGCGCAGTGGTTGAGAGTCCGCCTGCCGATGCAGGGTACACGGGTTCGTGCCCCGGTCCAGGAGGATCCCACATACTGCGGAGCGGCTTGGCCCGTGAGCCATGGCTGCTGAGCCTGTGCGTCCGGAGCCTGTGGTCTGCAACGGACAGAGCACAGGCTGAGAGGCCCTCATACCGCAAAAAAAAAGAAAAGAAAAAAATTAGGACTTTTCCAGTTTCATTTTCTCCCTGTAGGTATCTTGTTCACAGTTTGTTTTATGTCCTGCTTGGTCATTTTATATGACTTTCCACATATATACACGTATATATACAAATGTTTGGAGTTAAAATTTTTTTTATAGAAACGCATGTTATTTTATAACTAGACTTCATTATTTTAACCACTTGAAGGTGTACAGTCCATTGGCTGTTATTGATAGTACATTCACAGTGTTGTGCAACCACCATCACTGTCTAATTCCAGAACATTTTCATCACAACAGAAAGCAAGCCTGCACCCACTAACCCTTTACTTCTTACTCCCCTCTCCTCCCAGGTCCTGGTGAGAACTAATCTGCTTTCTACCTCTATGGACTTACCTATTCTGGACATTTCATATAAATGGAATCATGCAACATGTGCCCTTTTGTGTCTGATTTCTTTCACTTAACCTAATGTTTTCAAGGTTCATCCATATTCTAGCATGTGTATTTATGGCTGAACAATGTCCCATTGTATAGATAATACCACATTTTGTTTATCCATTCATCAGTTGATGGACATTGGGCTTGTTTCTATTATTTGACCATTATGAATAGTGCTGCTATAAATATTTGTGTATAAGTTTTGGTTTGAACATCTGTTTTCACTTTACCTAGGAGTAGAATTAGTGTATCATATAGTAATTCTATGTTTTTTGAAACTGTTACCCAAAGTAGCTGCACCATTTTATAATGCCAGTATAATACTAGTAATGTATGAGGATTCCAGTTTCTCCATATCCCCACCAAAATTTGTTATTTTCCATTTTTTTAAACTGTAGTCATCCTAGTGGATGTGAAGTGGTATCTCATGATGGTTTTGATTTGCATTTCCCTAATGACTAATGATTAGGGGCACATTTTCATGTGTTTGTTGGCCATTTGTATATCTTCTTTGGAAAAATTTCTAAGTCCTGTTTAATTGGTTTGTCTTTTTGTCGTTGAATTGTTAGAGTTCTTTATGTACTCTAGATACTAGACTCCTATCAGATGTACTGTTTGCAAATATTTTCTCCCATCCTGTGTATCATCTTTCTATTTCCTTCATAATGTCCTTTGATGCACAAAAATTTTACATTTTATGGTCTAACTTATTTTTTTGTTGTTGTTGCTTGTGCTTTTACTAGCATATCCAAGAATTTGTTGTCAAATCGAAGGTCATGAAGAGGTACACCTGTGTTTTCTTCTAGGAGTTTTATAGGTTCACTCTTAAAAAGTCTTTGATCCATTTTGAGTTTTTTTTTTTTTTTTAATATTCTATGAGCTAAGGATCCAACTTCATTCTTTTACATGTGGTTATCCAGTTGTTGCTGCACCATTTGCTGAAGAGACTATTCTTTCCTATTGAATGATCTTGTCACCCTAGTTGAAAATCAGTTGACCATAGTTATATGGGTTTATTTCTGGACTCTGAATTCTATTCCATTGATCTATATGTCCCTCCTTATGCTATTACTGTTTTCATTACTATAGCTTTGTAGTAGGTTTTGAAATCAGGAGTTTGAGTCCTCCACCTTTTACTTTTTCAAGATTGTTTTGGCTGTTTGGAAGTCCCTTACAATTCTATGTGAATTTTAGTATCAGCCTGCCCATTTCTGCAATAAAGGCAGTTGGAGTTTTGATAAAGATTTTGTTGAATCTGTAGATCAATTTGGGAAATGTTGCAGTCTTAATTATATTAAGTCTTACAGTTCATGAACGTGGGATATCTTTCCATTTATTTAGATCTTTAATTTCTTTCAGCAATGATTTTTTTTGTAAATTCCTTTTTTTTTTTTTTTTTTACTTTATGTTGGAGAATTCATGTAAGTACATATAGTTACACTTCATGTTTCTTAATGAGTATGTGGTATTACAAGGTATCTTAGCATAAATTATGAATTATTACCTCTATGTAGGTTGTGTATACATTTTTCTTTTCCCAAACAGTTCTGTGATGAATTTTAATATATAAGTGTTTGCCCCTTTGCTAGTATTTCTTTTTTTTTTCCTTTTTTAAAAAAACATCTTTATTGGAATATAATTGCTTTACACTGTTGTGTTAGTTTCTGCTGTATAACAAAGTGAATCAGCTATACATATACATATATCCCCATATCCCCTCCCTCTTGCGTCTCCCTCCCACCCTCCCTATCCCACCCTTCTAGGTGGTCACAAAGCACTGTGCTGATCTCCATGTGCTATGTAGCTGCTTCCCACTAGTGCTAGTATTTCTTCATAGGATATTCCTAAAGATGAAATAATTGAATCAAGAGCTATGTATATTTTTAGTTATAATAGTTTATATTAGATTGCAATAACAAAACAAAATTTACCAGTATACACCTCCCTCCCTACCAGTAGATTATGAAAGTATCTGTTTCCCACCTTGTTGCCAGCACTGGATGTTATTTTAAATTTTTTGTCTGTTAGATAAAAATTGGCGTCTTGTTATTGCTTAATTTCTATTTGTTAGTAAGTATTAACTAATATGTTAAATATGACCATATGTAATTCCCCCCTGTTTATAGCCTTTGCTATAATTTTTATTTTTATAGTAAAAATTAACTCTCTTTAGCAACAACTTTTTTGACCATTTGACAATTGGGCATTTAAAAAATTGGGTCCAGGGCTTCCCTGGTGGCGCAGTGGTTGAGAGTCCGCCTGCCAGTGCAGGGGACATGGGTTCGTGCCCCGGTCCGGGAAGATCCCACATGCCAGGGAGTGGCTGGGCCCGTGAGCCATGGCCGCTGAGCCTGCACATCCGGAGCCTGTGCTCCGCAATGGGAGAGGCCACAACAGTGAGAGGCCCGTGTACCGCAAAAAAAAAAAAAAAAAAAAAAAAATTGGGTCCAGGGCTTCCCTGGTGGTGCAGTGGTTGGGGGTCCGCCTGCCGATGGAGGGGATGTGGGTTCGTGCTCCGGTCCGGGAGGATTCCACATGCCGCAGAGGGGCTGGGCCGGTGAGCCATGGCCGCTGGGCCTGTGCATCCGGAGCCTGTGCTCTGTCTGCCACGGGGGAGGCCACAGCAGTGGGAGGCCCGTGTACTGCAAAAAAAAAAAAAATTGGGTCCATATTATATTTTTGTTGTCTTATAAATAGGTCTTCATTTTCATTATGTACTTACAGTATCGGTTTCTTTTCATAGGTTGTTCTCCAAAGGAGTATGGAACGAGTACAGTCCTTTTTTCTAAGAAATAAATGCCGTCTCCCTCTCAATCCAAGTCTTGTGGCAAAAGAATTAAATATTAAGGTGACATACAATGCTTATAAGTTCATATTACATTTTCAAATAATGTGTAGGAAGAAGGCAAATGGGCAGGTATGCTTAAGGCAAATGCAGATAAAATCTGCATAGGTTGGTTATAAGTACTTATTGATGTATGTTTGTGTAAGATCCATATTTATCTCAGTATATTCTTATCTAATCACCATTCCTGAAAGAAAAAGCAGTGTAAAATTATTTACTGCCTTGAAATAAATTATTTTTTGCTATGGTGTAATAGCTGCATATGTTGTAATTCCAGTGGTAAAAGTACCCAGTCACAGGTAGGCAGTTTTTTTCCTCTCTTGTGAATGGCCAGGTGGAGTCTTCCAAGGTTTATAACACTTCTTAGAGTCATCAAAAAGTAGTTGTAATCATTAAAATTGAGTAACTATATTTTTAATTGGGCTAATAGTAATACAAATGGTGAATTTTTCTCTAACATGAGTTCAGCAAAAGCAGCCAATTAATTCATCCATTAGAGTCTGTGATTTTGAAAGTCTAAGGTACAGCTATCCATAAATGAGTCTCAGATTTAGTTTTTTTAAGTTGACATATGGCTACTCTTCATTGAAATACTGGGTTGGCCAAAAGTTCATTTGTTTTTTTTCCGTATGATGGCTCTAGTAGCGCTTAGTTGTCTTTAACTTCATGTGAAACAATTTTGTTAGACTGTACTGTGACAGCTGTCATATCAGCGAGCATTTTTTAAAAAACATCAAAATTGGTGAATTTTTGTGTAGCCATTTTAATATTCAAGATGGAAGAAATAAAGCAACATTTTTGGCATATTATGCTTTATTATTTCAAGAAAGGTAAAAACACAACTGAAATGCAAAAAGAGATTTATGTGGTGTATGGAGAAGGTGCTGTGACTGATAGAACGTGTCAAAAGTGGTTTGCAAAGTTTCGTGCTAGAGAGTCTCGCTGGACGATGCTCCATGGTTGGGTAGACCAGTTGAAGTCGATAGCGATCAAATCAAGTCATTAATTGAGAACAATCAATGTTATACCACGTGGGAGATAGCCGACATACTCAAAATATCCAAATCAAGCATTGAAAATCATTTGCACCAGCCTGGTTATGTTCATCGCTTTGATGTTTGGGTTCCACCTAAGTTAGGTGAAAAAAATCATCTTTTTTTAAATAGATGCATTTATTTACTTATTTTTGGCTGCATTGGGTCTTCGTTGCTGCACCTGTGCTTTCTCTAGTTGCGGTGAGCAGGGGCTGCTCTTCATTGTGGTGCACAGGCTTCTCGTTGCAGTGGCTTCTCTTGTTGCAGAGCACGGGCTCTAGGCACATGGGCTTCAGTAGTTGTGGCACACGGGCTCAGTAGTTGTGGCTTGTGGGCTCTAGAGCACAGGCTCAGTAGTTGTGGTGCACGGGCTTAGTTGCTCCGCAGCATGTGGAATCTTCCTGGACCAGGGTTCGAACTCGTGTTCCCTGCATTGGCAGGCAGATTCTTAACCACTGTGCCACCAGGGAAGTCCGAAAAAAATCCCTGACTGTATTTCCGCATGCGATTCTCTGCTTAAACATAATGAAAATGTTCCATTTTTTTTTCTGACAAAAAAATAATTTATAACCTCACCATGCATATAAAATGACTGGATACACTTTGGTTTATATGCTTTCAGGCTTTTTCTACTTACATGAACTATGTTTTTATAAAAATAAGCCCTTACTATATGAACTATTTTGTAACTTACTTTTTTAAAAATTAAATTAATTTTTATACAGTAGGTTCTTATTATCTGTTTTATACATATTAGTGTATATATGTCAATCCCCATTTCCCAGTTTGTTTTTTTAAAACAAATTGTGACAGGAGATGAAAAGTGGATACTGTACAATAATGTGAAATGGAAGAGATTGTGGGGCAAGCGAAATGAACCACCACAAACCACACCAAGGGCCAGTTTTCATCCAAAGAAGGTGATGTTGTATGTATGGTGGGATTGGAAGGGAGTCCTCTATTATGAGCTCCTTCTGGAAAACAAAACGATTAATTCCAACAAGTACTACTCCCAATTAGACCAACTGAAGGTGGTACTCGACGAAAAGCATCCGGAATTAGTCAACAGAAAATGCATAATCTTCCATCAGGATAATGCAAGACCGCATGTTTCTTTGAGGACCAGGCAAAAACTGTTACAGCTTGGCTGGGAAGTTCTGATTCATCCGCCATATTCACCAGACATTGCACCTTCGGATTTCCATTTATTTCAGTCTTTACAAAATTCTCTGAGTGGAAAAAATTTTAATTCCCTGGAAGACTGTAAAAGGCACCTGGGGGCTTCCCTGGTAGCACAGTGGTTTAGAAGCCGCCTGCCAATACAGGGGATACAGGTTCGAGCCCTGGTCTGCGAAGATCCCACATGCCACGGAGCAACTAAGCCCATGTGCTACAACTACTGAGCCTGTGCTCTAGAGCCCGCAATCCACAACTACTGAGCCCAAGTGCCACAACTACTGAAGCCGGTGCCTAGAGCCTGTGCTCCGCAACAAGAGAAGCCACCGCAATGAGAAGCCCATGCACCGCAACGAAGAGTAGCCCCCACTCACCGCAAGTAGAGAAAGCCTGTGCACCGCAATGAATACCCAATGCAGCCAAAAATAAAATAAATTTATATTAAAAAATACTGTATTAAAAAAAGGCACCTGGAACAGTTCTTTGCTCAAGATAAAAAGTTTTGGGAAGATGGAATTATATAGTTGCCTGAAAAATGGCAGAAGGTAGTGGAACAAAATGGTGAATGTGTTGTTCAAAAAGTTCTTGGTGAAAATGAAAAATGTCTTTTATCTGTACTTAAAAACCGAAGGAACTTTTTGGCCAACTCAATATAAGAGTGGGTGCTTGAGCTGTATAATTATGTCATTGGAGGTGGGGTGGGGGTTATAATTTACCCTTTGGATTTTGTTTGTTGTTTCCTTTAAATTGCTCTTGATCTCTTAAATTAGTTTTTTAGCCAGTTTAATTTTAATATTAGACTTGATCATTGCTAATGAAATTGTTCAATTTAGTGTCACTATTTGATCCCATGGCTAATTATTAATTTTACTAGTACTATGAACAGAAGTAGAGATCTCATTCCAAATCATACTGGTTTAGAGGAAAGATAAGCATATACAAAATTTTGTGCTTTGTTGAAGGATTATAACACTTTTAAAGTGTCATAATATTTCAAACTTTTAATGGTTTTTGTCTCAAGTTTTTAAGGTATTGCTTCTCTGCTTAGACAATGTGTTAAGTTTAAGTTTCAAAAAGTGTCTTTATATACCTCTTCTCTGCCAGATAATCTAAGAAGCAGTTCATGTGCTATTTCATTTGCCCTAATTCAAAGGAAAAAGTGAAAGGAGAAATGTCTTGGACAAAAAAAAAAATTTTTTAAGTTTTTATTTCAGTGTTATCATTCTAATGCTTAACATATTGTATTTGTAGTCATGTTCCTTCTTCAGTTCTAATGCTGTGCCCCTGAAAGTCACAATGGTGAATGCTGATCCAATGGGGGAAGAAATTAACGTCATGTTTAAGGTGAGCAGAGAAAGGTGATTTTGTTTTTTGGTAATTAAAAAATTCTTTTCTCAAGTTCCTTTTTGAAAATTGCAACAGCAATTTTGTTTATTTAGAATTTAATTAAATTGAATAACTGTGTGAAAAATTATTACTGAGATAAACTGTTCCCAAATGGATTTGGTAATAAATGCAACTCTGGGCTAGAGCTGCTGTATATAGCCATGCTAGTTAAGTGTTAGTACATCATAGCTCTAGGTAATGCCTTTCACCTGGAGGTGAAATGGTATGCCCTAGAGACGTGCAGGGCAATATTGCAAAACTATGAGAGGGGCACTCTTTTTGGAAACATATAACTTACCTGTGGGAAGCAGCAGGAATAGAGTACTTTAGAGTAATCTATTACCATTCAAAGTTTTGTGTGTTGTGATCACAATTAGTATTATTTTTAAGAAAGAATGGAGAGTTTTAGTTAATTCAGTGAGTTCGTTTAGTGGAGGTTCATCAAGATAGCTTCTCTTGAACCACCTTTGATATGTATATAGCAAGTTCCCATATACTCAGATTTGGTTTTAGATTCCATTTTATTTTGTTGATGTATTTGCCTTTTCCTAAAGCAGTATCATCTGTTTGAATACAGTAATTTTATATGTTGTAATATTTGTTAAGGCAAATCACCTCTTTTTTTCCATAATTTTCTTGGCCAGTCTCAAAAATGTATTAATCTGGGCTTCCCTGGTGGCGCAGTGGTTGCGAGTCCGCCTGCCGATGCAGGGGACACGGGTTCGTGCCCCGGTCCGGGAAGATCCCACATGCCGTGGCGCGGTTGGGCCCGTGAGCCGTGGCCGCTGAGCCTGCGTGTCCGGAGCCTGTGCTCTGCAACGGGAGAGGCCACAACAGTGAGAGGCCCGTGTACCACCAAAAAAAAAAAAAAAAAAAAAAAGTATTAATCATTTTGTGTTTTAAACTTATTTTATCCAACTTAAAAAGAGAATGAAAACTTGATGTGATCCAGTTAGAATTCATTTGGGGAGAGCTAACTTTTTTTTAAGTAAACTTTTAATTTGAGATCATTGTAGATTGAAGTTTGCAGTTCACTGTAGTTCATTTTAAGAAATTACACAGAAATCCTGTATACTCTTTACTCAGTTTCCCCCAATGGTAACATCTTGCAAAACTGTTCTACAATATTGCAGTTAGGATGTTGACATTGATACAGTCAAGATATGAACTATTTCGATTAACACAAAGATCTTCCATATTGCCCTTTTAAAAAATTGAACATAATTCACATACCATAAAACCCAACCTTTTAAAGTGTACAGATCAGGACGAAACTGAGACATGAAGAGGTTAAGTAAATTTCTCTAGAATGCTGCAGAAGAATAAAAATGTGGTTCTGTTCATCTTATTCTTTACTCTTTTCACTATTCCTTCCTCCCCACATCCCTCCCTTTTATTATATGTAATCTATTAAGTCTTTTGGAAATGTACAAGTTTCATTTTGTTTCCTTGACTTCAAGGTTGGTGAAGATCTTCGGCAAGATATGTTAGCTTTACAAATGATAAAGATTATGGACAAGATCTGGCTTAAAGAAGGACTAGATCTGAGGATGGTAATTTTCAAATGTCTCTCAACTGGCAGAGATCGAGGTAAATATGTTAGCTATGTTTTATTTTTTTTCCTTGAATTTAGCTCAGAGTGTACCTGCTCTAAGGGTCCTGGTGCTGGTACACTATGATCTCAGCCTTATCACTTTCCTTTCATAGGTAAGGATGTGCAGACTTTATCTTGTCAAAATGAAATCAGGTCAGGGACTTCCCTGGTGGTGCAGTGGTTAAGATTCCAGGCTTCCACTGCAGGGGGCATAGGATACATCCCTCGTCAGGGAAGTTCCGCGTGCCACGCAGTATGGCCAAAAAAAGGGAAATCAGTTTAAGAATTCTTGCTGGTTTTATATAGTAACTCAATGAGTAGCCCTAGTAAATGCTTGCATGACAATAAGTTTTATAAGATGGAAGTCACTTTATCACTAAGCAAGATTCCTCATTCATCAACAAGAGCCTACCATTTCACTGGATTAGTTTTTTCTGTCACTATATTTATTTCATATAGTTGAACTCTTCTTTCTTCTTATGGAATTCTATGTAACTTTGTAGGCAGTCAACTCCCTCTTTTTTTTATGTTGTTTCTAATGGTTGAGTGCTTACTTTGTGATTTGCCCTGTGCTAAAGCTTTTCACTCGTGTTATCTCACTGTGTCCTTATTTTTCAAATGAAAAATCACATTCATATCCTCTGTGAAATTTTTAACAAGCACCTTAGTCTATAGTAATCCTCCCTTCTCTAGACTCAAAAGTTGTCTTTAATACTTACCAGACATTGCGTCTTCTCTGCTGGATTAATTTTAAGTTCCCTCAGGGGAACTTTGTATATTTATGAACGTTTATCCACTGTTTTGTACACAGTAATTTCTACATGTGTATGTTTGATAATGAAATTAGAAATTTGTATGTATATTAAAAATTTGATTAAACATACTCATAGAATCAAGGTGCAGGTATTCATTGAGAAAGTATGTCACTGTGAACTATAAACCAGATAATGTAACCAAAACAACATAAAGGATCCAAATGAGTTCACTCTGCCATGTGTGACCAGTCTACTAGGATTACAGCCTGACCCTGCATGCTTTCTTTTGGGATGGCCTGGAGGGCTTGGCCTTCTTGGTTATTTCCAGTCCTTTCTTCAAAGTAGGTCTCTGTGTCTGTACCTTTTATTTTGATAACAGTGCATCTCCTTGATTTGTTAAAATATATAAAACTAATTTTTAAAATATATAAAAAATACTGGGCTTCCCTGGTGGCGCAGTGGTTGAGAATCCGCCTGCCGATGCAGGGGTCACGGGTTCGTGCCCTGGTCCGGGAAGATCCCACATGCCGCGGAGCAACTAAGCCCGTGAGCCATGGCTGCTAGGCCTGCGCGTCCGGAGCCTGTGCTCCGCAACGGGAGAGGCCACAGCAATGAGAGGCCCGCATACCACAAAAAAAAAAAAAAAATTAAAATAAAATAAAATAAAATATATAAAAAATATACGCACATAGTAAAATATCCATATAGCATGTAAGAGAATAAATTGGAATGTAAATCTCAGTTTTCTCCCACACCTCCTAGGCAGCCTGCTCCCAAAATATAACTGCTTACATAGCTTTCTGAGACTTTTTAAAAAAATTTTTTTGGCCACATCACACGGCACACGGGATCTTAGTTCCCCAACAGCGATCGAACCCGTGCCCCCTGGAGTGGAAATGCAGAGTCCTAACCACTGGACCACCAGGAAATTCCCTTTCTGAGACTATTTTGTATATATTTCAACATGCATAATACTTTCTTTTAAACAAAAGGTACAGTTCTCTATGAGGATTTTGTCTTTAAAAACATATTTTTGAGATTTTTCTACACAAGCACAGCATTTACATTTCAGTAAGGAAGACAAAACATGTACTTGAGACTCAAACATATCATAAAGACAATCTTCATCTGTTCTTCCCTTTGAAAGGGCTTAACGTACTCTGAAACACTCTTATATTGCCCAAGTACATGACTAGAGAAAGTTTTTTGTGCAAAATGAGACAGCATATATCTTGTAAGTAACTTTATTGGTGAGGTCAGTATTATCTAGTTTGCAATTAAAATTGTTATTCTTTGTGTGGGTAGCAAATGGATGTATAGACACAGTCTGAAATAGTCAAATTCAGTTTTATATCTTGGGTACTTATGAAAATAAAAAATAATTTTGATTTCTCACATTTTCTAGCATAGGCTGCCAGAGTTGATTTTTTTTTTAAATGATGATTGTTAGCTGGTATCTTATGTCACACATCAAAAGCTATAAATTTGGGGGGGAGACATTTTCACATATCTTAATGTTTTGTTGTTAAAGGCATGGTGGAGCTAGTTCCTGCTTCAGATACCCTCAGGAAAATCCAAGTGGAATATGGTGTGACTGGATCCTTTAAAGATAAACCACTTGCAGAGTGGCTGAGGAAATACAATCCCTCTGAAGAGGAATATGAAAAGGTGATCAGCTAGTCTCTGTATTCTAAATTACTGTCAAAAATGTGTTACAGAGGTCTTAAGTGCTTTCATTTTCCAGCTCTGGTGACTAGTCATTTAGTTTAAGTTGTGAAAACAGTATTTTTCTGTTTTAATGAGATCCTAGTTTATGTCAAATCATTAATGTATCATATTTACAGATAGATACATACAAATGCTATCTGTTGATCAATGAAAGTAAAGTAGAGGAATTTTGTTCTTTGTTGGTCTTTTATTACACTATTTAAGAGCTCTCCCTTTTCTTAACTCTTTGTGGTTTGGGGAAAGAAGCTAATATTTGTTTACAGTAATATTGGCTCTGTGATTCTGAATAAGTTATTTGACCCAAAATAATTGTCAAGTAACATACTTTGAATGGCTTTCATGCACTTGGCTCTTCTGTGTGCTTTGCTAAGTAAGAGGGAATATAACATAGTGGAATCTCATTGCCTGGTTTTGAATCTTGGCTCTGCCACTTAACAGTGATGTGATCTTGGGCAAATAATCTCTCCGTTTTTGTTTCTCTCATACGTAAAATAGCAGTAATAATAGTATTTACATCATTGTTTTGTTGTGGCATTTTAAATGAGTTTAATATGTACATACCCACACACATATACTCTGGTGTGTGTGTGTAGAGAGAGACTAGTGCAATGCCTGGTTTTGTGATAAGTGCTGTGTAAACATATGCTGTTATCGTCATCATCACCACTAAAGATTTCTGGGGGTTATGGAATAAAATTAATCACATGGACCTGTAGAGCCATATGACTGTTCCGTTCAGAAATGTAGTATCTTGAGAATAAACTAAATGCATGTGCTTTAGTATTTGCTTTACAAATACTCATTGTATGCAACTTGTATCCTTCTGTGTGATATTATATTATTAATTTAATCCCCAGGACAGGCAGGACTAAAGTGAAAGAAGGTCTTCCAGCTTTGAGAAACTTGAAGATGACACATAAGGAGTCACTAAATGGACAACAAGGCACATTCATTATATTATTGGATGTTTAAAGATATAAGCTTACTTTCTTTACACATGCCATTCCTACAAGCCAAAAAAGGGGAAAAAACCATTTCTTTATTTACATTAATCTTTGTCCCAATGTTACCACTTGTGGTAAGCAGCAGAGCCTGTGAAGAGCAGGGTTCCACAAACATGGTGCTTAAAAGACATTCAAAGGCAGAGTGTACCCTAAGTAGGGACTGACAGGATCTCTACCTGTTGAAAGACAAAAGCTTAGAGAGAAGGGGCAATAACCACCTTTAGAAGGGTGTTTGCTTTTGAAAAACTGGCTTCTGCTACCATAACCCAGTTTACAAGCTATTGAGAAAGTGGATTATAATAGTGTTTTCAACGAGTGATAAATTACTTTAATCTTTGTTACCCTGCCTCCTTTAAAAATAATCTTTTTCCTAAGAAAATTTTGTATCTTTATTATAGGCTTCTGAGAATTTTATCTATTCTTGTGCTGGATGCTGTGTAGCCACCTATGTTTTAGGTATCTGTGATCGACACAATGACAATATAATGCTTCGAAGCACAGGACACATGTTTCACATTGACTTTGGAAAGTTTTTGGGCCACGCACAGATGTTTGGTAGTTTCAAAAGGTACTAATATTGTTATTATTGCTCAAGAAAATAGAGGCACTTCCTATTTCACAAATTAATGTCCCCAACTATTACATATAAAATAAGCTACAAGGATATTCAACACAGGGAATATAGCCAGTTTTATAACTATAAATGGAGTATAATATTTAAAAATTCTGAATCACTATATTATACATGTAACATATAATATTGTATATCAACTACAATGAAAAAAAATCAACTTCAAAAAAAACCAAGTTAATGCCCCAAACTTTGCTTTTTTTTCTTGCTGTTCTTTGCCTTGTAGCTAGCTCCCTTTTAGCGTAACTAGGGATGAAAAAGGCTCTAAAAGATGACTTTACCATGTAGCAGAAAGAATGAGTATGTGTGTGTAACCTTTGAAATGAGTTAAGGTGTATTTTGTCTAGTTAGTGGTACCTATTAGAAATGTTCCCATTTATATAATGGCAACGAGTACAAATTTTTTCTCTATATTTGTTTGTAACTAATATTTGATGTTTGGCTGTGGGTGGATTGATAAATATCACCTTGGAAATATCATATATAAATTCTACCTAAATAATGGGATTATATGATGGCTTTCCTGGGGAGAGTGAATTTTTAAGAATTATGCGAATTCAGAACTGCCTGATACTAAGTTACCCACTTAGAAACTGCTATGGCTCAGATAGCTTTAGTTCAATAGCCATGTAATAGCAATAGCACTTATTTGAATATCTTCTGTAAATAATATTTTGTATGTACTTTCTTTTTAAATAGGGATCGGGCTCCTTTTGTGCTGACCTCTGATATGGCGTATGTCATTAATGGGGGTGAAAAGCCCACCATTCGTTTCCAGTTGTTTGTGGACCTCTGCTGTCAAGCCTACAACTTGATAAGAAAGCAGACAAACCTCTTTCTTAACCTTCTTTCACTGGTAACTCTGTTCTTTACAAGCATTTAATTAATTTTATATTAATGCTTCTGTGTTTCAACATCTAAAAATAGGTATTTTGTGATTTTTAGAATATAATTTATTGTGGTTTCAAGTGTCATATTATTACCGAAATATTTTAAAGTTGCTGCCATGTGAAATATGCCAGACACCATTTATATAAAATTAAAAAATAAGTCACTAGATAGAGTGGGTACCCTGGGGATGAGCAGTAATAGTAACTGGAAGGGACTCTGAGAGTATCATCTGGGATGCTGGTAAATGTTTTATGTCTTAATCTGGATGTGTTCAAATTTTGGACATTCATTAAGCTGTGCTTTTAAGATTTCCGTGCTTTTCTGGTTGTATATTAAGTAAAAACAAACCAAAAAAAACCCCCTATGATTATTGTGACTGAAATTGATGTAGAAACAGAGGACTACACAAAAGACCTGGATTTCACAGCGTTTATTCCATAAACTGGCTATGACTTGCAACAATTGATCTCCTTGGCCAAGATTTTTCTTATTTGTGAGAGAATCACTTAGTCCCTAAAACACTAACAAACTCTTTAAAACTGTGATTGTTTGGGTTTGTTTGCTTTATTTCTGATTACTTGGCCAGCTTTTAGGGAGGAGTGAGGAACAGACTTTTAAAAAATTTAACTCACAAACCTTTTATCCTTTCTAAAGATGATTCCTTCAGGGTTACCAGAACTTACAAGTATTCAAGATTTGAAATATGTTAGAGATGCACTTCAACCCCAAACTACAGATGCAGAAGCTACAATATTCTTTACTAGGTAAGGTATATTTAAGTATATTAGAGAAGGCACACACTGTTTAACCTTGATTTCTTTTCCTTAGTTTAAACAAATGCTATATATCAAAATTCTGATTATAGGAAAAAATTGTGATTCACAGTACTAGCAAATAGGTTTATCAAAAGTTTATTTACTGAATAAATGTGAAGCATTGGCAATAGCACTTTAAAAAATACATTTATTTCAGGAATTCCCTGGAAGTCCAGTGGTTGGGACTCGGCGCTTTCACTGCGGTGGCCTGGGTTCAATCCCTGGTTGGGGAACTAAGATCCAGCAAGTGTGGTGCGGCCAAAAAAAAAAAATTTTACTTCTCTCAAAATATGATCTCAAGTTTTATTTAGTATATGATTTCAATTCTAAACATCCCATTTATGAATCATTTCTGCAAAACATATTTTCTACAGTATCACATACAAGGTTTTTTTCTAAAATGATATCTCTACTAATGTATTTTTCAGGAATCTGCCATAACAATTTTCATGGATACCATAAGTGCTTAAAACAGTGAACTGTGGGACACTGCTGTAGTAAATTGTTCTTATATGATGTAGTACTTGAAACACATGTACCAATGAGTGGCATTTGAACTTGTGATTATTACTTTAGCAGCAGATCTTCCTGGCAAATATGTTCTAAAGGTCTGGTGACCAGGTTGGTCACAGACTAGTGGTACCACCTCATTAAATGCCACAGCAGGGAGGAGCATATGAGCTCATATTCTTTTCTTTCCTTTTTCTCTTGCCTTCTTCCTCTCAGTGGAGAAGAGGTAGAAAACACTGGACTGGAATTCCCTAGTCTCAAGAGTCTGGGCTGAATTGAATTGAATTGAAGCTGACTTTTATATAGCCTTCCAAACTAATCCTGATAATTTAGGTATTGATGGGTTTTGTTTTGTTTTTCGAGATTTGTTGGCTCCCCTGGGCAAAACTATAAAGCAGGCATGTAAGTATTAGTAGGCTTGACCTGCCATAACAATAGACCATAAACAAGGTGGCTTAAACAAAGGAAATTAGTCTTCTCATTGTTCTGGAGGCTGGGAAGTCCAAGATCAAGGTGCCAGCCTATTTGCTTCCTGGTGAGGGTTCAAGCTTGAAGATGAAGGAGGGAGGAGAAGAAAAAGGAGGAAGAAAGTCATAAGGACACTAACTCCATAAAGGCCCTGTGGGGTTGGGGCTTTAACATTTGAATTTTGGGGGACACAAACATTGAGTCCCATAGCAAGGGAAAAACCTTTGTGTGAGGTTCCCTGACCTTTACTTTTTGACTCTCTTTGATTCTCACTCCTTGACAAAGTGAGAATCTACTCAATATTTTTAAATGAATAAAAGTTTTTCATCTTTTATTGTTAAAATAATTGAGAATATTTTCTTATGAACTTCAATGTTAACACATTGTCTGATTATCTCGTAGGCTGATTGAATCAAGTTTGGGAAGCATTGCTACAAAGTTTAACTTCTTCATTCACAACCTTGCTCAGTTGCGTTTTTCTGGTCTTCCTTCCAATGATGAGCCCATCCTTTCATTTTCACCCAAAACATACTCCTTTAGACAAGATGGTCGAATCAAAGAAGTCTCTGTTTTCACTTACCATAAGAAGTACAACCCAGATAAACATTATGTAAGTTTGGTTCTGTATCTGTGGAGACTCATGCGTGCATTATTTTTGTCCTTTCCTACTTCCTTCGCTGACTCTGCTAAAGTTCAAGCATTTGTTCTTTTCATACTTCTTTCTTCCATGGATGGTCCAAAAATTAATAAGTATACTTGGAGCATCCCTAATTGTTTTTTGGTGTTTATTTCTTGGTAAATTTGCTCCAGAAACATGAAGGACAAATGATACTCTTCTTTTCAGAGACAAGACTGAAAGGGTGGTGCTATTTTGCTTTTCTCCTTCCTTATCTTCAATTTGTTTTTAATTTCAAAGGTAAACCTTGCTCAGCATAACAAACTCAACCAATACAGAAGCATGTAAAGTAAAAATCTAAGTTCTCATTCCACGCTCCAGGGATGATTATAAAACATGCACATAAAGTTGGGTTTTTTGAACAAAAACAGTATCTTTAAGTGTGCTTCCCCCCCCCCAAATAGTATAGCATTATCATCTTTTTTGCTGTTATTTTTGTGCTAATATTTTTGTTGGATAACTGTACAGCACCATCAGCCTTTAAATTTTTGACAAATTGCTAGATTTTAAAAGTGACTTCACTATTTTGATTTTTACTTAGTAAAGTTTTATATGTTTACTTAGTATGTTAGGATACCATTTAACTGAATAGTCCATTCTTTCCCCCCAGTGATTTATAATGCCACCTTTAAATATAGTAAGTTTATATCCCTGAATTTATTTCTGGTTTTCTGCAGATATATCTGACTCTCTGTGCACCAGCATTTTACTCTTTAAAGTACTTTATAATATATTGATAGTTTAAATATCCAGTAAGACAGGTTTTCCCCCATCTCCCAGTCGCCCTAAGTTTTGCCTTCTCATTTTCTCTCTTAAATGAATTAACTTGCTAATATTTTCACTGAAAATGCACTACACTTATAAATTTGGAAGGACATTTATATTTAACCCTAGAAATAGAATGACTTTCACATTCCAGTTCTTATTTATTTAGACAATAGTTAAGGTTACTCTTAGAATGTAGTTAGATATGCTATAAATATCCTGACTTTTATATTTGCTGTTTCCTATTGGTGACATATATATTGCAAAGTGAAAAGCACTTGGTACATATAATGGTCAAGCTGAAAATTTTCTATCAAGAAAGGTTATATTATAAATCTAATGTGTTAGGGATGTGATTTCTTTTCAGATTTATGTAGTCCGAATTTTGAGGGAAGGACAGCTTGAGCCATCGTTTGTGTTCCGGACATTTGACGAGTTTCAGGAACTTCACAATAAGCTCAGTATTATTTTTCCACTTTGGAAGTTACCAGGGTATGTTCTCATCCTTGTACATTATTCTTGTTTTATAGGAAACAATTTCTTTATTACCAAGTGCAGGTCAAAAGCTTTGTGTTAAGTTAGTGTAAGATACTGTACTGTGGACCGTGTGCAGCTAATTTTCCTTTGTATCACAAGAGCCTGACACAGTACTAGACATAAACAAGGAACTAAGTTTTTCTTGAATGAATGATTAAGATCTTAAACTTAAAATATGGGATTTTCTAGCTTTCTAAATCACTGCAGGAATAATCTATTACAGCCATATTGAGCTCCTCTGAAAAACAATAAACTGAGGCACACTGATCACTAATCAAAATGTTAGTGTTTAGGCCTGTATTTGATACCCTTTGGAAACCTTCAATTTTTAAGGTAGCTAATGACCAGGAAATGTCCTGTGTTGAACTGCTCCCATTCTTCTCAAGACTAGACTTTGAAAATAAGGAGGCAGCAAAGTGGGTATCAGAGTTTATTCCCACGTGCAGTCTCATTTTTCCACTGCTACCAAAATAAGCAGTTAAGATGAACTTGATTTGAGCCCTATGGCATTTGTGGACTTTACTGGTATCAATAATAGCTATGGCTGATTGAATAATGATTGTTTTGGAGGATAAGATCTGCAAATTTGTGAATGATTAATCTTGAGTAGAAATAAGTAGGAAATAAGTAATAAATATGCATATTAGCAAAGCAATGTACGTTCTGTACCGAGGTCATAAAAGGATAATATATACTTGAACTGTTTCATCTCTAGTACTTGGAAAAGAAATCCAAAAATTACTTTATAGTGAATTAAGACTCCACTTTGTATTTAAGTGTATAAAAGAATATTTCTGAGAAAGCCCTCGCACAGAAACGAAGACCCAACACAGCAAAAATAAAAAAAATAAATAAAACTCCTACCGCCAACATCAAAAAAAAAAAAAAAAAGAATATTTCTAAGTATTATACTTGATTCTATAAATACCCCCAGATGAAATAATTTAAATTCCACTCCTTTTTGTTTTTCTTTTGTAGCTTTCCTAATAGGATGGTTCTAGGGAGAACACACATAAAAGATGTAGCAGCCAAAAGAAAAATTGAGTTAAACAGTTATTTACAGAGTTTGATGAGTGCTTCAACGGATGTAGCAGAGGTGACTATCCTAACTGAAAAATAATAACATACTTTTTATCGTGCTGCATAATATTTACATTAATGAGTCTTTTTTTTCCTCTTCCACCTTAGTGTGATCTTGTTTGTACCTTTTTCCACCCTTTACTTCGTGATGAGAAAGCTGAAGGAGTAGCTAGGTCTGCCGGTGAGAATATTTTTCTCTTTATTGATAATTCATGACTTCCCTATGACCTGCAAGTCTGTAACTTCTCGATGGATGTGGTAGTTGACAGTGGGGTTACTGTCTGTAAACAGTGAGAATGAGAGGAGGGTATTCTTTCTAAGCCAGTTGATTTCTGGATAAACAATTTTCCTAATGGAGTGTGATGACTAAAGAAGTGTGTATCAATGGCCTACCAGGTTCTTACCTTTTTTTCTCCAACATGTGATGGTCCTGGAATTAGAGCAAAAACTTTTGTTGCAGCTTGAACCACTGCAAGCAACATAAAATAAAGATGAACATATTTATATTTTCAGATGCAGGTTCCTTCAGTCCTACTCCAGGCCAAATAGGAGGAGCAGTGAAATTATCTGTCTCTTACCGAAATGGCACTCTCTTCATCATGGTGATGCACATCAAAGATCTTGTGAGTGACTACAAATAATGATGATTGTAGAGGAAACCTATACCTTGGTAGGAAACATTACTGTTATGGGAATGCTTTTCTTTATAGGTTACTGAAGATGGGGCTGACCCAAATCCATATGTCAAGACATACCTACTTCCAGATACCCACAAAACATCCAAACGTAAAACCAAAATTTCACGAAAAACTAGGAATCCGACATTCAATGAAATGGTAAGTTTAAATCACTTCTAAAAATTTCCTAGATTTGTTTTGATATTTTTAATTTTAAACACTTTAAAATGTTTTAGCTATCAGTAGCTGAACTATTTATTGTACTAGTAAGGCAAACCACTAGCAGTCCAATGGTATTTAACAAAATGATGCAGAATTGAACCTTTGATCATAGATCCTTAGGCTTTAAAAAGATCTTAGGGGCCATTATTCAACTACCCTTCTAGTGCTTAAACCCTTTCAAAAGTGGATGTCTAATTTGTGCTGAAATACTTCCAGGCCATCCAGTTTGTTTTGGGCAGCTCCAACTCTTAGATCATTTCCTTTACTGAGCTGAAATCTTCACTCCCTGTAGTTTGCACTTGTATGTCTCAGTTGTACCTCTTGGAACCACACAGAAATGCTCTGTTCTTCCTTCTACATGGCAGCCCTTGAGATAACTGAAATTCAAATGTCCTTCCTCTTTATTCTGTTGAAACATCTTCAGGACCTTTACCTTGGTTTGATAGGAGGTGGTTTCAAAATCATCCTCCTAATTTGTCTTAGTCTGTCAACAACCCTCGTAAAATAGAGTGATCTGAACTGAAAGCAGTAAGCGAAACATCACTGAACAGTGGGGAGCAGAACTGTGACTTTGCTGAGCCACTCACGGTCAACTTATAAATTTACTAATCTATTAAAACACGCTAACCCTTAGTCAACTACTAGTTTGGGATAATAACCACATTATTTGTGTACATTAACATTATATCCACACAAAAATGTCTGGGTAGAGATTTGGAAGCAAATAATTCTGAAGTTTCATCAAGGTTATAAATTTATTAAAACCACAGAATACCCTTTCAGCCCTTTTTAAAAGCATATTAAATGTCTGGAGAAGACAATTGGTATTATTCTCAAAAAGTAGTATTGGCTTTTCTTCTAGTTAGTGTTATACTTTCAAGAAACTGAAATGTGGTCATTTTTTTAGTTCTTTTAGTCAAACAGTGAGAACTAGATTAAGGAGATGTTGCTCAGAAGTTATGGTGAGGCTTTCTTGACAAGAAAAAAATTGTGTTGCATGTGGTGTTTGAAAGAGAATAACCTTACAACACTCCAGATTTGCTATAAACTGCATTTGTAATTGGTGATTTTGCACTGAATTATGGATAATCAGAAATTATCACTTCATGGTATATAAAATCCAACAGAATAAAGACAAAAGGAAAATTTAATCCCTCACTTTTTGTAAAAGTTACAATTACACTATCCCAACTTGCTTCCTTCTACTCTTTTACTTCCATTCTCTTCCTTCCATTTCTCTTTTAAAGATGATCTATTAAATTATCTCAAGGCAGGCTGCCGTGTGATTTCCCTTCCCCATACCTCCATTTCAGAAAAACCATGTTTTTAGTTTTTAGCTAATAATAATTTTGTGCTTTGTGCATTCCTGTCAGACACTCAGAGGAATGATAATACAATCCAAGACTCCTGAAATACAAAATGTGCATCTAAAGTATAAGACATATTCTACTAGATATGTCATAATCAATGTCACTAGTTGTAGTCACTCTAACTAATAATCTCACTTATGTTTTTACGTAAAATAATCCTAGAAACCGGACAAATAAATAGTTTGTAATCTGCTGTTTCTTTTTGCCTTTGCTATAGCTTGTGTACAGTGGATATAGCAAAGAAACCCTAAGACAGAGAGAACTTCAGCTAAGTGTACTCAGTGCAGAATCTCTGCGGGAGAATTTTTTCTTGGGTGGAATAACCCTGCCTTTGAAAGATTTCAACTTGAGCAAAGAGACAGTTAAGTGGTATCAGCTGACTGCAGCAACCTATTTGTAAGCTAGTGAATTTCTGAGCTTTGGAAGCAAGAATAGTTATAAACGTGTAGACACACGTGAACTTTGTGTAATATTTTTATACTGGACAGAAATTATAAAGTAAATGTACTTGCTGCATTTCAACACATCTGTTGGACCAAGAGTTACTTAACTTTTATGAATTTGTTGACTCCATTGCTGTTTTAAAGTCATTGTATAGAATGCTGTAAATCCTAAACTTAATATATAATAAGTCCTGAAAAAGACTTTGAGTTGGTGAAGGAGTTAATCCTTTCTTGAGTAATTCAGAGTAATAGCTTTAGTCTGGTCTGATAGTATTGTCAGTTCAACCATCTATTTTGCATTGTTTCTTACACAGACATAGCATGTTTGTTTTCCTGTTTTGCACCTTTTACAGCCTTTACCACTGTGTATGTTCACAAACACCAAAGGAGAGGAAAGGTGCAGGATGTTACCATAAAATGCAGCTGCTATTCACAGGGCTGAAAAGCAAAGCACAAATAATAAATAGTTATGTTAAGAACTACTAAGCAGTTTATAGAAGTAGGGGAAAATAACATTGCTTTTTATTATTCATGTCTTTAAAACCTTTTTCAGAATAAGTGCCAATCACTGAAGTTGTAAATAATGGTGCCTTAACTTCATATGCTTCTCTGGCACTTCATTCTGAGTTTTTTCCTGACTTAATAGTAAGTAGTTTTCACTCCCTTTTTACTAAAGACAAGAAATTATGTAAATTTACTAATGCTTTTCCCACAGATAGATCATTTTCTATACTTCAGATGTGTGACTTATTAGTTATTTAAACATCACCCATTTGTTTTATGTTTTCGTTGCCCAGTAACTGAATGAGAATCATCAATGTAGATGTACACTATATTCCATCATTCCATTACTATCCTACATTTATTCCCAGGAGGGTGAACTGAAGTTTGGTAATTTTACCTCCATATATCTATACTCCACTCCCTCATTAAACGAGAGAAAATATTCCCTCAAGTGTCCATTCCTGTTCGGTAGAAGAACTCCACGAGTAGGGAGACTCTTCACAAGAGGCCCAGGACAAGAACTCTAGGGTCCAGACTAAATTTTAATGTAGACCTTTATGGCACAGTTTGTCTTGTACACTGTCTTACTTACCTTTGTAAACATTTTACGTTCACATGAATTACTTTCCTTAATATAATGAGATTTAGAATTATAAGGGACATGATTGAAATCATTCTATAGTAACCATTAAGAACAGGGTTCACTTTTATTAGTTATTCATTCAACTTCACACATAATTTTGTGTTTAGTTTGGACAAATAGGTATATATATTAATTATCATGGCTAGAATAGGAATTCACTTTTAAGTGGTAAGGGACTGTAGCAATCTAGTTGCTGTGAAATAACTGACAAAACATTCAATGAAAAATACAAAGAAAGGAAGGACAATTCTCCGATTCAGTTGCCCAGAACAGAATTTTTATAAACTGTGCAAATGTTTAATGTAAATGGTGATACCTGCAGAGCAGACAAAGAAGAGTTGAGAATGTATCAGTGGGACAGGTTAAAAAAAAACTTGAAATTTTTGGTGCCTAACACTAATGGTCCACTTGTAGGAAACCCCGTATGATATATGAATGTTTTTTTTATATTAAAATGTGTCTATTTAATAAGTTAATTAAAAGGCAGATCAAAACACCGCTGTTTATTTGCTTTTTCCACATACAGTTAACATTTCCTTAAAGTGTGTAAGTAGCTTTGCAAATGTGAAGAAGTAATAGATATTTTCACTTGTTTTTAAGACCTAATTCCATTCCATGAATTGTCACTTAGCCACTGTTAAAAAGAAAAGAAAAAAAAGTACTGTCTTAGTAAAAGGTCACTGTTACTTGGACTCACCGTATACTGCCTGTTTGCAATCTGTTATAGCAGTGTCTTTTATACAAATAGTAGAGCTAGAAAATGTGATGTCACTTTTCAGTTACAAGAAATATGGATTTTTTATCCCAAAATGTATATTACACACTCTGTATAGTTAACCAGAGTTCAAAACAAGTGGTAATCTTTCTCTTAATTTAACTCATTATGTGCCTTCTTTGGTCATTAAAAAAAACACATGTTAAACATATTTTAAATATAAGTTATTTCTTTGTGAACGCTAATCTTCAGCCCTTACCAAAAACAAACAAAAAATGACAGAGGCGCCTCTTTGCACTACTATCAATAAATTTTTAAATGTTTTTTTAAACATTTTTTAAAGCTTGCATTAAAGTAAATCTGAAACAAAAGTTTAAACAAACTAGCCAAGACACTAATTTTTATGTATAATCACAGTGTTTTATACCTATCTTTACTGAGTAAAAAAGTTATGCTTAAGTTGTACACCAAAAGAATTTTTTCCCCTTGCAGTGTTTTGGGATTTGAAAATAATGGTTTACTCGAAGAACCTATTTTCTCTACTGAGGAACCCAATGTAGAACTTGCACTGATGTTTTTATTACTGCCTTTATAAGAATCTGTAGGTATCTAAATGTTAAGGCATGTATGATCTTTGATAAAGTATTCTTTTATCTTTTCAAATTAATGTTGTGTAAAAGTTTCAATATCTTGCCTTAAATTGGTTGACTGTTCTTTCTAGGATTCATGTGGCATTTAAAAAAGAAAAAATTAAATTTGATACTTAGACTTCAGATCAAAAAGGAATCAAGCCCCACTACCATAATCCATGGATTTACTTACATGCTGTTTGACTAGCAATGCAAATATGAATAAATATGGCAGTTATTCTCATCTATAAGAACCAAATACTTTAATTATGTTAAGGTAGTTAATAAAGATGTATAATATTTTTATTAATACCTTGAATATATTCAGTGGATTGAATGTGACTTCATAACTGTACTACAATTGTATTAAAATATTTCTGGAACAAAGGAACTCTGCTATCATTTCATTTTTTTAAAGATTTTTTTTGATGTGGACCATTTTTAAAGTCTTTATGGAATTTGTTACATTATTGCTTCTGTTTTATGTTTTGGGTTTTTGGCCGCGAGGCATGTGGGATCTTGGCTCCCTCACCAGGGATCAAACCCACACCCCCTGCATTGGAAGGCAAAGTTTTAACCACTGGACCACCAGGGAAGTCCCCATGCTATGACTTCTTTCCTCATCCACATATTAACATTTTTGGTTCCAAACTTTGATATGACCTCACTGTTGCTGTTCTTTGCATCCAACCCAGGAGTTTATTAGATTCAGATAATCCTGAATTTCAGAACTGGCCTGTGATCTGCCCCTAAAAATGTCCAAATAGAGTGTCTGACTTCTAAGTGTGGTTCTTGGAAGGTCTGGATTGCCACTTTGTTAGAGCCCCATCACCATTTCATAGAAGTGAAACGCTTCTGTGAGTATGGTCCCTGGCTTTTGGTAATCTACTTAAATATTAAGTATGTCTATAGCATGGTTATTACTATACTGTCTTCAGAACAGAGAATGTAGATTCTTAATACCATACCTCCATCCTGGAATGATAGCAGTGAGGCTGTGGTTCTCTGATCCTAGAAATAACATGTAAAAGGGCCAGAGACCATGAAAGAGCAATAACTTAGAGCCAGTTTCTTTGATTGATAAACTCAGTTTGTGTCAGAAACAAAACAACTTTATTTTACCCTTACTGTTTTGAAACACTTTATCACGCAAATTTTAGACAAAGTTAGACAACAGTATAATGAACTCCATGAATGAATCCTGTCACACACCTTCAACAATTATTACCTTAGGGCCAATCTTGTTTGATCTATATTAATGATGATGTGCCTAGGTGTAGATATCTTTATTTTTTTCTATTTAGGATTCTTAAATCTATGGATCAGTAACTTTCTTCGGTTCTGAATAATTTATTATGACTTCTTTTCCAATTCACTACTTCTCTCTTCAACTGTTTAACCCATTCATTGAGTTTTTAATTTGGGTTATTGTATTTTTCACTTCTATTTGGGGTGTTTTTTTTTGTTTACTTGAATCATGATCCAGAAAAGACAAGACTGCCAGGATCAATGTGGAAAGAATAGTTCTTTTTCAACAAATGGGGCTGAGACAATTAGATAACCACATGCAAAAAAGTGAAGTAGGAAAAAAAAAAAAAGTGAAGTAGGACTCTTACAACATATACAAAACTTAATTCAAAATGGATCAAAGACCTAAACATAACTAAAATTATAAAGCTCTTAGAAGAAAACATAGGTGTACATCTTTGTAACCTAGAATTAGAATTTCTTTTCTTCTGTCACAAAAAGCACAAGCAACAAAAGAAAAATAGATTGGTTTTCATCAAAGTTAAAAACTGTGCATCAAGGACACTATTAATAAAGTAAAAAGACAACTCACAGAATGGGAGAGAATATTCACATATACCTGATAAGGACCTGGTATCTGGAATACATAAAGCACTCAAAATTCAAGAGAAAGCAAACTCAATTTTTAAATGGGCAAAGGACTTTTGAACAGACTTTCTCCAGAATGGCCGACAATCACATGAAAAGATGTTCAATATCTCAGTCATTAGGGAAATACAAAACAACACTGAGATACCAATTCACACCCACTAGGATAGCTAGAATTTTAAAAGTTAAGTGTTTGTGAGGATGTGGAGAAATTGGTGCCCTCATACATTGCTGGTAGGAATGTAAAATGGTGCCAGCTGCTGTGGAAAACACTGGCAGTTCTCAAAAAGTTAAACAGAGAGAGCTTCCCTGGTGGTGCAGTGGTTAAGAATCTGCCTGCCAATGCAGGGGACACGGGTTCGACCCCTGGTCCGGGAAGATCCCACATGCCGCGGAGCAACTAAGCCCGTGTGCCACAACTACTGAGCCTGTGCTCTAGAGCCTGTGAGCCACAACTACTGGAGCCCACGTGCCACAATTACTGAAGCCCGCGCGCGTAGAGCCCGTGCTCTGCCACAAGAGAAGCCACTGCAATGAGAAGCCCGCGCACTGCGAGGAGGAGTAGCCCCCACTCACTGCAACTAGAGAAAGCCCACGCGCATCAACGAAGACCCAACGCAGCCAAAAATAAATAAATACATACATACAAAGAGTTACCCCTATGACCCAGCAATTCATATAGTATGTAATCTCCAAGAGAACTGAAAACAGGTACTCAAATACTTGTGCACAAATGTTCATAGCAGCATTATTCATAATGGTCAAAAAGTAGAAACAAGCCAAATATCCATCAACTGACGAATGGATAAAACAAAATGTGGTATATCCCTATGATGAAATATTATTCAGCCATTAAAAGATATGAGCATTGATACATACTACAACATGTATGAACCTTGAAAACATGCTAATGGAAGAACCCACATATAAAAAGCCACATACTGTATGATTTAATTTATATGAAAAGTCCAGAATAGGCAACTCCAAGGAGACAGCAGATTAGTGGTTGCCAGAGACTGGGGGACGGGATACTGAAGAGTGATTGCTTAAAGAACAGAAAGCTTTTTTTTAGATTTATTTTTTATTGAAGTATAGTTGAATTACAATGTTGTTAATTATTGCTGTACAGCAAAGTGACTCAGTTATACATATATATATATACATTTTTTTTCATATTCTTTTCCATTATAGTTTATCACAGGATATTGACTGTAGTTCCCTGTGCTATACAGTAGGACCTTGTTTATCCATTCTATATATACCAGTTTGCCTCTGTTAATCCCAAACTCCCACTCCTATCCTCCCCCTTGGCAGCCACCAGTCTATTCTCTGTGTCCCTGATTCATAGATAGGTTAATTTGTGTCATATTTTAGATTCCACATATAATTTATTTATTTTTTTGGCTGCGTTGGGTCTTCGTTGCTGCGAGCGGGCTCTTCTCTGGTTGCAGTGACCGGGGGCTACTCTTTGTTGCGGTGTGCGGGCTTCTCATTGCAGTGGATTCTTTTGGTGTGAAACACAGGCTGTAGGTGCACGGGCTTAAGTAGTTGTAGTGCACGGGCTTAGTTGCTCTGCGGCATGTGGGATCTTCCCAGACCAGGGCTCGAACTTGCGTTCCCTGCGTTGGCAGGTGGATTCTTTTTTTTTTTTTTTTTTTTTTTTTTTTTTGTGGTAAGCAGGCGGATTCTTAACCACTGTGCCACCCGGGAAGCCGAGAAAGCTTTTTAATGAAAATTCCTGGAATTAGTGGTGATGGTTGCACAACACTGTAAATGTGCTAAAAGGCACTGGATTATACACTTTAAAATGATTACTATAGTGGATTTTATGGTATGTGAATTTTACCTCAATAAAATGTTTAGAAGCTCATACAATCAATTTTTAGAAACCATTTGATCATGGAACCTCTGCCTTTAATAAATGTGTTAACATTTTTTTAGGTAGTGAAATTATAATTTCCCCTTTTTTGTCTTTAAAAAATCAGAAGGTTTTAATTAACAAAAAGTTCTCCAGGACTTCCCTGGTGGTGCAGTGGTTAAGAATCCGCCTGCCAATGCAGGGGACACGGGTTCAAGCCCTGGTCCGGGAAGATCCCACATGCCGTGGAGCAACTAAGTCCGGGCACCACAACTACTGAGCCTGCGCTCTAGAGCCTGCGAGCCACAACTACTGAAGCCCACGTGCCACAACTACTGAAGCCCGCGTGCCACAACTACTGAAGCCCGTGCGCCTAGAGCCCGTGCTCTGCAACAAGAGAAGCCACTGCGATGTGAAGCTCACACACTGCAACGAAGAGTAGCCCCCACTCACTGCAACCAGAGAAAGCCCGTGTGCAACAGACCCAACGCAGCAATAATAAAATATAAAATGAATAAATAAATCTTTTTTAAAAAAATAAATCTTAAAAAAAAAAGTTCTCCGAAAAGCATGCCACATTTAAAGACAATAGAAGGTAAACATCATTTGATTAAAACTTATACACATCATATTTTATCTTTATTATTACTGAATATACAAACATGTCCAGATAAAGTGAATTGAAAACTAGTGGAGGGCTTAAACATGACTAAAACAAACAAAAAACCCTGAAATAATAGTTATAATTCCTATACCATGAAAAAATATTTGAGTCAACATTCCTATATCCTTATTAGGAAAGTTGTATGGTCTCTTTAACAACTGATTTTTTTTTAATGACTTTTTAAAAAACCAGAGTGGTATTCTCAAAATAATCCAGCACTAGTATTGGTTATATCACAGATATCCTTCAAATCATTCTACTACAAAACATAAGTGTGATAAGTTAGCAGGCTGAGGGCAAATCATTCTGGCAATGCTTGAGTACTCAAAAACCTCATGTATAACTAAGAAAGTGATTTGATCCAAATCACACACAGATGTACAGTAATCCAGGTCTAGATTGCCAAATCTTACTCTTCCCACTATGCCTCCTGAAATAAAGTTTGTCGTCTACATATCTTCATGAGGAAAAAATTACTTCTTTAGATTCATTCTTTCAAAATATTATTGACTGCCTAGTTAGGCACTGTTCTTGGTGCTGGAGGTGAAAGCAATGAACAATCTAAGAGTTCAAATTTATTGGAGGCAGACAACCAAACAAGCCAATTAGAAAGGAAAAATGAAAGCACAAAAACAAACATAACAGATCAATGGAACAGAACAGAGAGCCCAGAAATAAACCCACACACCTACAGTCAATCAATCTTCGACAAAGGAGGGAAGAATATACAATGGAGAAGAGTCTCTTCAGCAAGTGGTGTTGGGAAAGCTGGACAGCTGCATGTAAATCAATGAAGTTAGAATACACCCTCACACCGTACACAAAAATAAACTCAAAATGGCTTAAAGACTTACATATCAGACATGACACCATAAAACTAGAAGAGAACATAGGCAAAACATTCTGACATAAATCATACCAATGTTTTCTTAGGTCAGTCTCCCAAGGCAACAGAAATAAACAAGTGGGACCTAATCAAACATAAACTTTTGCAGAGCAAAGGAAACCATAAACCAAATCAAAAGTCAACCTATGGGAGAAAATATTTGCAAATGATGCAGCCGACACGGGCTTAATTTCCAAAATATACAAACAGCTCATACAACTCTAACGAAAACAAACAGTCCAATCAAAAAATAGGCAGCAGAGCTAAACAGACATTTCTCCAAAGAAGACATACAGATGGCCAACAGGCACATGAAAAGATGCTCAACACCACTAATTATTAAAGAAATGCATATTAAAACTATTAAGTATCACTTCACAACGGTTAGAATAGCCATCATCAAAAAGTCTACAAATAATACATGCTGGAGAGAGTGCGGAGAAAAGGGATTCCTCCCACACTGTTGATAGGAATGTAAATTGGTGCAGCCACTATGGAGAACAGGATGGAGGTTCCTTAAAAAATTAAAAATAGAGTTACCATATGATCAGCAATCCCACTCCTGGGCATATATCCGGAAAAGACAAAAGCTCTAATTTGAAAAGATACATGCATCCTAATGTTCACAGTGGCACTATTTACAGTAGCCAAGACATGGAAGCAACCTAAGTGTCCACCAACAGATGAATGGATAAAGATGTTTTTATATCTATCTATATATATATATATATATATGCAATCGAATATTAGCCATAAAAAAGAATGAAATAATGCCATTTCAGCAACATGGATGGACCCAGAGATTATCATACTAAGTCAGACAGAAAGACAAATATTACGTGGTATCACTTTTATGTGGAATCTAAAAAATAGTACAAATGAACTAACTTATTTACAAAACAGAAACACTCACATAGAAAACAAACAATGGTTACCAATAGCGAAGGCAGAGGGAAGGAGTAGGGGATTTTATAAATAAATAAATAAAGGAAAATGACAGAGACTATGTGTTATGATGATAACCAATAGGATACTGTGTTGGGAGGGAAAAGAACTACTTTAAAGGGAATGGTTTTCCTCAGGGAGGGCCTCATTGAGATGACGCAGAGGCCAGGATCTGACTTCTCCGTAGTCAGTGACCCCTCCCCTGAAAGATTAGGATTAGAAATAAGAAATGTTACTCTTGGCTAGGTGGCAGCCACTACCATTACTTCCAATGTAGCACTTATCGCCATGGTATTGTACCTGCGAACTTTTTGTATGTATGTATTTTTCTGGCTCCGTGGTGCAGGCTGTGACATCTTAGCTCCACGACCAGGTTTCAAACCCAGGCCCTTGGCAGTGAGGGGGCGGTGTCCTAACCACTGGACCACCAGGGAATTCCCCCATGTGAATGTTTTAAGGGCAGGGACAGACTGAGGTATCCATTGCCAAGGCAAGGCCTGGCACTGGTGAGTGGATGAACAATTGTGTAGGGCTGAACTTCTGACGCCCAAATTCGCTGGGCAGCGGGGGCACAGATAACGGCCTTCTTTAAGGGCGGGGACCAAGTCTACCAACCTCTGCAGCCGTATCTGTTCCATTCGCACTCCCAGTACGGCATCCGAACCTGAACAACCTCGGCGCAAGCAGCACTTCCAACAAGCCCACAGCCCAGGCTGGAGGCGGCCTCTTTTTACCCGTCTCTAGCCTAGCACCGCCTCAAACACCGATGCATGCCGGGATGTGTAGTCCACGTTGAAGTGCTTTTCGGGATATGTAGTCACGCGGTCGCCGGGAAACACGCAGGCAGCCCCGCCTCCTGCCGGCGAGGAAGCGAGGACGTGTGAGGTCACTTCCGGCGTGCAGGGTGGCTTCCTACGGCGCTCCCACCCTCTCACTCCTTTTCGCTACCGCACCGCCGCCATCATGGGTCGTATGCATGCTCCCGGGTGAGCTCGGGTTTGTGAACGGGTTGCAGGGCTGGGCCCGGGGATAGGGGGGAAAGAGGAAGTGTGGGCAGCGGGTCGAGGGGGTTAGGTTCTGGGCTGCTGTGGCAGGGATCTCCTCACCCCGAGACTGCTTCTCTCCCCAGGAAGGGCCTTTCCCAGTCGGCTTTACCCTACCGCCGCAGCGTCCCCACCGTAAGTAGCGCGCGGGGAACGGGGAGAGGCCGGGAGGGGGTGCCATTCGTTGCTTGGGGGAAGCGGCGTGGGGATGGGGACCACGTGTGCATGAGGAGCGCGGTTTTGAAGGTGGAGGGGACCGCTGTGTTTCTGTTCCATCCTTGGTTTCTCGTCTTAAAGCCGCTTTTTTCCCCATAAACAGTGGCTGAAGCTGACGTCTGACGACGTGAAGGAGCAGATCTACAAACTGGCTAAGAAGGGCCTGACTCCCTCGCAAATAGGTGAGTGTTTTTGTTTAATGCAGCCCCTTCCGCTTGCCCTCGTGTAACCTGCTGGAGAAGACTCTGGGGGTAAATGTCTCACACCTGGCTTGAACATCTTTTGCTCGTTTTCTTTGCTTTACTGGTGATGATGACCGAGGCCTAGTCTTCATTTGCTGAACTCTCAGGTTCTTACTTGGAAGACGGTAAAGTGAGTAAAATGTGCTCCAAAGTTTAATGAGTATTTTCTTTGGGCTAGACACTCTCCTAGGTGCATGGTTCTAAGCACTTTATATATGCTGACGTTGTTTGATTTTTTTTTTTTTTTTTTTTTTCTTTTTTTGCGGTACGCGGGCCTCTCACTGTTGTGGCCTCTCCCGTTGCGGAGCACAGGCTCCAGACGCGCAGGCTCAGGGGCCATGGCTCACGGGCCTAGTCGCTCCGCGGCATGTGGGATCTTCCCAGACCGGGGCACGAACCCGTGTCCCCTGCATCGGCAGGCGGACTCCCAACCACTGCGCCACCAAGGAAGCCCCGTTGTTTAATTCTGACAGCCCTACTTTCAAATAAATACTAGTTTATTTTATCTCAAGTTGAGGAAACTGAGGCACATTGCAGCTGTATAACACGCCCGAAATCACACAGGTGTTAATGGAGGAGTTGGGATTGGCTACTCAGAGTGCTCATCACTTTCTCACAGTTAGATGTGGTTTGAACCTCAGCTGTGTGTCTTTGTGCAAATGGCTTCATTCAGTGAATGTTTGCCTGCTGTGTGATTCTGGATCCTGAGAATAAAGTAATCCAAAAAAGGGCAACTTAGTCTTCTGGAGATTACAGACTAGTGGAGGTATTGCACACAATAGGAGATACGTAATATAATAGACTGTCAAGTAGTCAGATGGTGCTGTTTTGAAGAACCTCCTTGATTCGTTTGGTGGCCTGTAATCCAGCAGGTTACTATGATGATGGTCTTACAACATTCGCAGTTTCCACCAGAAGGGTTTTCCTTAGTGTTGGGTAAACCTTCCTTGGCTGTCTGAGTGAGCTTTGCACGCAGTCTAAGGTCGGTGTCTGATGTATAAAAGTAAGCCTTGTTTTACACATGGGAAACTTGGAAAGTGACTTGATCTCAGAGCCTTGACATCACATGCTCCAATTTGTATGTTTGGTGTGGGAATTTATATTATTCCCTTTTCAGGTGTAATCCTGAGAGACTCACATGGTGTTGCACAAGTACGTTTTGTGACAGGCAATAAAATCTTGAGAATTCTTAAGTCCAAAGGACTTGCTCCTGATCTTCCTGAGGATCTCTATCATTTAATTAAGAAAGCTGTTGCTGTTAGAAAGCATCTCGAGAGAAACAGAAAGGTAAGAGAACTACTTGGACTAATTCATTTCAGTAAAATATAATGCATGTGATTTGAATTATCCAAGGTGGGTTAGGGCACAAACAAGTCACACTGTTCCCTTTGAAATAAAAGTTCCACTGGAAGAGATTTGCAGGGGGAGCTTTGGCTTCCTAATTTCCCTTAAGGACTTAATCTAGCCACATGAACCCTAGCCTGTGGTTCTGTTAAGGGACACTGGGTAACTTCTCATTAAAGTACATAGTGTCTATACATTCTACTGTTAAAATAATGTTTAGTTTTGAGTGGTTTTCCTGAATTCTGTCAATTTTTATTTTTAGGATAAAGATGCCAAATTCCGTCTGATTCTGATTGAGAGCCGTATTCACCGGTTGGCTCGATATTACAAGACCAAACGAGTCCTACCCCCCAACTGGAAATAGTAAGTATTGACCCCTTTTGTTAACAAGAACAGGAGTTGGCCAGATATTAAATACAGTAATGATTATAGTAAAAGGCCTGACAGTAAATGTTTTAGACTGTGGCTCTGTGGTCAACTACTCTTTCAACTCTGATTATAGCAAGAAACCAGCCATAGACAATACATAAACAGGTGGACATGGCTGTGTTCCATTGAAACTATTTACAAAGACAAAGGCCATAATTCTGTAGACCACTGATTTAGAACACAGGCAAGCACTTTGAATCGCTTTTAGATTGTGGGTAAAGTTTCAGTTCTTAACTCTGCTCCCAGGTGCTTATGTTGTCTTAATTTTTGCATAGATTGCTCACTATAATGACTAATTTCCAGACATTTGGAGTTTCCACCAGAAAGGTTTTTCCTTATGTTGGCAAGTTCTTCTTTGGATGTCTAAGTGATCATCTTCATATTATGCGTGATCATAATGAACTTATTCAGGAACTGAGCTGTTTGGTGCATTTATATATTGGGGGTTTATTTTAGCTGTTAGGAAATAGCTCTCTTAGTTTTTGGAGATTCTTGGAATGAATATGGAGGACTTTTATTAATCTAGCTCTTCTCATTCCCCCCCCCCTTTTTTTTTTTTCCTTTTCAGTGAGTCATCCACAGCCTCTGCCCTGGTTGCATAAATTTGTCTGTTGTACTCAAGCAATAAAATCATTGTTTAACTAGAAACATGTTTTGTATTTTTTTTCCTAAAAAAATTGTCAGTGGTTTGTGTGTTGATCTTTTTTGAAGTGGATGTGTGTTAGCAGAATTAGAACTGGGTGATCCCACAGGGAGCAATAAGATAGCATCTATCCATTACATCCCTTCACTGATCAAACTAGTTGAGCAGTTTATAACTTCATGTTGATTTCTGTGTAAAAAGTGGGTAGGTATTGGAAGAGACTAGGAGGTGGTGACTTACTGTTTTGATGTCATGGCAAAAATGTTTCTAAGTAATTTTGATAGATTTGATGTATTTGAGGTAGATCTGTGATGTTATCTACATTAAAATATCAGAAATACACATGAAAGCGTCTGGAGGGGAGGGCATCTTTAGTATGGAGGGACTTTGGAAGCAATATTTGATCCCAGTCCTGTGGGTGAGGCTTAAAGATGAGGAAGAAGGGCTTCAGGGAACAGGAAGGACTATGAGATGAGCTTAGCTCCCTAAACCTTGCAACTTTTGGATGGGTTAGGACAAAATTTACTTAGCTGGATGTTGTCAGAATATTCATTTAATTAATTCTTAAAACCTAATGAGGTACATGGGTAACGCTGTTTGAAAGAGGCAAGTCTTGAACAGCTGGAGTGAGGTGTTCAAGGCTGTAAAACCAGTAAATGAGAAGCTGCATGTCTGGCTGGTCAGAAAATTCAAGCAAGCCATGTGTATGTACCACCTTTTTTCTAAGTGTTTATCACTTGAATAAATGTTTAATCTTTTTACTTAAGCTTTCCCCAAGCAGTAATCAAAGTTGTGGTCGAAATCACACTCTCAGGCAAAGTCCCTTGTTTTCAAGAGACCAGTTTCGTAAGTAGCATTGATGTCCCTGTGGGATGCTGGGCTCTGGGGGCACAGACACCCCCTTCACTTCCCTTGTTCTTCAGGACGCTGTGTATATTTGCCTCCCCAGCTCTTGCTGGGCATGCAGCTCTCTGTGCTCTGCTGAGTATGCAAACTGACTCAGCCCCACATCCTAATGGGCTCACAAATATGGGAAACAGGTGTGGAAATTTTACCCAATTCTTACATAGTGTTAGATGTAAGTTTCTAATCCCTTTGCTTTTGTGTTCAGGTTTTAAAAGTGGCTAACTATCATAAACCAAGAAATAAATTTACTGTAATAAGGCAAACATCTCCAAGAGTGATGCACAAGTAAAACAAGGTAACAGCAAGATCCTTTGCAAACCCCAGGTAAGCTAGGCAAATGTTGGGTATTGATGGTTCTGGACCAAAAGCTAGTCAATAGTACATGGAACATTTGATGTTTCCAAACATCTCTAGGTTTCTTTTAATTAGGAGAAGTATTTACCTATTTATAATTTTTCCATCAAGCCAACAGAATTACTGCAAATAATCGGACTACATATTGGGAGATTTTTTAATATCTTAAAAAATAATAAAGTAAGGGCTTCCCTGGTGGCGCAGTGGTTGAGAATCCGCCTGCCGATGCAGGAGACGCGGGTTCGTGCCCTGGTCCGGGAAGATCCCACATGCCGCGGAGCAACTAAGCCCGTGAGCCATGGCCGCTGAGCCTGCGCGTCCGGAGCCTGTGCTCCGCAACGGGAGAGGCCACAACAGTGAGAGGCCCGCATACCGCAAAAAAAAAAAAAAAAATAATGTAAAATCCATCTGCAGTCCTTTAGGCAGAGGGTTCAAACTTGGCTTTCAGAAACAGCCCTGCTACTTAAAGGCCGTGTGGTTTGGGGGTCAAATCTCAATAATCTCTAAATTACTGTGAGGATCACATGATGTTCTTAATATGTGGCAGTAGTTAAACCTTTCAGAGAAAACCTTAAGTCTCACCAGATCACTGTTTATATAATCGCCGACCCTTTTTGCACACGGGCATCATATCATTGCTGCATATATGATGATGATATACTGCACATATCATCCCATAATCTTACTTGTTACGGGTTGTGGGAACTTAGTATTCCATAGACTCTACTCTAATTTGCCTTGTAGTTATCTTGAGATAAATTCCCAGAAATGGGATCTCTCAGTGTGTATATTTTATATTTTGTAAAACTGCCTTTTTTAAAAATAACATTTTAGGGGCTTCCCTGGTGGCGCAGTGGTTGAGAATCCGCCTGCTGATGGCAGGGGTCACGGGTTCGTGCCCTGGTCCGGGAAGATCCCACATGCTGCGGAGCACCTAAGCCCGTGAGCCGTGGCCGCTGAGCCTGCGCTTCCGGAGCCTGTGCTCCGCAATGGGAGAGGCCACAGCAGTGAGAGGCCCGCATACAGCAAAAAAAATAAAAATAAAAATAAAAATAACATTTTATTTTGGATTACACATGGGCAAGGGGTGTGTGGTGAGCGTGTGTGTTTTCCACTCATTTTTTTCAGGGCTTGGGACTGTTAAAGTCTTAAGCAGGATCTTAGTTCCCCAACCAAGGATTGAATCCGTGCCCCCTGCATTGGGAGCACGGATTTGTAACCACTGGACCGCCAGGGAAGTCCCCAAACTGCCTTTCAAATGTGTACTGATAAGTACCCAAAAGGTGTATGAGAATGTCATTTCTTTACGTCCTTTGAAAATTGTTTTTGTTTATAAATCTTTGTTAAGAGACTGATATTCTGCTTTACCTCTTTGATGACTAATGAGTATCTTATGTTTACTTTTTGTGAATTGCCTGTTTATGCTGTGTTCCAGTTTCTCTTTTGGGACATTGTTATTAACCCTTTATCATGTGTTACAAATATTTTCCCCAGTTTATTCTGTCTTTTGATCTTGTTTATAGAAGTTTTAAGAACTTTATTGATACTGTCCCTGATGTTTTTTCCCTAATCATCTTTTTCTTTTTAAAATGGATTAGTCTGTTTAAATTAAAAAAATTTTTTTTTGCTTCTCCCTTTTGTTAAATATAGTATGGTCTGTCTTCATCTGTCTTCCAGACTTAGACTATTATTCTTTTCAAACAAAAGTTCCCATATGCTTTTTCTGTGTAACATTGATTTTGATGGCGTTGGAAGCAGCATATGCATATAATTTGTCCAGATCTACCCATTTGTGAGCTCTTAGTATCTGAAGGTTTCCTTCAACAACTGTTCTTTTCATTTAAAAATCATCTTTTCTTCAAGTGACAGGTGTTCATCTTATTATTTTTTAACTGGAAGTTATGCATATATCTGGTTTTTAAAAGTCATGATTATTTTATGAGGCTTATAACTAAAAACAGTCCCTTCCGTTTTGCAGCCTAAAGTCTAGGGCAACCACTTGCAACTCGGCTGTTTTTTTGACATGTAATATGCCTTATTTCTAAATAACATTCTTTTTTTAAAAATTGAGGTAAAATTTACATAAAACTCATCATTTAAAAGTGAACAATTCGGTGGCATCTAGTACATTGTGCAACCAGCATCCTTATCTAGTTCCAAAACATTTTCATCACCCCAAAATAAAACACTGTACTCATAAGCAGTTATGCCTCATTGTCCCCTCCCCCCAGCCTCTGGCAACCACCAATCTGCTTTCTGTTCCTAAGGGTTTACCTATTCTGGATATTTCATATAAATGGAATCATACTATGTATGGCCTTTAATGTCTGGTTTTCACTTGGCATGATGTTTTGGGAGCTCGTTCACATTGTAGCATTTATCTATGTTACTCATTTTTACGGCTGAATAATATCCCACTGTATGTATATACCATAATTTGTTTATGCATTCATCAGTTGATGGATATTTTGATTGCTTCCACCTTTTGGCTGTTTTGAATAGTGCTGTTATGAACATTTATGTGCATGTACTTGTTTTCAGTTCTTTTGAACGTATATGGAATTGCTCTAAGCACCATTCTTATACTGTGATTTTTTTTTTTTTTGGTGGCAGTGCTGCATGGTTTGCGGAGTCTCAGTTCCCTGACCAGGGATTGAACCAGGCCATGGTAGTGAAAACCCGGAATCCTAACCACGAGGCCACCAGGGAACTCCCTACTATGATTTCTTGGTTTTTAGTTTATACCTCTTCATCTGGAATTCTCATAATTATATAATGTTTATATATAATATGTATAATTCTATACTTAACATTTCCTGTAAATACATATATTTACAGAAAATGTTAGCAATTAACTTGTTCTTCCATCTGCTTAGTGTTCTGTGTTCCTATCTCTAATTCATCCCCAAATGTTGAACCATAGTTTAAATCTCAATATATTCAATCAGGTTTACTTTTGTTCTCGTTTTTTGGTGATATCACTCCCAGGGCACTCACCCGCTAGCTCCAACTCAGGTAAATTACTCTTCAGACCTATAGTTCTGGGGTCTCCTTTTGCCATCAATATGGGATTCTTTCTGCCTCCAGTGTCAGAGTCCCTATTTCCATATCATATATCTTCCTCTTTCTTGGTTTACGCCTTCCTTTTGGTGAAACATCCTCTGGTAGCTCCTGAAGAAAGAGCTCAATCCTTGAACCTCATTTCTTCCCTGTTTATATCAACTCTGAGGTAATTTCATGGAGTTTCTGGCTTTAAATGCTATCTTTGATGTTAAGTACACTAAAATTCCCATCTCCAGCTCAGACCTTCTCTGAACTCCAGTCTTAGATATGCAACCACCAATTCTACATCCCCACTTGGATCTCTAATACATATGTGGACTTATATTCCCAAACTGAACTCTTGACTTTTGCAGCCCAAACCTGCTCTCTCCCAAGACATTTACGTCTTAATAAATGGCAACTTGATTTCATCCTTGGACCAAAAACCTGAATCAACCTTGCCTTTTTTCTCTTACATCCATATATGCACTTGGTCACCACATCCTCTTGGCTTGATCTTAACAATGTATCCCCAAATTTGACCACTTATCACCTCTACTACAAACACCCTAGTCTGAGTCACCTTCTCTTACCCTTGCTATTGTAAAAGCCTCCTCCTAACTATTCTTTACTACCTGTGACTCCCCACCAAAGTTTACTGCATCCATCTAGAGTGGTCTTTTAAAATCTAAGTCACACGGTGTCCCGCATGCTAAAAAACCTCCAGTGGTTTCCCATCTCCTGAAGAATAAAATCCTTATCTTGCCTTACAAGGGAGTATTAGGATCCTGGCAGGAAAACAGGTGGATGTCACACTCAAATTGAGGAATTTGGAGTGTACTAAAGGAACTCTTTACAGAGGTGCCAGTGGGGTTTAGGGAAGCCACAAGGCATGCTATCTGTGGTTTCCTGGAGCTGGCAACCCTGGAGAGGCATTAGGGACACCCACCCCCAACCTGAAGTGCACAGGGGAACTCCAAGCTGCTGAAGGTCATCTGGGTAAAGATGACTCCTGCCCTCTGATTTCTTGTAGGTGCCTCTTATTGGCCAAATCTCATAGGAAGCCAGAGGTCAAGGGAGCTTGTTGATATGGGCCATAAACATCAGCTTCCCAGGCGGCAGAACAGGGTGGCAAGTGGGTGTGGGGGGACAAAAGGGAAGTATCCAACTCAAAGGACCTCTGTGGTGTGGCCTCTGCATTCATCTCCTGCCACCCTTCCCGGTCACACTGGCCTGGTTTCACAAACACTCCTCCCTGGGCCATTGCCCTTGTTCATTCCTCTGCCTGGAAGGTTCTTCCGCCAGACATCTGCATGGCTTGCTCCTTCATTGAGGTCTCTGTTCAACTGTAACCTCAACCGGAGGCCCTGTCTAAAAGAGCTCCCTCCCACCCAGCACTCCATCCCCCTAGTCCCGCTGTTCTTGAGTACTGATTACTACCTGACATGCTGTGTTCATACTTTCAGATTATAAGAAAGCCCCATAGAGCAAGGACCTTGTTCGTTCACTGCTATATCCCTAGAATTTAGAATAGTGTCTGGCACATAGTAGGTTCTCAAATATTGGTTAAATGAATGTACACCAGAGATGAAAAAACTTTTGAGATCTTGGAAGAAGTCTTTTCAGCCCTCATTGTTGAGTGATAGAATTTGACTGGGAGTAGACTCTAGATTGGAAATAATTTTTCCTAAAGAGTTTTAGCACTGCTCATTGTTTTAAACTAAAAACGAACAAAAACTGTTGAGAAGTCAGATGTCATTCTGTATCCCACTCCTTTGTTTATAACCTTTTTTTTTTTCTTTTGGGTTTTTTTTTCTTTTTCTTGACCTGATGCCTTTAGGATTGTCTCTTTATTGCTTAGTGTTCTGAGATTTGCAATAATGCCTTGGTTTTATCTTTTTTCAATTGTTCTGCAAGGCACTCAGTGAGCTATTTCAGTTTCAAAATTGTCTTGCAGTTCTGGGAAATTTTCTGGAATTACTCCTTTAATATTTCTTCCACACTATTTTCTATGTTCTTCTTCTGGAACTCATTATTTGCACATTAGATTTCTGGACTGATCCTCTAATATTTTTCATCTTTCACCAACTACTGTCCATTGCTTTTCCTTTTGAGAGGTTTCAACTTTATCTTCCAGTCTTACTAAGTTTTTCCATTTCTACCTTTATATTTTTAATTTCCCAGAGCCAGTGGTATATTGGTAAATGTTATATGTATGATGGAGGGTGTGTGTGTATGTGTGTGTGTGTGTGTGTGTGTGTATATATATATAATATTTACATATATGTATTTTGGTGAATGTTTAAATCTCTGGGGGGGGGTGGGCACTGATTTGTAGTATTTACCTGTTCTGTGATGTAAAAACTCCCATCACGGCCAATTTCAAGCTACCAGTGGGATGGAGCTGGGAAGAGATACTTGGCAGTAGACCAACTATATAATATTTTGCCTATATAGAAACAGTAAACAAAAATGACTTCAAGGGCTTCCCTTGTGGTGCAGTGGTTGAGAATCCGCCTGCCGATGCAGGGGACACGGGTTCGTGCCCCGGTCCGGGAAGATCCCACATGCCGCGGAGTGGCTGGGCCCATGAGCCATGGCCACTGAGCCTGTGTGTCCGGAGCCTGTGCTCCGCAACTGGAGAGGCCACAAAAAAAAAAAAAAAAAAAAAATGACTTCAAGACCATAGATGATAATAAAATGATGTAAAATAATTAGGAAGTGATGAGCTTTATTTCTTACATTGTTTTAAAAATAATTTATTTACCTTTGAGTTTATATAATTTAATTTTGAGTAATGCCCTGTGCTTAACTAGCTTTCAGAATTCCTCAGAAGGTAACAGTTGGGTATTGTTAGCCCTTATGAGCCAGATCCAGCTCATCACTGCTCAGAGCTCATCTTTGTTCCCTGAACTTGCTTTTCATAGAAACCTGTTGTTTCACAGATAAACTTTTTCTGCCTCTACATTGTCTGTTTTCTTTGAGATCCTTTTTTGTTTGTTTGTCTTTTATGTTAAAGGCTCTCCTCAAATGTTCAGTAATCCTCGTAAGGATCTGAATTGGGATTCTCACTATGCAGTATAGTATATAGACAATATGGAATTGTATCCAGATGCAATTACTCTTTCTACTACTAGGGGGCGTGCGTGCGTGCATGTGTGCCTGTGTGGGGTCGCTGAAGCTAACACTACCCTATACCTGCAGCTTCTTATAATTTAAAAGTACTCTCACATTTGTTATTTCTTTGATTTTCACAACTTCCCAAAAAGTTGATTCTAGATTTTTTTGGAAGGAGGTTTGGCATAAATTCATTTATGTGAGAAAATTACCCGCATTTTAAAGATGGGGAAATTGAGGCTCAGAAAAGGTAACTCAAACTAAGGCCATTAGGATGCCTGGTGTTCCTATCACTATACCTGATGCCTCTTATCCATTTTCTCAGGTTTTGTTGTTTTTCTTTTTTTTTTAAAGAGAAGTGCAAATAATAAAGACCCATGTTCTAGACAAACCAATTTAAAAATTGAGTAATATTTTAGCTAATGCCTAATATATGACAATATATCCATTAGAGAAATCAAAATTTTAAATCTTCAGAAGTCTCAATGAGTATAAGCACTTTTTACTATTGTTTCTCTCTCATTTTCTTTTTTTTTCTTTTTTTTTTTTTTTGGCCACGCCACAAGGCTTGCGGGATCTTAATTCCCCGACCAGGGAGTGAACCCACAACCTCTGCAGTGAAAGCATGGAGTCCTAATCACTGACTGCCACGGAATTCTGTCTCTCGTTTTCTTACCTGTGAATAGAAATTAGAGTTCTCTTAAGCTAAGGATAAGAGTTGTCTTTCAGGTCTAAGCTAGTGCTGTTCCCGGCTCCCAGTCTCACCTGCAGTCAAACTGCTTAATACACTGTTACCTGTTGCTGTGATGTGTAGCAGCAGCTTGGGAATGATAAATCTCCAAATCAAGATAGTGATTCCTCCAGGTGTAAGGAGGTGGGCAAGACTGGGCAGGGCTACACGGAGAGTTTCAACTGTGTCAGGTTTTATTTCGTAAGCTAGGTGATAGGTGTAAGGGGTTTTGTTATAGTCTGTCTTTTTGTATGCCCAACATAATTCATTTTAAAAGTCTCTACAGGGTCTAGAGTTATAAACGCAATTCATTCACTCCACAGATATTTATTGAGCACTTTTGTGACAAGCATTCTAGACAGCGGTGAACAGCAATTTAGGGTCTGGATTCATCACTAATTCATTCAACATGCATGTGCTATGCCAGATGTTAATGACTCACACCTGATCCTGCACCTTAAAAAAGAGTTTTAGACTAGTGTGAGGTAGGGCACATTAGTCATTAAGCATACACATCTCGCAAGGTTGAAGTTAACTTCAGAAGAGAGGTGCAGATAAAGTGGTAAGGAAAAATCACAGAGAACTTGGGAGGGCTTCACAGAGGAGATGGCAGATGAGCTGCATTTTGAAGGGCATTCTGGGAAAGGGGAGGGATGCACTCCAGGCAAAGGGCCTCCTCTGCAGAGGGAACAGCACGAGCAAAGTATGAGGTAGGAGCGTGTGCAGTGTGAGGGTCCAGTGAGTATTCTAGTTCGGCTGATGAACTCAGTGGTAGGGAGTGAAAAGTCTAGGAAAGAAGTTAGGTCAACTCCCGGAGGGCCCAGGTCCAGGCCAAGCTGCTAGACTATTCTGTAGGAGACATAGAGCTATTTGCTATAAGGCCAGGAGGGCAGGGGAGTGGCAGGTTGCTCATAGAGCTTGGGTGGTCACAGACAGGACCTGGAGAGACAGGAGCAGGTGGGAGATCACAACAGTAGAGTCCACAGGACCTACCGTTTCCTTTGGGTTGGGATCATTACAGGTGGCTGTTCAGTTTCTGCTTGAACTCCTCCAGGGATAGGAAGCTCGTCACTCAAAAGGAGTATGGTTTTTACTGCTGGGTAGCAGTTCACCATGTGTCTTGCTGGGTCTCACATGGAGCTCTACTTCACAGGGCTGTGGTGAGGGGGGAGGAGATGGAAGAGGAGAAAGAACTTGGAAAAGCACAAAGCATGCTATCTCTGTGAGGGCACTGTCCTCTCTGCTTCTGGCAGTCAGTGTGCGTGAGGATGAGCCGAGCTGGGGGATCCAAGGTGGGGAGGGCTGCTTTGAGGCTGTGCTCTTCTCCACTCAGGCACTGACCAACAGGTTGGAGGTTGGAGGTTCTGGGTTGCCTTTGTGATGCCTCTGTGGGGATGCCATGATACTGGGCCTGGAATGCAAGGGGGACTTGGGACAGAGACCATCTAGTGTTGGAGGTATGGGATGGTCCTGTGTCACTGGGGGTCCTGCTCTGCCAGCATCCACTCTTCTAGTCCAGGGAAAGGGCTTTCGACTGATCTGGGAGTCTCTCAGCATGGGCCATCAGCACTAGCCCTAACACTGCGCCAGCATGGCTTTTGGCTCAAAGATTGGGGCAGGACTGGTCTTCATGGAAGACTGATTTGGTACCCTACCCTCTGAGGGTCATTAGACAGACCTCCCCCAGCCCCACTTTCCCTAAATCTCTCCAGCTAACTTAATGCAGTGTCTGAAATCTTGTCATTGGACACATACATTTCCTAGAGGGTCTGGCACATTACTTGAGAGCCTACTTGAATACAGTTATCTGTTAACAAATTCACAAAGATTCGAAGGGCCTGATTGCCTTCTGTAACTATAAAGCCCTACACTAAACTAACTAAAGTGCTATTATTCATGCAAGTCACCCCGAGCTCTAACCACCTCTAACTCAGGATCAGGAACTTATGGATCACAAACACTTTTGCCTCCATAATCTCACTGGACCTTTACAGCAACCCTGTACCACAGAAATTATTAAACGTCTCTTTGCCTCAGCTTCCTCTTGTAAAATGGAAGTAAAATCCCTTGCCCAAGGTCACATGACCAATATGAGGCCACAGAGACTGGACACTAGATTTTAGAAACAAAGTCTTATTTCTTCCTATTTTTTCAAAGCAGCTTGGGGTGAGACACACTCTACATTGTGGAAGGATTACTGTCTGACCTTTGAAAGCAAGATAAAGATTGGGTAGGGCTGGAAAGGAAAGTCAAATAGTCATTTGGGTGGGTGTGGGATGCCACCCAGAATGCATGGCAGGAGGGTCACCGAGGAAGCTGAACTGGGATTTCGGGGTGTGGTCAGTTAGCCATTCAGGTGATAAGACTTAGGTCCCCACCACCACTGGGGAAAGAGCCTGGGATGGGGCGTCTGTGAATAGCACAGCCAGAATGGAACCCAGGCTGTCGGTGCCTGAGTCCTGTTTTCTCCATCCCTGCGCTGGTCCCCAGAGGTGCTGTGTGAACTTTGGCAAGTCTCACTGCCTGGCTGATCCTAACTAGAAAAGAAGGAGATTGGACCAGATAGACTGGAAGCCACCTCCCCCAACCACCCCACCCCACCCCCTGCCCGGGCAATGCCATGCTAAGTTCTGGAAGCAGGTGAAACTATTCAAGTCTCCAGCACCTCCAGAAGAGAGGCCCTGGGGCAGGGAGGATGTGTTTCCAGTCCTGACTAAATCACTTTATCTTACATCATAACATTCCTTTCTGGCCGTGCACCTGCCTGAAGGATGGAAAATCAGCTGTATCTGTGAGTCATTTCCTGGGCCCTGCCCAATCTGCCCATTTATTTCTTCGTTCAGCAACATTTCTCTAGATGCTTACAGGCTTTGAGATAAAATAGCAAAACTACACAGGGTCCCTGCCCTCATGGAGCCTACAGGGTTTTGGAGGGGAAGGATACTAATTAAACGATCACCATACAAATGCAGATGCCAATGGTAAGAAGTTCTACAAAGGAGATGGGTCTGGTGCTACAAGAGCCTATGGGTAGGGCTTCCCTGGTGGTGCAGTAGTTGAGAATCCGCCTGCCAATGCAGGGAACACGGGTTCGGGCCCCGGTCCAGGAGGATCCCACATACCGTGGAGCGGCTGGGCCCGTGAGCCATGGCCGCTGAGCCTGTGCGTCCGGAGCCTGTGCTCCGCAACGGGAGAGGCCATACCACAAAAAAAAAAAAAAGAAAAAAAAAAAAGAGCCTATGGGTGGTCGGGTGGTCTGGTGGGGGACTCTGACCAAGGTGGGTAGAGAAGGATTCCCTGAGGATGTGACTCTTGAGCTGTTGTCTGACGTACGGGGGAGTGAAGTGGGGAGATGCAGTGGGCATTCCAGGCACAGGAAATGGCCTGTACAAAGGCCTTGTGGCAGGAGGGAGCCCAGTGAGGCGGGGCGGGGGGAGGCAGGGGCCAGACCCACAGGACTTTGTAGGCCTTTGAAAGGGACAGTCTTTTCTTTAGAGCAATAGGGATAAAGAGTTTTAATTAGGGCGAGTGACATGATTAGCTTTACATTTTTTGTGTGTGTGTGTGTGGCATGCGGGTCTCTCACTGTTGTGGCCTCTCCCGTTGCGGAGCACAGGCTCCTGACGCACAGGCCCAGCGGCCATGGCTCACGGGCCCAGCCGCTCCGCGGCACGCGGGATCTTCCCGGACCGGGGCACGAACCCGCGTCCCCTGCATCGGCAGGCGGACTCTCAACCACTGCACCACCAGGGAAGCCCAGCTTTACATTTTTTAAATATTCTGGCTGCCCGCTGGGTGAAGGATGGATGAGGGTGAGTGCAAGATGAACTGGACCTAGTGAATTTGGGAGACCAGAGAGGAGGCCAGAGTCCAAAGGAGAGATGACTGCAGCTCAGACTAAGGTGTCAGGGTAGAGGTGGAGAAGAGTGGAGAAGTTAGAGAAACATCTAGACCATAAACCTGTCGAGACTTGGTGTTGGGTTGGATGTGGGGAGTGAAAGAGAGGTATGAAAGACGACTGCCAGTCTCTGGCACGGGCAGAAGCAGGGGTGGCAGTCATTCATGAAGACAGGGAACACTGGGTGGAGGGGGGCAGGTGTAGGCCGTACATTATGAGTTCAGTTTTGGAGATGCTGACTTTGAACTGTCTATAAGATATCCAATTAGGTCAAATAATAATAGTAACACTGGGCTTCCCTGGTGGCTCAGTAGTTGAGAGTCCGCCTGCCGATGCAGGAGACACGGGTTCGTGCCCTGGTCCGGGAAGATCCCACATGCCGCGGAGCAACTAAGCCCATGAGCCATGGCCGCTAGGCCTGCGCGTCCGGAGCCTGTGCTCCGCAACGGGAGAGGCCACATCAGTGAGAGACCCGCATACTGCAAAAAAAATTAATAATAATAATAATCATAATAGTAACACTGAGCACTTACATGTGCGAGACATTACACTAAGGGCCGTATCAGTATTATCTCATTTAATTCTGACAGTCACTGAGTAGAGAGCATCAGCATCTCCATTTTCCGAAAGACACCAAGGTACAGAAAGGGAAAGCAGGCAGGCAGTTGGACATACTGGTCTGAAGCTCAGAAAAAAGCTCTAGGCAGGAGATGTAGCATCTTCAGGGAGGAGTAGAACCTGAAGCCATGATCAAGTGAAATTGTCCGAGGAGAGATGAGTCCAGCTTCTCTCCCATCTTACCTCCACCCCATTTCTAACTGGGCTCCGCTCAGGCCCACTGTCCTGTGCTGGGCAGTAAGTGGGGTGCCTGGATCCACCCTGGGTGTGGGAGATTGTCTATATCAAACTCTTTGTTCTCCACTCAAGAGGTGGGGTCTAATCGTCCTCCCTGTCAATCTGCCAGGCCTGTGACTTGCTTGTAAATATTAGAATTCAAAAAAAGTGACTTTAGGACTTTTGAAGCTAGGGCAGAAAAGGCCTTGTTACCTGGATCACTCATGCTCGGGGTAGGAAGGCTGACCCTGAGCCTCCAAGCTGTGAGAGAGCGGAGGCCACACGCAGAGGCCATGCATGGGTGCTCTGGAAACCAGCCAGTGGCACAAGATAAAAAACGAACAGTAAAAGAAAGAATGAAGAGTTCTATTAAAGGTATTTCACCTGAAGTCCCCACTCAACCCCGACACGCTTACACACACACAGGGTAGTACTACTGCCCTCACATACAGCACTGCCGCTGCAAAGACAGTGGCCTTTGGGACATTCTGGCTCAAACTTAGGGTCACAGAGATCCCAGCTTTGAGCCACAGGGTCCAGGGAAAGCCAGTATGTCATGGGTACACAGATCCCTTGGGGCCTGACCACCTAAGGGGAAGCAGATGCCAGTGGGTAATGGCAGGTACTAGAGAATTTTTTATTTTTGCGGTACACGGGCTTCTCACTGTTGTGGCCTCTCCCGTTGCGGAGCACAGGCTCCAGACATGCAGGCTTAGTGGCCATGGCTCACAGGCCTAGCTGCTCCACGGCATGTGGGATCTTCCCGGACCGGGGCACGAACCCGTGTCCCCTGCATCGACAGGCGGACTCTCAACTGCTGCGCCACCAGGGAAGCCCGAGATTTATTTTTTAATAAATTTATTTTTGGCTGCGTTGGGTCTTCATTGCTGCACACGGGCTTTCTCTGGTTGCAGCAAGTGGGGGCTACTCTTAATTGCGGTGCGCAGGTTTCTCATTGCGGTGGCTTCTCTTGTTGCAGAGCACGGGCTCTAGGAAGCAGCAGGTCCTAGAGATTTACTATTATTTTTAATTTTAATTTTAATTTTTTAATGAATTTATTTATTTATGGTTGCATTGGGTCTTCGTTGCTGCACGCGGGCTTTCTTTATTTGTGTTGAGCTGGGGCTACTCTTCATTGCAGTGGCTTCTCTTGTTGAAGAGCACAGGCTCTAGGCGCGTGGACTTCAGTAGTTGTGGCACGTGGGCTCTAGAGCGCAAGCTCAGTAGTTGTGGCTTGTGGCGCACAGGCTTAGTTGCTCCGCGGCATGTGGGATCTTCCCAGACCAGGGCTCGAACCCGTGTCCCCTGCATTGGCAGGCAGATTCTCAACCACTGCGCCACCAGGGAAGTCCCTGGGTCCTAGAAATGTAGAGGGACTGTGAGCCCCAGGGAGCCCCACCAGAGGGCAGCAGGAAGCTGGCCCTAGGCTCCAGTGAGTCCCTCTGCTGAGAACATCACTGGGGGTCCAGAGGCTCCATGGAGAAGAATTTAGGTCAGATTCTGAAGGAAGAGAGTGGGAAAACTACTTTAGGCTTGTGTGGAGGGATGGCCTGTATAGAGCTAGGTAGGCAGAAGTTAAGAAGTCAAAATTGCCAGAGGTGGGGATGGGGACTAGATGCTCTTTTCAGGCAGGGAGGGACTGTGTCTGTTTTATGCAACCACCTATACTCTTAGACCCATGTCTGGCATATAATATGCATTAAATTAATATATATTGATCAAATGCACAAATGGAGATACTACTGGAAGGGACAAGGGAGGGAAGTGAAGGAACGGCAAATGTTTTGAGTGGAAGACAAAAAAGAAAGGAATTTTTACTTATTAAGCACCTACTATATGTTGGGCAGTACCCTAATAATAAGCTCTTTAAATTCATGATCTCTTTTTTCAAGTTAGTTTTTTGGGATTTTAAAAAATTAATTTATTTTATTTATTTTTGGCTGCGTTGGGTCTTCATTGCTGTGCGCGGGCTTTCTCCAGCCGTGGCGAGGGGGAGCCACTCCTCGTTGCGGTACATGGGCGTATCACGGTGGCTTCTCTTGTTGCGGAGCACGGTCTCCAGGTGCGCGGGCTTCAGTAGCTGTGGCACACAGGCTCTGTAGTTGTTGCTCGAGGGCTCTAGAGCACAGGCTCAGTAGTTGTGGTGCACGGGCTTAGTTGCTCTGCAGCATGTGGGATCCTCCTGGACCAGGGCTCGAACCCGTGTCCACTGCACTGGCAGGCAGATTCTCAACCACTGCACCACAAAGGAAGCCCATTGATTTTTTATTTTTTATTTTTAGCTGTGGTGGGTCTTCGTTACTGCACGCAGGCTTTCTCTAGTTGCAGCGAGCAGGGGCAGCTACTCTTTGTTGGCGGTGTACAGGCTTCTCATTGCGGTGGCTTCTCTTGTTGCAGAGCACGGGCTCTGGGAGCGTGAGCTTCAGTAGTTGTGGCATGTGGGCTCAGTAGTTGTGGCTTGCGGGCTCTAGAGCGCAGGTTCAGTAGTTGTGGCACACGGGCTTAGTTGCTCTGCAGTATCTGGGATCTTCCCAGACCAGGGATCGAACCCGTGTCCCCTGCATTGGCAGGCGGTTTCTCAACCACTGCACCACCGGGGAAGTCCCTCAAGTTAGTTTTTTGACTGAAAAACAACACATGCTTCAGGTTAAAAAATATGAAACAAAACAAGAATTTTAAAGTAAGTCTCACTCTCATGTCAGACCCATAAGCCTTCTTCTCAGAGGCTAACAATATTTTTTGCATATCTTTGTAGAAATATTACATGCATGTCCTTTGAGGGTCATCTGCTCCCTCCTGCATCTTTCTGAACCTCCAGGCTCAGATTAGAGCAGCATTTCTCAAAATGTGGTCTGGGACCACCTTTAACAGAATCACCTGGTGGGGACATCGCTTATTAAAATGCAGAATTTCAGGCTTCATATAGACCCCCTAGAATCAGGGTAAGGAAAAATCCCTGATTTTCCGCCCCTGGCAATTTTGATACCCACTAACATTTGAGAAGCACTGACCTGACTCACACAGTCACTTCATGGAGAGAGGGCCTAGATAGCTCTGGGTACAAGTCTAGGCTCCACTGTTTCCTCACTGTGGGACCCTGGCCCTGGGTCAAGCACTTTACTTCTTGTTTTAGTGGGCTTGGGCTGCCTTAACAAAGTGCCACAGGCTTGGGTGGCTTAAACAACAGAAATTTATTTCCTGAAGTCTGAAGGCTGTAAGTCCCAGATCCAAGTGCAAACAGGGTTCGTTTCTGGTGAGGCCTCTCTTCCTTACTTGCAGATGGCTGTCTTCTTGATGAGTCTTCATATGTCTTTCCTCTGTGGGTGTAAATTGAATGAGCTCTGGTCTCCCTCTTCTCATAAGAACACCAGTCCTAACGGATTAGGGCCCCACCCTTATGACCTCATTTAACCTTAATTACTTCTTTAAAGGCCCTATGTCCAAATACAGTCACATTGGGGATTAGGGCTCCTATATATGAATTTTGGGGCACAGAGACACAATTCAGTCCATAATACTTCTTATTCCTGTCCCCACCCCCAATTTAGAGTCTTCCTACCCAAGGCATGTCTCTCCCATTTATTCAAGTCATGTTTTATAAACCTCAGTAATATTTAGGAGTTTTCTTCATAATAAACTTTCATATTTCTCACTAGTTTATTACTAAATATTTTAATATTTAATTTTTTTTAACTTTTACACCGCCAACTTTTTATCTGGAAAATTTTCCAACCTATAGAAAAGTTGCAAAATATACAATGAATACCCATATACCTAGATTCACCAGTTGTTAAACTTTTGCCACATTTGCTTTATCTTTCTCTATAAATCTATATAATTTTTTCCTGAACCAGGGTCTTCAGTCTCCTGCAGTGCTCTCCCAGCAGCTCTAGAGCAGCTCTGGTTTTCTGGTATTGAAAGATCTACTTCTCCAAAATACTGAGAATTCTTGAGGGGAGGGACCATGATGTATGTTCTGTAGAAGCTCAAGGACTTTGCAGTGTCTACCGCCAATAGACAGTTATTACAATTCAATAATAAGAGAAGTGGGATGCCCAGGTTCACACAGCTTAGTGAGGGGCAGCACCCGGAGGCAAATGCAGATCTGTTAGACCCCAAAGTTCATGCTCCTACATACTGTCTCCTTGATAGTAAAGCAGACTTTTTACTGGAGAATAATGCATTATTGGTTTCTTGGAAGCTGAAAATTCTTGGGTACAGGTTTCGTTGAGTGAATCACATTTTTGACTCATCTTTGAACATGAACTATTTTGCATTTAAGCTGATAGCTTAGAGCCATGTACTTCAGCAGGACTGTCTAGTATAAACTAAAGTCCTTCCCCAGGGCCAATCAAGGGAAAGCTCCTCTGGACAAATCTCCTTTTGTCATGGGTGGTGGTGATTTGTCCTGATAATTAGGTTGGAAAGGGCCTTGGACAGGTATAGAGAGGTGTGTTGGAGTCTAGGCTACGTTACATGACTAGCCACACAATCTTAGGAGACCCACTTGCCCTCTGTGGGCCTCTGTGTCCTCCTTTAGAAATGGGGATAAAAACTCTTGCTCTGCCCACCTCCTAGAGATGCTATGATCAGAAAAGGGGAGAAAGCACACAAACCTTCTGTGTTTTAAATTCCATCCAGCTCAAATATTTGTAATTGTACTCAGCCGAGGATCATGTAGAACTTAAAAAAAATTCATTACTTTGTTTTTATAAACTGAAACATTTGCCATGACCAGGCAATGATTGGGAAGAATTCACATCTTGTTTTGATCAATCACAGGAGGTATCGATCCAGAATGGAACTGGCACCACATATTTGCACTCACATTCAAATGTTACTTCTTAGCCTGCAGAGTGCCTTTTCTTAATTATATAAAATGAAAAATGTGAAAAAGAGTTCTCTAGGGCCTGATAGCTTGGGGTCAGTAGTGGTGCTTATTTATCTTGGGTGTATATTAGAATCACCTGGGGAGGTTTAAGGTCATACCAATGCCACCAACACCAATTGTATTACTTGGGATAGGGCACAGGCATTTTGTTAAAGCTCCCAAGTAATTCTAGTGGGTAGTAAGGTCTATAGGTACATGAAAGCATGACATGGAAAAGCTAAAATGGGGGAGTGGCCAAGATGGCAGCGTAGGAAGACCCTAAGCTCACCTCCTCCCTCGTGCACAGCAAAATTACAGCTGTTTACAGAGCAACTATTGATGAGAAAGGCCCGAAGTCTAGCAGAAAAGATCTTCTACAACCAAAGATATAAAAAAGGAACCATAACAAGATGGGTAGGAGGGGTGGCGACACAGTACAGTCAAGACCCCCAGGTGGGCGACCCCCAAACATGAGGATAATTACAATTGCACATGTTCTCCTTAAGGAGTGAGGGGTCTGAGCCCCTCATGAGGATCCTCAGACTGGGGGTCTTGCACCAGGAAGACAAGACACCAGAACATTTGGCTTTGAAAGCCAGCAGGGCTTGCTTTCAGAAGAGCCAGAGGGCTGTAGGAAAGAGACTCCACTCTTTTTCTTTTTTTTTCACATCTCTATTGGAGTGTAATTGCTTTACAATGGTGTGTTAGTTTCTGCTTTATAACAAAGTGAATCAGCTATACATATACATACATCCCCATATCTCCTTCCTCTGCATCTCCCGGAACCCTCCCTATCCCACTCCTCTAGGTGGTCACAAAGCACCGAGCTGAACTCCCTGTGCTATGCGGCTGCTTCCCACTAGCTACCGATTTTACATTTGGTAGTGTATATATGTCCGTGCCACTCTCTCACTTTGTCCCAGCTTACTGTTCCTCCTCCCTGTGTCCTCAAGTCCATTCTCTACATCTGTGTCTTTATTCCTGTCCTGCCTCTAGGTTATTCAGAACCCCTTTTTTTTTTTAAGATTCCATATTATATGTGTTAGCATATGGTATTTGTTTTTCTCTTTCTGACTTACTTCACTCTGTATGACAGACTCTAGGTCCATCCACCTCACTACAAATAACTCAATTTCGTTTCTTTTTATGGCTGAGTAATATTTTCGTTTCTTTTTATGGCTGAGTAATATTCCATTGTATATATGTGCCACATCTTCTTTATCCATTCATCTGTTGATGGACATTTAGGGTCCTTCCATGTCCTGGCTATTGTAAATAGAGCTGCAATGAACATTGTGGTACATGACTCTTTTTGAATTATGGTTTTCTCAGGGTATATGCCCAGTAGTGGATTGCTGGGTTGTATGGTAGTTCTATTTTTAGTTTTTTAAGGAGCCTCCATACTGTTCTCCATAGTGGCTGTATCAATTTACATTTCCACCAATGGTGCAGGGGTGCTCCCTTTTCTCCACACCCTCTCCAGCATTTATTGTTTCTAGATATTTTTATGATAGCCATTCTGACCAGTGTGAGGTGATGCCTCATTGTGGTTTTGATTTTCATTTCTCTAATGATTAATGATGTTGAGCATTCTTTCATGTGTTTGTTGGCAATCTGTATATCTTCTTTGGAGAAATGTCTATTTAGGTCTTCTGCCCGTTTTTGGATTGGGTTGTTTGTTTTTTTGATATTGAGCTGCATGAGCTGCTTGTAAATTTTGGAGATTAATCCTTTGTCAGTTGCTTCATTTGCAAATATTTTCTCCCATTCTGAGCGTTGTCTTTTCATCTTGTTTATGGTTTCCTTCGCTGTGCAAAAGCTTTGAAGTTTCATTAGGTCCCATTTGTTTATTTTTATTTTTATTTCTCTAAGAGGTGGGTCAAAAAGGATCTTGCTGTGATTTATGGCATGGTGTGTTCTGCCTGTGTTTTCCTCTAAGAGTTTTAGAGTGTCTGGCCTTACATTTAGGCCTTTAATCCATTTTGAGTTTATTTTTGTATATGGTGTCAGGGAATGTTCTAATTTCATTCTTTTACATGTAGCTATCCAGTTTTCCCAGCACCACTTATTGAAGAGGCTGTCTTTGGAAAGAGACTCCACTCTTAAAGGGTGTACACAAAATCACACAAAGTTTGACAGACAAGCAAAAGCTAAGAGTGTAGCACCATGGAACCAGCTGTATAAGAAATGCTAAAGGGACCTCTCTAAGCAGAAAAGAAAAGGCCACAACTAAAAATGTGAAAAGTATGAAAGGAAAAATCTCATTGGTGAAGGCAAATATATAGTAAAGATAGTAATCAACCATGTATAAAGCTAGAGGAAGGTTAAAAGACAAAAGTAGTAGACTCATGTATGTCTGCAGTAAGTAGTTAAGGGATCCACAAAACAAAAAGATGTAAAATGTGATATCAGAAACGGTAAACATGGAGGGGCGATGGAGTAAAAATGCGGAGTTGTAAAAATGCATTAAAACTTAAGAGATCAGCAAGTTAAAATAATCATGTATATATAAAGATTGTTATATATAAACCTCATGGTAACCACAAAGCAAAAATCTGTAACAGATATATGCACAAACACAAGAGAAAGGAATCCAAACATAACACTAAAGATAGTCATCAAATCACAAGGGAAGGGAGCAAAAGAAAAAAGGAACAAAAAAGAACTACAAAAACAACCCCAAAATTAACAAAATGGCAATAAGTACATACCACTCTTGGGTATTTATCCAATGAAAACACTAATTAGAAAAGATATATGCACCCCTCTGTTCATTGTAGCATTATTTATAATAGCCGAGAAGCAACCTAAGTCCCCATCAATAGATGAATGGATAAAGAAGATGTGATATATATATACATATATATGATATATACATATATATATACACACACACAATGGAATGCTACTCAGTCATAAAAAGGAATGAAATCTTGCCATTACTGTCAAAATGGATGGACTTATAGGGTATTAAGTTAAATGAAATAAGTCAGACAGGGAAAGACAAATCCTATATGATTCCATTTGTATGTGGAATCTAAAAAACAAATGAACAAATACAACAAAACAGAAACAGTTACAAATACAGAGAACAAATAGGTGGCTGCCAGAGGGAAGGGGAGCAAGGGAGGAGAGAAATAAGTGAGGGAGATTATTTTATTGCAAAATAAATGGGTCACAAGTATGAAATGTACATTGTGGGCAATATAGTCAATAATTATATAATATCTTTGGTGACAGACGGTAACTAGACTTATTGTGATGATCATTTTGAAATGTATAGAAATACTGAATCACTATATTGTATAACAGGAACTAACATAGTGTTGTAGGTCAATTATACTTTAGAAACAGCCTCATAGAAAAGAGATCAGATTTGTGTTTACCAGAGGCACAAAGGGGAACTGGATGAAGGTGATCAAAAGGTACAGACTTCCAGTGGTTAGCACTCCATGCTTTCACTAACGAGGGCCTGGGTTGGCTTGCTGGTCTGGGAACTAGGATCCTGTAAACCACATGGCATGGCCAGGAAAAAAAAAGGTACAAACTTCCATTTATAAGATAAATAAGTACTAAGGATGTAATGTACAACATGATAAAGATAATAAACTCTGCTGTATGTTATATATGAAAGTTTCCAGTAAAACCTAAGAGTTCTCATCACAAAGGGAAATACTTTTTTCTATTTCTTTTATTTTGTGTCTCTATGAGTTGACGGATGTTCACTAAACTTATTGTGATAATTACTTCATGATGTATGTAAGTCAAATCATTATGCTGTACACCTTAAACTTATACAGTGCTGTATGTCAATTATATCTCAATAAAGCTGGAAGGAAGAAAAAAAGGAAAATGCTCAAACAGCACCAGCTGTCCAACTGAAATATAATGTGAGCTGCAAAGGTGAGCCAATATATGTAGCTTTGAATTTGGTAGTAACCACTATTTTAATAATATATTTTACATAACTTAATGTATCCAAAATATTATAACAACATGTAATCATGATAAACAATTATGAATTAGGTATTTTACATTTTTATACTAAGTCTTCAAAATCTGCTCTATATTTTATACTTACAGTACATATCAATTCAGACAATGTAGGCTAGCCATAATTCCCATGGCCAATGGCTGTTTGGGGTGATGCAGAGCTAGATAATATAAACATTTTTGCTAGTAATTCATTGAATCATTATGTTACTAGTAATTGCAAGAATTTCTAAATCTTACAAAAACAATTAGAATGCATGCATTGCTTTTATTATTGGTTTTACATTTACAGGTTTAAATTTGAAAGCAAGTTGTTATAACACTGACTATCAGTAAAGCTTTGTGGTTTTCATCATATAGGTTTTACACATATGTTTTGTATATATTTTTTCATTAGGGTTATTCCTAAATTGTTTATATTTTGGCTGCTATTATTATGGGGGAAAGAGTTCAACTGATTATTAAACTATTAATTTTGTGATATTATCTTGGTCCTGAGTTTCTTTATTAATTCTAAGAGTTTAGGGTTGTTCTCCATATTTTAAGGCATTATGCCATATTTTTATTGTCTGCAAATGAAGATAATTTTATTTCCTTCCCAATACTTAAGTCTTTTATTTCTGTTTCAGGTCTGATTGTATTGGCAAGAACTTCTAAAACAACCTTAATTAATAGCATCACTATAGATATGCTTGTTCTTTTTTAAAAAAATGTTTATTTTAATGAGAATATTTTAAAATGTTTCATTGTTAAAGAGTGTGTATGTCTGAGAGATATACTCTCAAAAGAAACATCTGGTTATTTGTAGTTTTCTAATACATTTCTTAAACTTTTTATTTTGAGATAATTATAGATTGCAAACAGAAGTTTGTAAAGACAGTAAAGAGGTCCCTATTTACCCTCCACCCATTTCACCAATGGTTACATCTTACATAACTACAGGACAATATCATATCGAAATTAGAAAATTAGCATCGGTACAGGGACTTCCCTGGCGGTCTGATGGTTAAGACTCCCCGCTTCCACTGCAGGGGGCGTGGGTTCAATCCCTGGTTGGGGAACTAAGATCCCGCATGCCCACATGGCGCGGCCAAAAAAAAAGAAAATTAGCATTGGTATAATGTATGTGTACATCATTCTATAGTTTACAGAATACAGACTATATCATTCTGTAGTTATTTTACTGATTTGTGTAACCACCACTGCAATCAAGATACAGAACTATTTCATCACTACAAAGATCTCCTTCATGCCACTCTTTTATCCATCTTTCCCCTTCCCATCACCATCCCTCACCCCTTACAACCACTGATGAGTTCTCCATCTCTGTAATTTTTAAAATTTGAGAATGTTATGGAATCATATAATGTGACCTTTTCAGATTGGCTTTTTTCACTCAGCATAATTCCTTGAGATCCACTCAAGTTGTTGTATATATCAACAGTCTGCTCCTTTTTATTACCAAGTGTATTCCATGGTATAGATGTACCACAGTTTTTAAAACCATTCAGCTACAATAGGACATTTTGTTTGTTTCCAGTTTGGGGCTATTACAAAAAGCTGCTATGAACAATCACATATATGTTTTTATGTGAACATGTTTAATTTCTCTGGAATGTCCAGGAGTGGGAATGCTGGGACATATGGTAAGTGAATGTTAAGTTTTTTAAGAAACTGCCAAACTATTTTCCAGAATGGCTATACCATTTCACATTCCCACTAGCAATGTGAGAGAGAGACAGTTTCTCTGCACACTCACCAGCATTTGATATTGTCACTATTTTTCATTTTAGATTCTAATATAATTTTTAAAATGAGTGATAGTTTTCTCAAATACATCTTTTGGCATTTATTGAAATAATTTCATGGTATCTCTTATTGGATCTCTTGATGAACTGTATTATTTTATCCATAAATATACATATATATTTTCCTCTCAACATTGCATTTTATTTTTTGGGGGAGAGGATAGGAGTAAGGGGAAGAAAGCAGGGTCCCACTGGAGTCTCCAAAGTGTATGAAACTAGTAGTATAAGGATGGGATGAGATGGCCAGGCAGATTAGATAGAAGGCCCCCAAGATTCTTTTTTCTACTGACTTCTGTAATCTAATGAAAATATGACATATATAATTGCCTAGCACATGGTATTCAATAAATGTCAGTTCCTTTTTCTAGCAGGGTTCTCTACGGGCTAGGTTGTACCTAGACACGATCATCTTTCTCCTTTCAGGGAATGAAGGTCACCTAGAAAACTAGGCAATTAAAAGCACAGCACAGTTTGGGTAATGCAGTTGGCTGGCTGGCTGGCTTAGTGTGTGGTCTGTCTTCCCATCCTCCCCACTCTACTGGGCCAGGGAGGGGCTAAGAGTACAGTTTCCCCGGTGGCTGTGCACGGGACTTGCCAGCTTGTCCTAGCAGATTCATGTGGAGGGCTGTGTGCTGCAGTGCTCTAATACACAGTCATCTCTTTTTGATGTTGATAATTGTACAGAAAAAAAGCAGACATGCATGCTGATTTCGCCAGCTGTCTTCAGGATCTCAATAGCCTTGCTGTGCTTGATATCTTGGAAATCCACATTGTTCACATCTAGGACTTGGCCCCTTTCTGAAGTCCTGCTCAGTGTACATCAGAGTCAGAAATCACCTTGGAGATGAAGATGCCTTGCTGGCAGGCCCTTCCTACTGAGATTTGAAATCCCAACTGAGCTCTAGGGGCTTTTTTTTTTTTTTTTTTAATTAATTTTTTTTTTGCGGTACGCGGGCCTCTCTCTGCTGTGGCCTCTCCCGTTGCGGAGCACAGGCTCCGGACGCGCAGGCTCAGCGGCCATGGCTCACGGGCCCAGCCGCTCCGCGGCACGTGGGATCTTCCCGGACCGGGGCACGAACCCGTGTCCCCCGCATCGGCAGGCGGACTCTCAACCACTGCGCCACCAGGGAAGCCCGCTCTAGGGGCTTTTTAAAAAAATATGTATTTATTTTGGCTGTGCTGGGTCTAGTTGCAGCACATGGTATCTTCATTGCGGCATGCAGGATCTTTCACTGAGGTGCGCAGGCTTCTATAGTTGTGGCGCGTGGGCTTAGTTGCCCCGCGGCATGTGGGATCTTAGTTCCCAGACCAGGGATCAAACCCTTGCCCCTTGCAGTGGAAGCGGGGAGTCTTAACCACCAGACCACCAGGGAAGTCCCCCTCTGCCTTTTTTTTTTTTTTTTTTTTAATTTTTGGCTGCATTGGGTCTTCGTTGCTGCACGCGGGCTTTCTCTAGTTGGGGCGAGTGGGGGCTACTCTTTGTTGCGGTGCGCAGGCTTCTCATTGTGTTGGCTTCTCTTGTTGCGGAGCACAGGCTCTAGGCACACAGGCTTCAGTAGTTGTGGCTCATGGGCTCTAGAGCGCAGGCTCAGTTGTTGTGGCGCACGGGCTTAGCTGCTCTGCGGTATGTGGAATCTTCCCAGCCCAGGGCTCAAACCCATGTCCCCTGCATTGGCAGGTGGATTCTTAGCCACTGCGCCACCAGGGAAGCCCCCATCTGCCCATTTTTAATTGGATTGTTTTTGGTTACTGAGTTGTAGGAGTTCCTTACATATTTTGGATATTAACCCTTTATCAGATGTATGATTTGCAAATATTTTCTTCCATTCTGTACGTTGCCTTTTCACTTTGTTGACTGTTACTTTGCAGAAGCTTTTAGTTTAATGTAGTCTCATTTATTTTTGCTTTTGTTGCTTATGCATTTGGTATCATATATAAAATATCATTGCCAAGACCAGTGTCAAGGAGCTTTTTTTCCTATGTTCTCTTCTAGTTTTATGTTTTCAGGTCTTATGTTTAAGTCTTTAATCCATTTGAGTTAACTTTTGTGAGTGGTGTAAGATAGGGGTCCAATTTCATTCTTCTGGGTGTGACCATCCAGTTTTCCCATTTATTGAAGAGACTATCCTTTCCCCATTGAATATTCTTGGCTCCCTTGTCAAATATCAGTTGATAGCTTATGTGAGGGTTTATTTCTGGGCTCTCTATTCTGTTCCACTGGTTTACATATCTATTTTTATGCCAGTACCATACTGTTTTGATTACTGTAGCTTTGTAGTATAGTTTGAAATCAGAAAGTGTGATGCCTCTAGCTTTGTTCTTCTTTCTCAGGATGACTTCGGCTAGTCAGGGTCTTTTTTGGTACCATGTGAATTTTATTTTATTTTATTATTATTATTTTTTTGGCTGCGTCGGGTCTTAATTGCAGCATGCAGGGTCTTTTGTTTCGGCACGCCCAGTCTCTTCATTGCAGCACTTGGGCTTCTCTCTAGTTGTGGTGTGTGGGTTTTCTCTCTCTAGTTGTGGCGTGCGGGCCCCAGGGTGCACGGGCTCTGTAGTTGTGGTGCACGGGCTCCAGAGAGCATGGGCTCTATAGTTTGCGGCATGTGGGCTCTCTCATTAAGGTGCGCGAGCTCAGTAGTTGTGGTGTGCGGGCTTAGTTGCCCCGTGGCATGTGGGATCTTAATTCCCCAATCAGGGATCGAGTCCGTGTCCCTTGCATTGGAAGGCAGATTCTTTACTGCTAGACCACCAGGGAAGTCCCCATATGAATTTTATCTTTTTTATTTTTAACCTTTTTTGAATATTTTCATTTTTAATTTATTTTTTATAGAACTGTAGTTGAATTACAATGTTGTGTTAACTACTGCTGTATAGCAAAGTGACTCAGTTATACATATATATATATTCTTTTTCATATTCTTCTCCATTATGGTTTATCACAGGATATTGAATATAGTTCCCTGTGCTATACAGTAGGACCTTGTTTATCCATTCTATATATACCAGTTTGCATCTGCTAATCCCAAACTCCCACTCCTATCCTCTCCCTCTCCCCCTCGGCAACCACCAGTCTGTTCTCTATGTCCCTGATTCTGTTTCATAGATTGGTTCATTTGTGTCTTATTTTAGATTCTACATATAAGTGATATCATATGGTATTTGTCTTTCTCTATCTTACTTACTTTGCTTAGTATGATAATCTCTAGGTCCATCCATGTTGCTGCATATGGCTTTATTTCATTCTTTTTAATGGCTGAGTAACATTCCATTATATATAAACACCACATCTTCTTTATCCATTTATCTGTCACTGGACATTTAGGTTGTTTCCAAGTCTTGGCTATTGTAAATAGTGTTGCTATGAACATAGGGGTGCATGTATCTTTTTGAATTATAGTTTTATCAGGGTATATGCCCAGGAGTGGGATTGCTGAATCATATGTCAACTCTATTTTTAGTTCTTTGAGGAATGTACATACTGTTTTCCATAGTGGCTGTACCAATTTACATTCCAACAGTGTAAGAGGGTTCCCTTTTCTCCACACCCTCTCCAGCATTTATTATTTGTAGCTCATTAAGTTTCCTTAAAACAGGGCTATTTTTTAAAATAAATTTATTTATTTAATTTATTTATTTTTGGCGTTGGGTCTTCATTGCTGCACACGGGCTTTCTCTAGTTGTGGTGAGCAGGGGCTACTCTTCATTGCAGTGTGTGGGCTTCTCATTGAGGTGGCTTCTCTTGTTGCAGAGCATGGGCTCTAGGTGTGCAGGCTTCAGTAGTTGTGGCACGTGGGCTCAGTAGTTGTGGTGCACGGGCTTAGTTGCTCCTCAGCATGTGGGATCTTCCCGGACCAGGGCTTGAACCCGTGTCCCTTGCATTGGCAGGCAGATTCTTGACCACTGTGCCACCAGGGAAGTCCCTAAACAGAGCTATTTTGAATTATTTACTGGATAAGTTGCATATCTCCATGTCTGTGGGATTGGTAACTGGAAGATTATTGTGATCCTTTGGTGGTGTCATGTTTCACTGATTTTTCATGTTCCTTGAAGTTTTGTGTTGCTGTCTTTGCATTTGAAAGAGCATCTCCCTTCTCTAGTTTTTACTAACTGCCCTTTTCAATGCATCCAAACTTGTATTTTTTTGCTCCAGTGGTGTGCTGGAACTTTACACCAAACCTGGACTTCCACAAAGACTCTCTTGTCTGTGGGTGATTTTCTAAGACAGTGTTTGCCACAGCCCCTAGACTGTGTCTGAGAGGGGCTGCAGTTGGTTCGTGGGCCCCTCAGGGTCCACAGCTGAGACCAAGGTTTGTATGTCTATTGCCTGAAATGTGTGGGTGAGACTCCTCCTGGGTCCCTTGGCATATGGTGCTGGATCCCACAGCTCCTATAAATGCACTCTTGTCCATGGATGGATGCCATATTGTTGTTGTTGAAGGCAGGACACAAATTAAGGGTATCTTATTCAGCCATGATGCACCTACATATTAATAGCAGCATACCACATACACAGTTCTGTGTTTTGCATTTCACTTAATATATCAGAGAGTATTCCATACCAGTACATAAAGATCTACCTCATTCTTTTTAACAGCTGCATAGCAACCCATTGTAGGAGTATGACATAATTTAACCCATTTTAAAAAATTGAGGTGTAATTGACATATATTAGTTCCAGGCATACAACATAATGATTCAATATTTGTATATATTGCAAAACACCACCACAATAAATCTAGTTAACATCTGTCACCATACAAATCTATTTTGGGGGGATAGACACTTAGGTTGTTTCTGGTCTTTTGTAACTATCGACAATGTTGCAGTGAATACTCTTGTACACATGTCTTTGTGCCCCTGTGTGAGCATTAACGTAGGATAAATTTCTAGTAGAAGAATTGCTAGGTCAAAAGATATATGCATTTAAATTATAAAGCTGTTGCCAAATTGCCTTCAATTAGACAACTATTTTATAGTCCCACCAACAATGAACAAGAATGTCTTTCTCTACAAAGTGATTTTTGCCAATCTGATACTAAAAAATCTTACCTTAATTTTAATCTGCATTCCTCCTATTATGAGGGGGTTGAATATTCTTTCACTTGTTTACAAGTATCACTTTTCTGGGCTTCCCTGGTGGTGCATTCGTTGAGAATCTGCCTGCCAATGCAGGGGACACGGGTTCCATCCCTGGTCCGGGAAGATCCCACATGCCACGGAGCAACTAAGCCCGTGTGCCACAACTACTGAAACTGCATGCTATAACTACTGAAACACATGCACCTAGAGCCCATGCTCTGCAACAAGAGGAGCCACCACAGTAAGAAGCCCACTCACCACAACTAGAGAAAGCCTGCTTGCAGCAACGAAGACCCAGTGCAGCCAAAAATAAACAAATAAATTTATTTTTTAAAAAGTATTACTTTTCTATGAACTGTGTGTTCATGTCCTTTGCCCACTTAATGCATTCTTTTAAATTAATGTTTAACAACAAAGATACTACTCTCCCCTTGTAATTTGCTCAAGAATCTCCTCAAAGGGAGGAGGCCTCTCGGACAGGTGTTCAAGGTCCTCCACAAGCACAGCTCCCTCTTTTTAACTCAGATGAGCCTCCTTCCGAACACCACTGTCTGTTCCTAAGGAAGGGCACCTTTATGGTCTCCTCAACATCCCATACCCCTTCCACAATCCCATGTTTGCTCTCTCATCCCTCTCCTCTGGGATGCGTTCTTCCCAGTCAAATCTGACCAGTCCTTCAGGGTCCAGCCAAATTCCACATGTTGGGTCGTATTCCTTCCTTCCTGCCTTTCCTTTCTTTCCTCTATAGTTGATTTACAATGTTGTGTCAGTTTTTGCTGTACAGGAAAGTGAATCAGTTATACATATATCCACTCTTTTTTAGATATTTTTCCCAATATAGGTCATTACAGAGTATTGAGTAAAGTGCTATACAGTAGGTTCTTATTAGTGGGGCGCCTTTCTGAATCTAGCCTACAGTCTCACTTTCATGTGAGCTGCATCCCACCAGCTATCTCCTATGTCCCTCAAAGGCTGGACCTGACATCTCCCAGAGCCCAGCTTCCTCTCTGTCCATGCTCAGTGTGCAGGGATGTCAGGGTAGAGTGTTTTTCATGCACTCAAGCCGCATTTATTGACTATATAAATGAGTCAGGCACTGTTCCAGGCACTGGGGATATGGCAGTGAGTGAGACAGAACAAGGCCCCTCCTCTCATCCGGCTGACATTTTACTGGTGTGTTTGTGTATGTGTGATAATGTACAACAAAAAGGCAATAAACAAACACAAATAATGTCAACTAAGTGACAGAAGTAAAGGAATAGTGAGTGGAGGAGGGGAAGGGTCTCCTTTAGACAGTGAGGTCAGGGGAGGGATCCCCCAGGAGCTGAGATGAGACCAAAGACTGAGAAGGCTCCAGCCATGCAAAGAAGCTTCCAGAGCCCCCACTTCAAACCCCCCCCACCCCCCGCCTGGAGGGTCTGTTCTTCTAAAGATGGATGAGATGCAGCACAGCTCTCAGCACCTGTCACTTGACAAGAATTGAAGGCAGAGACCTGTTATTCCTTCCAACTTCAGGGCTATGTGTTGGTGTGTCGGAGGAGGACCTGCATCCTCCTGCTTCATACGCCAGCTGCAAACTTGGGAAAATGAAATCATGGCTGACCTGGGATTAACAGAGCACCTATACGTGCCCGGGTCCAGTTAAGCACTTTACACCACTGTTATTTCATTTAATCTACAGAACAATCCCATGTAGTATTTATTACTAACTTTATTTTACAGGGGAAGAAAACGAGGCTCGGAGGGAATATGGAAGTAACCTGTTGAGGTTTACATGGTTCAGAAAGAAGTACAGTTCCTGGAGAGTTGTGTCGTGTGGGTCCGGTGGGGTTTACAGGCGCATTCGGGGAGCACCCTGTCTCAGGAGTTGGCCCGCCGCGCCCCGAAGGCGGCCCCCGCCCTGCTCGAGTCTCGCGGCCTCAGGGGCCAAGGGGCGCGCGGCGGGCTGGGGGCTGGGGGCGGGGAAGGCGCGGGGACAAAGGCCGCGGCTACCGCGCTGGGCTGGGCGGGTGCAGCGGCGAACTCCCGCGGCGGTGCCGGGACTCTGCCAGCCCGGGCCCTGGCCGCCGCACGCCCGCGTCCCGAGGAGCCAGCGCCGCAACGGAGCGCCCGGGGGCGCAGTCCAGGCCCGAGCGGGCCGAGCCCGCCGGCACGCCGCCCGCACCGCCCCCTCCCCCGCCTCCGCCCCCTCCCTCCCTCCCAGTGGCGGCCGCGGCTACTCAGTGCGCGGCGAACATGGCGGCGGCGGTCGGGCGAGACACTTTACCTGAGCACTGGTCCTACGGCGTGTGCCGGGATGGCCGCGTCTTCTTCATCAAGTGCGGCGCGGGAAAGCGGGGACGCGGGCTGGGGCGCGGGCCGGGCGGGGGTGCGGGGCCGGGCGAGCGCCCCCAGAGCGGCGGCGGCGCTAACAGGTGCATCTGTCTCTCCGCAGCGACCAGCTCCGCTGCACGACCTGGCTACACCCGCGCACCGGGGAACCCGTCAACTCCGGCCACATGATCCGCTCAGGTGGGCGCCGGGCCGGCTGGGTGGGGCCCTTGGGGGAGGAGGTCGTGCGCTTGGGTGGCCCAAGTTTGACCGGACTTTTCTGGCGTTTCCACAGACCTGCCCCGCGGCTGGGAGGAGGGCTTCACGGAGGAGGGCGCCAGTTACTTCATCGAGTGAGTGACGGGGGCGCCGCGCCTTCACCTGTGCCTCGGGGTCCGACCCGTTTCCCGCCGCGCCGCCGCCCCCCCTTCTCCCGCGCGGGTCCGGCGAGTTGGCGCGCACTGCGCCGCGGCCGCACTCATGTGGGCTATTTTGTGCCTGAGTTGTGTGGCGGGCTCCAGGCGGAGGCGAGGCGGGGGCCGCATCTCCGCAGGGGGAACAGGGTGGGGGTCCGGTATCCGGCCCGATGCGGGCGCAGGGGCTTCAAACTGCGCCCGGGACGCGGCGATTGGGCGGGATTGGGGCGCTGGTGTGAGGGGTCGGACACACCTCCGCGCTGGGGTCTCGGGCTGCGCGGAGTCTGGCGGGTTCCGGGGCCGGGATGGCCCGAGGTGGGGAGAGCAGAAGTAGGAGTTCTGACCCGGGTTCGGCAACTGGGGTTGGGGGGTGTGGAGAAAGAGACGAACGGCATCTCGTTTGAGGGACTTCCTCTTCGGCCACGTTGTCAGGGATGGTGGTGGAAAGTCGGCACCGCAGCCCCACTTCTCCAAAGCGCGGGCCTGCGGGGGAGCGGTGGGGCTGGGGAGGGGTACCGGTCAGCCAATAGCATTACTCGTACACTAGGTGTCTTCAGCTGGCGCTTTACCGGGGCTATCACTCCTGCCTCTGCTAGTAAATCAGTGGCTTTTCCGCAGAAGCTCGGGAGCCTTGCCCCAGTCGTCAGGTACCCGAGACCTAGGTCTGTAGAAATGAAATCGAGGGGCAGTGAGTTAAGGCGCCGTTCTGACGCTAACACTAATATAGTCTTTAATTTCCCACTCTGAGCGTGTACCTGGGTTGCAGCGTTTCTCTGCAACCCTCTGCCTGCTCGCAGGTGAGCTCCATAAGGTCAGAAACTGCTTTTGATCCTTTGCCCCAGTGCCTGGCATAGAGTAGGCACTCGGTAAATGTTTGTTCACTGAATGAATAAACTAGGCAAAGGATAGAGGTTGGTGTATTTTGGGGGACTGTGAGTCAGAATTCCGTTCTTCACCAACTAAAGCACCAACTAAAGTCAGTAGTGGAGCAGCATATTCGAAGCTCAGATGGTCCCAGAACATCCCAGAGCCTCCCTCCTGGTTTGGGCTCTGACAGATGGTTGAAATCTTGATGGATGAGATTTATAGAAATGAGCAGTAGCCCTGTAACTGTGGTTCTGCTGTCCTACCTCACATTTGTATTTGAGAGAGAAGTTGGGGAGCTGGCTGGGACCTCAAACCTCTTGGTCAGTGGGCCTCTCTGGCTCATAACTGCATCCATTGATGTTATTAGATTTCTCCTGTGTACCACACATTGTTGTAAGCATTGGGACTACAGAAGTGAAGAGGCAGGCACTGGTCGGGAGCTCAGGGAGCTTGCAATTGAGTGGGGGAGGGGAGGAAGCAGAAAAATAAGGGAAAAAACAAACAAGAATAATGTCAGATAGTGGTAACTACTATGCAGAAAATTAAAATAAGATGATGTGATAAGTAACTGGGTGGTTTGGTTGGATTGGGAGGTTAGTGTTGATGTTTCTGAATAGGTGACATTTAAGGTAAAATTTGAATGACGAGAAAGAGCCATCCTTGTGTGGATGAGGTGGCAGAGCATTTCCGGAAGAGAGAACCTGCCAGTGGAAGGGCTTTAAGGTGCGAAATAGCTTCGAGTTCAAGGAGCAGAAAGGCCGGTGTGTCTGGAATGTGGTGGACAAGGGAGAAGGTAGCAGGAGAAGAGGTTACAGACAAGAGAGAGCTGAATGGTACAGAGCTTTGTGAGCCAGGGTAAGGAGTGTCACACGAATGATTTACTTGTTAATTTTTTTTTTTTTTTTTGGCGGCTTGCAGGATCTTAGTTCCCCGACCAGGGATCGAACCTGGGCCCCGGGAGTGAAAGCTCTGAGTCCTAACCACTGGACTGGTAGGGAATTACCTGATTTACATTTTCAGAATGGTCTCTCTGCCTGTTCTAGAGTGGGCTGTAGGTGGGCAATTGTAAGGATAGTAGTAGGAGGCTATTGCTGTAGTCCAGGCAAGCATCATTGATGGCCTGACTGAGGGTGGTAGGTAGCATCGGAGCTGGAGAGAAGTGGTCAGATTTAGGCTTGGTGACTGGGTTGCAGTCTGTGAGAGAAGGAAAAGGGTCAGAGATGACTCCCAGGGGCTTGAGCACCTGAGTGGATGGTGCTCATATCATTGACATGGGAAGGCCGGGAGGAGCAGGTTTGGGGTGGGGGAGAGCATGAGATCTTGTTGTGCCATGTTACATTGAAATGTGAATATATCAATTAGTCAGATGTGTGAATCTGAGCCCAGGAAAGAAAGAGGACTGGAGATATACATTTGGGTGTTATTATAGGTGTTATTCAAGGCCACAGGATTAGATGAAATCACCTAAGAAAAGAGTGTAGACGGAAAAGATGACCTAAGCCTGGGGACAGAGCAGCATTTGGAGATTGGCAAAAGAGAAGGACTGAGAAGGTAGTAGAAAACCCAGGAGAATGAGGGCTCCCAGAAGCCTGAAGGACAAATCCTGAGTGGAACAGGTGGAAGAGAACACATTGGGTAAGGAAATGGAGTCAGTTAAGTATAGGTGAATATTTCAGGTGGTTTTGTTACAGAGTGGAGTTGAGGAACTAGCTGAGAACTGGAGAGGATGTACATTTGGAGGGGGGTGTTTTTTTTTTTAAGAGGGAGATTGTAGAGCGTGTTTTGTTTGGATGGGAATGATTCAGAAGAGATGGAGAAATAGATGATGCAGGAAAGAGATGGGACAATTACTGGAGCAGTGTTTCAGAGAAGGTAGGAGGGACGGCATCCAGGGCTTAAGTCTCACTGGTTTCAGATGGGAACAGGGCATTTCATCCATTTGTGGAAAGGAAGGGCTGAGTGCCAGAGCTGATGTAAGGAGGTTGATAAGGTTGGTGAGGGGAGAGGTGGGTGTTCCTGTCTGATAGTTTCGGTCTTTTTCATGAGGTACTAGGCAAAGTCTTGGGCTGGGGGACTTGAGGGGTATGTAGGATTCTATAGGCCATAGTCACAGCCTCCCAACCTTCCTGTCTTTTGCTGACTCTTCTATGGTAATTGTGTGTCAAGTCCCTGGTGATCATCTTACAGCAAGCTCTGGCTACCTACCCCCCCAGGGCCTTGGCTGTGTCCTCCCAGGCCTAGGGGAAAGCAGTATGTGACAGTGTCCCCACGCTCAAAGGTGAACCATGTGGGAAAGCTGAGACCCTGTGACAGCTGATTATATTTCCTACCTCCCGTGACAATTTATTGAGACACTTAAGGGCTTGGGAATAATTGTTCTTCTTTTCCCCCCAAAATGTTTTGCTTCACTCTGCTTTCTTAGATTTGCTACAAGCATTTCTGAGTGTTCAATTTTTTTTTTTTTTTTTTTTGGTCTTCCTCTAATAGGGCTCAGTTAGAGGGACAAAGCATTGGCACAGCTGCTTTTATTTTCCCCAGTGGATCCTCGGACCACAGAGTTGTGTGAGGTTTTCAGGATGCATCAGTTGCTCCTGATATTTAGCAGGTGTTTGAATACTTTCCAGAGAAAAATTTCTTGAAGCAGAAAACCTTGAGCTAAGGCAGGTGGATTTTAGTTTTGATTTCTGCACTTTTGGTTCATTTTTGGATTAACTTGGGACAAAACATGGTTCTCCCAATTCTAGACTAGGTGATGCTGATATCTCCTAAGAAGACTTCCTGTACTTTAAAACCTCTTTACTTTCCCATGAGTCTCTTAGCCAGGTAACAAGTTATGATAATTATTGTGATAATAGTGTCATTAACAGCAATAGCAATAATAGTAATAGCGATTATGTAATAGCTTCATCTTTCTGAGGCCTTGAAGAATGCCAGGAACTGTTTTATAGCTATTATCTGACTTAATTCTCACAACAACTTGATGAGGTAGGAACTGTTACTAGTCCCATTTTACCGATGTGGAATCTTGTATAATCCTGGGCATTCGGGAAGCAAAGGGCAGTTGGCTTTCTCCAGTACCTTTTCTTATCTGATCTTCTAACAGTCCCTAGAAGCAGCAGATCGGGGATTACCCATTTTTCAGATGATGAAACTCAGGTTCACGAAGGTTCAGTGATTTGGCCGAAGTGTTAGAGCTGGGACTAGACCGTAGGTCTTCACGGTCACCATGGTAGTGGAGGTGGCTCCTACCCCAGATCACAGGTGAGAGCCAGCGTTGATACTTGAAGGAGCCCGTGTGCCACTGCTCCGAGTCAAGCTCCCCAGGGCTCACGTGGCCGCACCTCTTTTTGTTTTGCTGGGGATTGAAGTGCCTTGGAAGGGCAGCAGCCCTGGTGTCCTATGCTGTCTGCTGGGGGTGCATGTCTCTGATAAGTAAGAAGTGGAAGACATTAATTTTTTTTTGTTTTGTTTTGCACCGCGTGGCTATCAGGAACTTAGTTTCCTGACCAGGGATCAAACCCATGCCCCCTGCAGTTGGAAGCATGGAGTCCTAACCACTGGACCTCCAGGGAATTCCCCATTATTACTTAGTAAAAACAGTTTGTCAGACACAGCCTTTTTAAACATGAAACCCATGAGGGAAAAGTTCTAGAAGAGACCTTGGGAGCTAGAGTGTTACAGTGGGCTGGGCTTCAGGGTTTCATGAAAACCTGTGGGTTGGGTTCTCCCTACAGCAGGCTTTGAATAGATCTTGAGTCAATAAGGAGGATGAATGGCAGAGAGGAGGGGTCTTGCCTCCTCTGAGACTTTGGTGCCCAGCCCAGCACTGGGCACTGAGTAGGCATTTGGTATTTATTGAAGTAGATCAGGGGTATAGGGGAAACTGGGCAAGGTGAAGGAAGCAAAGCGGCCAGGAACCATACCCATCAAGGCTGGTGCCTGGCCCTCAGGCTTCTTGGATGTAGTTGCTTGGTGTCAAGAACAGCACTCAAAGCGGGAACCTGGCCTCCTTTGTCTTCTTCACCTCCTAACCTCATGCTCTGCGTCTGGGGAACGGGACATCTGTTAGCCTTTGGAACAGGGCTCCCTCCCTCTCTGGTTGCCAGGACTTGGTGTCTGCTCTACCTTGGCTCCAGGGTCCTGGTGGGAAACAGTTGATTGCACAAGGTCTCTTCTAACTTTAAGTCCCCCTCAGTTTTAGCTTTGGAGCCTTTCAGGCCATGCTGTGTAGGTGCCATTCTCTTTGTGGGTGCTGGAGTAAGGCTTGGAGTAAGGCCAGTTTCCCCTCCCCAGCCCTTTGGATCGCAGCAGATCCTGGGACAGGACTGGCAACCTGATTTGCAGGACGCTGTGCAAAATGAAAGTGCAGGGTCTCTTGTTCAAAAAAAAAAAAAAGTGCCATTAAAGGTATTAAAGTAGGGCTTCCCTGGTGGCACTGTGATTAAGAATCCGCCTGCCAATGCAGGGGACATGGGTTTGAGCCCTGGTCTGGGAAGATCCCACATGCCATGGAGCAAGCCCGTGTGCCACAACTACTGAGCCTGTGCTCTAGAGACCGTGAGCCACGACTACTGAGCCCGCGAGCCGCAACTACTGAGCCCGCGAGCCTAGAGCCTGTGCTCTGCAACAAGAGAAGCCACCGCAGTGAGAAGCCCGCTCGCCGCAACTAGAGAAAGCCTGCAGGCAGCAACGAAGACCCAATGCAGCCAAAAATAAATTAAATAAATAAATTTTTTAAAAAGGTATTGAAGTATAAAGCACTTTCCTTTCTTCTGCTGGCTTTCCCTCAACTTGTTATGGCATTTCTATTTGCTATTTAATGTCATTCTAAGTTTAAAAAAATTAGAAATTTAAATTATTAGCATAAATCTTACGGTTCATCTCTATACTGTGGAATATAAAGCTTTAAATGCAAACATCAGAGCATTGACCTCATTGGCTGAAACACCACCATCATGCCTCACTCGAGACCCCACAGGGTGAGAGTGCCAGTGCTCGGGCCCCCTCGGCAGGAGTGAGGAGCAGCAGTGCTGGGCAGGGCTGGGTGCTCCAGGGGGCTGGGAGTGGGCAGTTAAGGGCCCATCTTACGGAGGCGGGGAGTGGAGACCAGGCATGAACCAAGGCTTCAAGCCTCTTTCAGAAGGATTAGTCCTCTGGAATAATGCTAAATATCTAGAGTGTGTGTTTTTTATTCTAAAAACCCATTGTTCAGTCTGAAAGGGAGAGAAGAGGAGTTAGGGAGTGAAGGCTGAACCAGGGGAACAGAATGTCCAAGTGGGGACCCCAGATGGCCATAGGTACCAGGTGTCGAAGCCTGTGAATACTGGATGGCCCAGGAAGCTGCCCTCTTGAGGTTTAAGTAAGTCATCATCCAAGGGACAGTCTTGCAGGGCACCCCAGGAAGAAATCTGTCCTGTCTGCCACATGTTCCTCCCCAGACAAATGTTGAACTTCATGGTAGTGAAATTTGTCTTGTAGCGTGCCAGCCTGCTAATTCGAGTATTTGTCATCTTTCTCATTGAGGTGTTGCTGGGAACAGCAGTCCCAGCAACTTTATTTCAAACCAGAAAGCAACAGTTCCACAAAGAATTTCTGGGAAACTAACAGCTTACATCTATTTAGAAGGGACATTCTGAAACCTCTTGTTGTTGAAGGTTAAGAAAAGGTTCTCCCAGCTTGGCAAGCCTTGGCCTAATCCCACACTTTATATTTTACTTCCTGCTTGTTTTATCAAGGGTGAAAACTGGCTCATGGATTGAAATGTTAGGTTCTGTGCAAAAGGAACAAGAGTGGTGTTGTGTAGAGAGCCGGAGGGAGGACTAAGAGCCATGATTTGTGCCACGGTCTCAAAACCAACCTAGAAAAGATCTGGGAAAAGCTCTTTAAGACAAATGGTGGCAAGTTGCTTCTTAAGGCTCTTTTTTTCAGAGAAAGGACAGTGGGTGGGTGGTGAGAATGTGACCCCTGATTTGCAGTGCAGTGCGGATGTGAAGTCGGTGGGTGTAGGTATCATTCTCTTGATATTTATGGGAGTAAATTTTGGGCTTCCTAAATCTAGGTCTCTGGGAAAAGGAGCTTATTTTAAGAAAGCACTTCATGATGTGAACTATTTGGTGATTTAGTGAGGTGCTTACTCTAGTTTTCTGTGTCTTCAGAAAAGAGCATGGGTTTGAGTCTTGTTTGCTCAGTGTAAGACAGCAGCATCTCAGCATACTGGCAGGGTGTCTTAAATAAACACTGGCAGAGGGAAAAGCATGGGGAAATATGGTTCTATTTGTCTGTTGTTTTTAAGTGGCTGTCAAAACATTTATTTCTCGATTTTCACAGCAACGAAGACCCAACGCAGCCAAAAATAAATAAATAAATTAAAAACAGAAAACAAAAAAACCCACTGTATAACCTTGTCCAGCAACAGCTATGCTGTCCCAAGGCCATGGGTACCTTGTCCAGGCTGTCGGGACCTGGGGACCAAGAGCCCTGGGTAATGAGGTGTGAAAATGGCTCCTGGTTTGTCTCTTTCCTGGGCATTTAGAGGACTACACAGATGTCTGCTCCTTAATCTGGGTGGCCACCTGGTTATTGGCTCTGACAGCTGAAGGACAGACATTGTCTGGTGCTGCCTGGGCCACAGATGTCAACAGTAATAATCTCCGTGGTGCTTGATTGTTGAAAAACACGTATGTTCTTTTTAGAGGCAGGTATTTTTATTATTTTATTGTCCTCATTTTACAGATCAAGCAAGCATTTGAGGCAGGGAGTGGGAGAAGGGTTAAAAGATCTTTTCAAGGCCAGAGCATCAGTGGAGGAGCTAGGACTTGAACCCGGGTCCTTTTGGCTACAAATTTGTGTACTGTTTCTGTCATGGTGCGAGGTGTCTTCTGGCTCCCACCACGCCTTTCCTTCTGTCCTGAATCCTTCCTTTACAGTCTGTTTCCCAAAAATGGTCCTCTGTACCTTCCCTGATGACCCTGAAGCAGACACCCCCTTGGGCCTCCCTCAGAAAGTCCCCCGCAGTATAGAAGAATGATGGGTAGGGTAGATGTTTCCCAGGCAGGGCAGTGGGTTGGGTCCCTGGTGCTCTGGGGGAGTAGATTTCCTGACCTCCCCCCAGATGTCACCTGACCACAGCTTAGGGGCTGATGAGCCTCTTAAGCCTGCTTAGAGCCAGGCTGTCTCTTTCAAGGTTCTGCCAGGAGAGTGTTTCCAACGTCACAATCAGTGTTCTCAGGGTTTTTCAGGGACTTTTCCTGCCAAGGAAAAGCCCTCACCCCCTTGAGGTCTGACAGCATGAGGTTAGCATGCATTCTCTTCCAGGGGCTGCTGGCTACCTCCTGTGCTTCCTTGGCACACTGCAGCACGGGGAGGGGTTGGGGGGAGGTGGGCATTGTGCTCGGGGGATGAAGGGGGCAGAGATCCCATTCCAGCCCTGTGCCTAGGCCCAGGCTGCACAGCCTCTTGTGTTCTCTCCCCTTGGGTGAAGTGAGAGACGAGACTATCTCCGACCCGGGAGGTGTGGAAGCAGAGCAGTATTGTAGGTTAATACAGTTACCTCTGCAATAAGCCTGTCCTCTCCAAACTCGGTTCGGAGAGGATAGGTTTTGTGTGTGTCCACAGATAGCACCTTGCTGGAGGAGCATTTAACCAAAGGCTGGATGGCTTTTGATCCAGGTTTCATCTAGACTCTGATGAACATCTACGATATGCCAATCTCCCCACTGGGCGATGTGGAGAGGAATGGAGGTCGCTGTCTCTGCCCTCCAGCAGTGCCCAGTCCAAGAGAGGAGAGGGATACTGGGCAGTTTCAGTGTGGGTGACTGGGGCTGGCAGCCTGAGGAGGGCGCCCTAGGGAGCTTCAGAGGGTGAGTGTGAAGAAGGCCAGGCAGCTGAGGAGCGGAGTGGTGGGCAGCCCGAGGCAGGAGAGGCTAGTGGAGGAAATGCGAAGGAGCTGGGGCTGAGGGTATGTGTGTGCCTGTCTGCGTCCTGAAGAGGCTGGCACCGAGTTGAGTAGTAGGAACTTGACCTGGATACCGTTCTTGACTAGTAGCTGGGCTTTAGGAGAGTGACGTAATTGGGGATTTTGCCTAGGGCTTCCCCAAATTCTATGTGTGAGGGGTGGTGCTGCGTGGGGGTTACAGAACACAGATTCTGGAGTCCGGGCGCCTGGGGTGAAATCTTGGCTCTGCTGCCAGCTTGGGCAGGTCCCTTAAACCTCTCTGTGTCTTCAGCTGTTTCTTCATCTGTAAAATGGGGGCAGTGACTGTACTGCCAACTTAGAACAGTGCCTGGCAAATCGTCCATGATATATAATATCTAGCATTTAACTATTAATCATTGCCGCTGCCATAAAGGGAGCCTTCTCCCGTGGGGAAATGTGGCCCAATCAAAGGAGCTCGTTCTCTTGGGGGAAGTCTCCTGAGATCAGGCTAACAGGAGGCAGAATTGTGCTTTCTTGTTGAGACTTGTCTTTAAAAGGAAGCTGGGCACTAAATGGTCATTGCTAAATGTCAAAGAAATGATTCCTCGAAGCCTTGTCTGGCTGTGTCCAACCTGAGAGAAAATGAGTATTTTTCTTGTACTTGTGTTTGACACATTTTCCAAATGGGCTGTTTTGATTTCCTCCCCATCCATCCCCTGCTGCCACCACCACCAGCAGGGAGAGGGTTTCCAGGTGTTAGTATTAGTGTTTGCACTGCCTGGCAGGGCGTCTGAGCTCTTTGTTTTAGAAGCAATAACCCTGGTATCTGTCTTAAAACACTTGATGAGGGAGCAGGGAGGGTAGACACGAAGTAGCAGCTGTGTTCTGTGCTGAGGCATAACTTCTAGGGGGTGGACTGGGAATCAGCGTTATTACAGGCCCCGTGGGTGATTCTTATGGACCCTGAAAATGAAAAAGTCATGGAGCTTCAGCTTCCCGATTTGTGCGGTGATGGCTGAGCTACTTTCCTCCTAAGTGTTGTGTGAGAATTAAATGTGATGGCCCATCTGAAGCTCCTGGCATGCTGTTTAGCACATAATAGGTGCTTAGGCCTCGTGAGCCCTTTCATTTAGAGAGGACGTCTGTCAGGATTCATTGGATAGAGCTTCGAGAAAGGCCTTGAGAGAGCGTCAGTGGGTATAGCTATCAGTAATGCCCAGCCCGTGACCCCAGTTAGATCCTGGAGAGCTAGGCTCCCTGGGACCTCTGGTTTCCTCCGTGGAGGCTGGGAATACGCTCTCTTCCCCTCTGCCCAGACGATGCTGTCAGCCTCCAAGTTGGCAGTGTGGCTGGTCTTTTGGGTGACCATTGAGTGGTGACTGTGTCTGCCTCGGGGGTGGGCTAGCCATTACACATCTCAGAACCCCATGACCACTTAGAGATCCTCCTGAGGGCAGAGGAGGGGCTGGGGTGAGAGGAGGGTTGTTCTGAGTGATTGACATTGATAGCCAGAGCAGGCAAGCAGCAGCAATTAAGTTGAGAAATGGGAATGCTTCTTCTGTGTGGGAGAAGAATAAATGTGTCCCAGCAGACAGTTGTGATGATGAGTCTTAGAGGAGTCTGGTGTTGCAGTCTTTCCTGAGCTGGTCCTAGGGAAGATGGGGGTGGGGGCAGGATTGTGACTCAGTGCTGTGAACGGCTCACCAACTCCCTGGGGACAGTGTCAGGCACAGAGTCGCTCCTCAACCAAATCAGTGTGGGTTTGTTGATCTGACGTTTGGCGTGACCCTCTTGACACTGGCAGGCACGAAAGGAGAGAGGCTTGACTGGAGTTAGGAGTAAATTGGGGTTGTAAGCTGAAGGGGTGAGGAGGGACACAAAGTCAGTGGTCAGGGTCCCAGGGAGGGCAAATCATTCCCTTCCCTGCCCATGAAAGTGTTTGGAAAGATTTCTCAACCCATTTTGACCTGGGGATTTAAAAAAAAAAATAGACACATGGATGCTGTGAAGCTAAATATCTATAATCCCTGTACCCATTAATGTATTTCTAAGCAGAATTGGCGGTACCTGAAATTACATCCATTTGCTGAGGCTTTAAATAACTACATTCTTTTTTAGCACTGGTGTGTAGGTGGGAGCTGGAGAGAGCTCACTCGGCCTCTGCTTCGACTTTCCCCCGGCCCTCCTCACCTGAAAATGCACAGAATGTGTTGGTGTGTTTGGCACCATATGGTTTCTAAAACTCTGGGCGGGTGATATTAGTTCTTTGGGGGAGGGAAGAGTAATTGTCTTCCTAGTCTGTGAATGGATAGATAATTTAAATTAGAATCCAAAGCACACTCTTTTTATTTGAAAAAACTCCATGTGTCTGAGGAGCACAGTGATTTAAGATATGATAATCATGTTGTGCAGTGATCTTGCTGGGCCTTTTGAGGCTTCTCCTTGGGGCAGGGAGGACCTAGTTGGTGCTGGATTGCCTCCTTGAGTTTGTGGAAGGGTTTGAGAATTCTTTTTTTCTTTAAGGCCTTTGTTGGATTTTCCTTGGTTTTCGGGTACAGTAAGCTGAGTGCAGGGGCAGGGGGACTGTCACAGTAAGAAGCCAGTTGCTTTTGTTGAGTCCTTATTTACTTGTTTGTTTTATAAATGTTTATCTAGCGTTCACCGTGTGTGCTGTTCTAGGGGCTTAACAGATGTGGGCTCATATAACCCTCGTACCAACCCTATGAGGCAGGTCCTGTTATGATCCTCACTTTAAAGATGAGGGAGGTTATGGAACTCTCGGCACAGGTGTTAGGTGGCAGGGGTGGGGTCAACCCCAGCTGTCCTTATTTGGGGTCCTCATGGTCCCTTTGTGCCCTGCTTGGCCTGTCTCCACCACATTCCATGGTGGGCTGTGCTGTGGAGACTGGCTCCATTTTGTTTCAGGGAAAAGCTCTAGCTTCACACATGTCACTGAGGGGCTGTGGCCGGGGAGAGAGAGGCAAGGATGTGGTCTGGGCTGTTGGCCTAGGACTCACTGGGAGCAAACTGTGTCAGGCCTTCTGTTGCGTCAGCTCCTGGACAGAGCCCTGGCTGGTCTGGTAGGAATTATCACCCCCCTGCCCTAACAACACATACATCCAATTGTAGAGAACCCCCTGGACTTTGCAGTGGTCCCTCCCAGAGAGGGTGTGCCTGGAAATGGCTCTTACAGACTCTGTCCAGAGGACCATCCTGAGCTCAGAGACTGGCTGAGGCAGGCCCCCAGGTCTTTGCCATCTTTCTCTGCCCAGAGTGCCAGTGACAGAGGAAAGCCATGGGCTGGTTAGGTTCCCCTGCTCCCTGAGCTGCTCCTCCTCTCCTATCTTTCAGGAGCTTGGGGTCTAGGAGAGGAAACAGATCCTTTTAACCAGAAGCCTTTCCTTTGGACCTGACTCCTTTTAGGGATGGACACCTCCTTCCCCTAGTCCCGCCCAAAGTGGAAAAAAGATTTTGAAAATCAACTCCTCTTCATAGTGTAAAGGTTTGGCCTTTTGAGGAGAGTTAGTATGAAAACCTCACATCTAGTACTTTCCTGCAGCCTCCGGGTTATTGCTCAGGCCCCTGTCGTAGGACATTCCTGGTGGGAGGAGAGGGAGGCAGTCTGTGGGCTGAAGCAGGGAGAAGGTGGTTGGCTTTTCTGTCCCCACAGTCGCCTCAGGGTTATTGTAAGGGGGGTGGTGATGGGAGCACTGGCCACCTGGGGGAGGGAGCGGAAATGTCCTTGGCTCACAAGCTGAGCCTCCGGGCAGGGCAATCTCACTGGGTTCTGACAGATCCACAACGGTGACTGAGAAAAGGGCCTGGGGCCTACTTCCGATGAAGACTGATACCTCCCCCTACCCCCCCCCAACCCTGCCCCTCTGAACCTTTCTGGAGCTGGATGTGGCCTCAGGCCTACTTCCCTCCCAGCCCTGGCTGCACCTGCCTGGGGTGTTGTTACCAGGTGGGATAGGTGGAGGGACCACCTCCCTGAGTGCTGAGTGCTTCCATTTGGACTCAGGCTCACATACAGTTCAGCTGTTCCACTCCAGACTTCAGATAGGGCAGCTCTGGGGTTGTGGGCGAACGCACAGGCAGCCCAACTTTGTGGCCACGTCGTTTTATTTAACCTCTAAATAAAATGGGGCAAGCGCTGGCATCTGCCCCATGGGCTTTTTGCACTGGTTGCATGAGAATCATACATGTAAAGTACTCAATCCCCGGAACATTTTAGAGTTTGATCAATTTTAGCAAGTATTTCCATTAACAGTGGGTATTTTGTCTTCTTTTTCTGTAGTGGCTGCACTGGTCCAAGTGTATTTGGGCGATTCCTTGACTTACATCCTGCAGGGACTCTTGTCTTGTTATATACACAGAGGGTACCTGTGGGTACTGCTTAGCTCAGATTCTCAGTTATGGGCATTTTCTAATAGAGGGCATTGAACAACTTGATGTATTTTGCCCAAGGGGTTAAAAATGGCCCACTCTACTTGCTGGTTTTAACCATAGCTGCACCCTAATTATGACCGTGGCTGTTACAGCTTATGGGTTTAGGCAATTCAGATACAGTTGCAGCAAAGGTTGTGTCTGACTCGGACCCTGGCTTGCTTCCCCAGGGCAAGGGGAAAAATAGCTCCTGTGATAATGGAAAAATGGAGAGGGGAGGCAAGGTTCAGTTTAGTATTTCTATGCCCATTTTTGCTGTGTGACTGGCACCATATTTGTTGTACTCTGGGGATATCAGGGAGCTGGCGAAACAAGATGTCCACACAGTTTCAGGCCATAAGATGGTCAGGTGGTGTGTGATTAAGTGTCAGGTAAGTGGTGCAGGTACAGCATTGAGAGGAGCGTCCAGGAGGAAATAATTCAGTGGCTGGATGAGTCAGGGAAGACTGAGGGGTCTTGTGAGCTGGACTGGGTGGGGATGAGAGGAGGAGTGGGTGCCTCAGGCAGGGGGACCAGCATTCATTATTGAGGTGGGGGCGGTCCCTTCATTTAGCAGACCTTTACTGAGCTCTCAGTGTGTGCCAAGCACCAGCCTGGGCACTGTGGATACCAAAATGGGTAAAGCAGAGTAGAGAAAACAGTTTTGGGAGGCAGAAAGGCCCAGTGCTTGGGAGCATGGTCTAGCGCAAGATTGCCTGGGTTTGAATCCCAGCCCTACCACTTACTAGCTTGTGGATCCTGAGCAAATTATGAAATATGGAGCCTCAGTTTCTTCCTCTGTGAAATAGGGATAATAATAATTGTGGTAGAGATTAAATGAATTAACATTAAGTACTCAGAATAGTCTTGAATACTCTTTTTTTACAATAAAGTTTTATTTATTTATTTATTTATTTATTTTTGGCTGCATTGGGTCTTCTTTGCTGCACGCAGGCTTTTCTAGTTGCCGCGAGCAGGGGCTACTCTGTTGCGGTGCTCGGGTTTCTCATTGCAGTGGCTTCTCGTTGCGGAGCACGGGCTCTAAGCGTGCAGGCTTCAGTAGTTGTGGCTTGCGGGCTGTAGAGCGCAAGCTCAGAAGTTGTAGCGCACGGGCTTAGTTGCTCTGTGGCATGTGGGATCTTCCCGGACCAGGGCTTTAACCCATGTGCCCTGCGTTGGCAGGTGGATTCTTAACCAGTGTGCCAGCAGCGAAGTCCCTTGAATAAAGTACTCTTGAGTGTTCACTATTATTATCATTAGAATATGAGCTCCATGAGGGCAGGCATTTTCTCTGTTGTGTTCACTGGTATATGGCTGGCTCTCAGAAGGTATCTGGTACATGGTAGGCATTCAGTTAAGGAATTAAAGTGCCATTGGTGTCCTCAAGGAGCTTAGGAGCCTGTTCTCTGGTGGGGACACAGACGTCAACAACTAGAGGATACTGTGCAAATGACTTGATAAGGGAAGCATGGGGATTAGAGGGGCACAGAGAGGTGTGGCCAGGGAAGGCTTCCTGAGGGGGTGGGAGGAGCCTGAGCTGGACCTTGGAAAACAAGCAGGGATTTGTTGGGTGGTGAAAGAGAGTTTGGATGTTCAAGGGAGAGGAAGCACCATGGGCAGAGCTAGGTGAGAACGTGGCATGTTCAAGGACATTGAGAGAGGAAGGAGGCCGCAGCAAGGGCTGCTTAGAGGAGCTGGGGCTTCATCGTGAGTATGGTGTGGATCTGGGCTTAAGGAGGGGTGTAACGGAGCCCCCGGGGTTGTGAGGGAGGAAGGTGAGATATTCTGGGTGTGCTGGTCACTCTCCCAAACTCTGGCTCAGGAGTCCAGAAAGGTGGGGCTGGAGGAAGTAGGTTGAAGCCTGCAAGACATCCCACCTGGCAGGTGAGGGCTTGGCCTCCAGAGGAGGAGAAGCTGGGAAACCCACACCACTGCCTGGCAGCACTCCTGCCTTAAAATAGAAAGAGATGGAGATAAAGAGTGAGTGGTGGTGTGAGTGTCCAAGGGGTGACCTAGTTAAAACCTGACCCCCTGGAAGTGTGAGAGCCACCCTCACCCTCACTCAAACGCCGGGGCCTTCTAAGGGGCAGCTGCCAAGGGCGGCCTTGCCCTCCTTACCTCGTCCCTCCTCAGCCTGTGCTGTGTGCAGAAGTCCTGTCGCCAGGTGGCCTCGGCCCCATTCTACCGACAGAAGAAGTCCAGTTCGCAGGCCCGCGTGCTTCTGGGAAGGCGTATGGGGGCTGAGAGTAAGAGAAGTAAGGGGATGAAAATAGGTTAGTGGACTCAGGTTAATGGAACTAAATGTAACTCCAAATGAAGAAGACTTTGAGGAAAAACTCATTATATTAGGCTTTTGTTCCCCACAGTATATCATAATTCTTCACAGACTTAATTATCTGACATCAGTAACACCCTTTACTCCCTCGTTCCTTCTCCCTCCCAACTTCCTTAAATCCCACCCAGAGATAGTAGAAAAGAGGAAAATGGAGAAGGCTTTCACTTTTCTCTTAGGCCCTCTGCCTCATTTTTCTTTGGTCCATCCTGATTTCTCTGAGGCTTTCAGGACTTACTTCTGTGGTTGATGATTTATATGCAGGATCTGCTAAAGGTCCTTGCGCAGGACTTTTAAACTTTAACTGAAGTTGTGGGTATGATGGAAATTGTGTGGAAATGGCATTGCAGGCATGTGAGGTGGAACCGTCTAACCGTGGCCCCTGGTGTTGTTTTTCGGGTCTGCAATCCTGAGTCAGGAGGGTGCCCCAGGCTTGTTTCTGTAACCAAAGAGCAACCACTTCTTCGGCACCTACTGTGTGCTCACTGGTCCTTCATCTGAACAGCTCTGGGAGGTCCATGCCACCAGCAGGGAGAACCTCCAGAACTGAGAGAGCAAAAGCCTCCATGGATGACCCACAGGTGCTGGCTGTTTCTGGTGAATTGGATCCCGAGGCCACGTTTAAAATTGCTGGGAACTTTGATCCTGTAGGAGTGGGCTCCGGGTACTCAGAGCCTGACGGCAATGTGGCACGAGGGGAGAGTGTGAGCCAAGGAAGTTGGATCACCTCAAACCTCCTAAGGGTTCCCATCTCACACAGATAATCCAGGGTCCTCACAGTGGCCCTTGAGGCCCTGTGTCGTTTGCTCCCCCCTGAACCCCATGACCTCATTTCCTCCTGTTCTCCCTGACAATCTGCTCCAGCCATGTTGGCCTCCTTGCTGTTCCTCAAACACCTGAGCACAACCGGCCGTAGGGCCTTTGCACTCACTGTTCCCTCTGTCTGGATGTTTTCCTTCAGATATTCCCACAGCCTACTGCTCCCTCACTTTTTTCAAGTCTCTGCTCAGATGTCACCCCTTCAAGGTGGCCTTTCTTTTTTTTTTTTTTAATTTATTTTATTTTTGGTTGCATTGGGTCTTCGTTGCTGTGCACAGGCTTTCTCTAGTTGTGTCGAGCGGGGGCTACTCTTCGTTACAGTGCGTGGGCTTCTCACTGCAGTGGCTTCTCTGGTTGTGGCGCACAGGCTCTAGGCATGCGAGCTTCAGTAATTGCGGCATGCAGGCTCAGTAGTTGTGGCTCCCAGGCTCTAGAGCACAGGCTCAGTAGTTGTGGCACACGGGCTTAGTTGGTCCACGGCATGTGGGATCTTTCCGTACCAGGGATCGAACCTGTGTCCTCCGCATTGGCAGGCAGATTCTTAACCACTGTGCCAAGGTGGTCTTTCTTGACTCCTCTCCCCCAGCATGATCTATTTCCTTAACCCTACTTTCATTTTTTCTTTTTTTAGAATTCTCAACTCAACCCAGACATATTACAATTTTAACTTTAGTTGCCTCCCACTAGAATTTTTTTTTTAAACATCTTTATTGGAGTATAATTGCTTTACAATGGTGTGTTAGTTTCTGCTGTGTAAAAAAGTGAATCAGTTATACATATGGATATGTCCCCATATCTCCTCCCTCTTGTGTCTCCCTCCCACCCTCCCTATGCCACCCTCTAGGTGGACACAAAGCACGGAGCTGATCTCCCTGTGCTATGCGGCTGCTTCTGTTTTACATTTGGTAGTGTGTATATGTCCATGCCAGTCTCTCACTTCGTCCCAGCTTACCCTTCCCCCTCCCCTTGTCCTCAAGTCCATTCTCTACATCTGCATCATTATTCCTGTCTTTCCCCTAGGTTCTTCAGAACCTTTTTTTTTTTTTTTAGATTCTATATATATGTGTTAGCATACGGTATTTTGTTTTTCTCTTTCTGACTTTCTTCACTCTGTATGACAGACTCTAGGTCCATCCACCTCACTACATATAACTCAATTTTGTTTCTTTTTATGGCTGAGTAACATTCCATTGTACATATGTGCCACATGTTCTTTATGCATTCATCTGTCGATGGACACTTAGGTTGCTTCCATGTTCTGGCTATTGTAAATAGAGCTGCAATGAGCATTGTGGTACATGACTCTTTTTGAATTATGGTTTTCTCAGGGTATATGCCCAGTAGTCCCACTAGAATTTGACGTCTGTGATGACATAGAATAGTGCCTGTTTTGTTCAAGGCTGTACCTCTAGTGCCTAGAATAGTGGTTGGAACAAGTAGGTGTTCAGAAAATAGTTTTTTTAGCTTGATAAGGTATGATTGACAAATAAAAATTGTATATATTTAAGATGTATTACTTGGCATTTTGATATACATGCACATTGTGGAACGATCACCACAATCGAGGTAGTTAACACATGCATCACTACACATGGTTACTTTTTCTTGTGTGTATGGTGAGAGAAAATAAGTGTTGGATGAATTTATTAAAGGTTCACTGAACTTTGTGATAGTCTTTCCTTGGGACTCTGCCTGAGAAGCCCATCAGCCACTGAGTGGTGCCTCCCTGCTATGGCCTGAGAGGCACAGGCCTTGGGTGCTGTGTCTCGGGTATCCCCAGAGACTCCTCTCCAGTGTGGGAACCACATGGCGTCCTTATTTGTCTCCATGCTGGCTTCCAGTCACCCCTTCTGGGGAATCATCTGAAAATAGACATTTTCTATCATGCCTGTCCACATTGACCACGGGAAATTAAAATGGATTGGCTTACCAACTAACCATGAGGGGTATTTGAATGCCCTTTGAGTTCTCAAAGCCATACAAATACTTGTGGTGGCCAGAGGAGATGGTGTCCATCTCTCGAGGTTCTCCCTGCAGAGTTGGAGCTGGGCTATGACCAGGACAACAGTCTGATTCAGGGCTCAGGATGTATAGACTGGAAGGAAAGAAACCGAGGTTCAGTGAACACCTGTTGTTTGTAGCACGTGGTCACAATGGTTATTTCACTCTTAACCATGTTCCAACCTTGAGGTTGATGATTGAGTGCCCCTATGATGGATGGAGGAAATTAAGGCTCAGAAGTGATGTAATCAAGGCTCTCACTGACTCCAGAGCCTTGGGAATAACTAGGAAAGGCTCTAAAGGGGAACTCACAACCAGGCTTTAAAGAACTGTTAGTATATGAGTCACAGGGACAGTGTGGCATCAAGTAGTGGCACAGATGGAGAGGCAGGAATGCTCTATCAGGTGTGGCTTGGATGGTTTTAAGACAGCCTGTTGAATGTGAGCAGATTTTTTTTTCTCCCATTATTAATTACCTGAGAATAGGGAGAAGATGTTTTTAATGAAGCCCCAGCAATCTGGGTCTGGAGAAACCCTGGCACCAGCCTCCCCCCCACATAGGACCTGTGCATACTAGGGTCACCAGGGACCATCCCAAACAATGTCCATATGAGTACATGCAGCTCAGCCTGGCTCTGGGAGCACCTTAGAGCAAACCTCACCAGTCTTGGAGATTTTGTGGTTGGGAAGGCAGAACTTTGTTGTATCCTGGGTAGGGGAGGAGCCTGGGGAAAGAATGGGGACTGTGAAATGGGCTTCCCTGTTTTAGGGGGAGTGGGTTGTGCTGGCATGATTCAGTATCTTAAAGCCCTTATGAAATAAATGCTTCTTGCTACCCAGCCCATGCTGGTGGGGTTAGAGAAAGGGCCTGTCTTCTTGATACTAGTTCAGTTAATCTGTTCATGTAATCATTCGTTTATCAGCATTTATTAGCTCCTACTCTGTACCAGGCGGCACCATGCCAGATTCTGGGGCTACAAAGACAAGGATGTCGTCAAGGAATTTACAGTCCAGTGCAGGGAGAAAGACAAACCAAGGATGATATTCAGCATGGAAAGGCTGTGGGACAAAGAAAACAGGGTGAGGCTGGAGCATGGTGACTAAGGCCCCAAAGCTTTGGGTTGGCAGGCTTGGTTTGACCTAACCAGTTACTTGACCTTGGGCAAGCTCTTGTTCTTGGCTAGGTGCTTACATACTTTATCTTATTTATTCCTAAAATCAGCCTGCTGAGGTAAAAATATTCCTCCATTTTGTAGCTGAGGAAATTGAAATTTGGAGAGGGTGAGTAATTTGTCTGGGTAAATAAGTGGCAGGACCAGGATTCCAACCCAGGTCTGACGCCAAAGTTCCTGCACTTTCTGCTCTGTCCAGCTGAGGAGAATGAGTTTCGTCCATGCCCCAGCACAGCCAGGGTCCTCTTGGAGATGCAGCTCTAGGCAAAGGGGTTTATTGACCATGGACTCCATAGGCGTCTACGGGATGATGTGACCAGCCAGAATGCTAATTTTGTTTTAGCCTGCATTAATGGAAGTATAGTGCTCATGACATGGAAGATGGTGGTGCTGCCCTGCTTGGGGGAGATCACAGATGGAGTATTGGGGTCCCTTCTGAGATCACCCTTTTAAGAGTGATGTGACTAGATTAAGCCCTTCTGGCTGTGATGGGCACTGGAAACCTTGTCTCCTGAAGAACATCTGCAGAAACTGGGGGTGTTTCGTGTGGGGAAGAGGAGACCCATAGGAAAATGGGGGCTGGCTGCAAATATCTGAAGGGCTGTCACGTAGAAGAGTCTTATTCTCTGGGAAAGCTACAGAGAAAGGTTTTGGCTCCAGATTTATAACAGAACCTTCTAACGTATCTCAGGATGTAGTGAGATACTGTCACCAGAGGTAATCAAGCACAGATGGAAGCAGTGGAGAGTATGGACTAAATGCCCTCTATCATTCTTCTGCCCAGAGCCCCTGACTGTGGCTGTGTCTCTGCTGTTCTGGGTATGGGTCCTGGAGGGGGTACAGAAGGGAAGGGTTTAGATTGTATCTCTCCCAAGCCCAGATCTCCTCAGCAGACTACAGGGTTGTATGTGCCTCCAGGGGTGGTGGAGCAAACACAGGGTTAGAATGAGAATTAGAAGACCTGGGTTTGAACCTTGGCTCAGCCCCTTACGGCTGTGTGACCTTGAACATGCATTTGCTCTCTGTAAAGGGGATCATGTCAGGCCCTCACCTGTTGGCCTTTTATCAGGTAGTGAGTGAGAAAATGCTTTGTCAAGGAGAGAGGGTTCAAACACTGGTTGTTAATGGGTGCAGCTCTGGCCACCAGGGGTGTAATCAACTTCAAGGAGCTTGGCTGTTCCGTGTCTAGGAAACTTCACGCAGTGGTGATTGAGGACTTGTTAGGTGAGGTGCTTTGGAGAACTGACTCCAGGTTTGTGCGGAGCCCTGTGAAATATTTTGTGATAAAGTGAATTCCCCATCACTAGCGATAAGCAAGAGAGTCCCCTGCCTTCAAGGCCCATGAGTGGAGCCAGAAGGAGAGACTGGGATGGGTGTTGAGAAAGGAGAGATCCAGGAAGCCTTCATGGAGGAAGTGACATGTGAGTAGGGCCTAGACAAAGATTTCATTATGCAGGGAAGCGGGCAAGGGCCTGGAGGAGTCAAAGATGTGTGTGGGGTATAAATGACATGGAGGGAGAGAATCAGATGCTGGGGTAGGTAGGGAGTCTTCTTATTGGGGTGGGGTGTTGCCTGCCAGCTGGAAGACTCTTCCCTTCCTGGCAATAGAGCATGAAGCTGTCTCGTGGTTGAAAGGGATCCGGGTTTACTGCAGTTTGCTGATGGAACGTGGGGCAGTAAGAGGCAGGGTGAGGAGTTTTGGGGAGGTTGTTTTACATTGTTTTCATTTCTCAGATGAAGGTAAAGCCCAGATGGGAAGAGGGTTTCCTAGCAGGTTTAGGATGAGCTGAGGTTAGAACCAATGCCTGACACCTCCTCCAGGTTTTCACCTTACTCCATGGATGAGTCAGCCCAGTTGCCATTTTTCCTGGCTCTGCCTCCCGGCAGGCAGGCTATTCCTCTTAAGAAGATAAAGGAGGAGAAAGCAAAGTTGTATTTACCAAAGGGACTGGTTGGGCAGGTCTCCTTGCTGAGGCCAGAGTCTTAGGTCAAGGTCAATTGAGCTGGCTCCTGGTGGGTGGAGTCAGGCCCTAGCCGGCCCCCAGCTGGGAGACTTTTGGTTGGGGGTGACCACTGGTAGGGACTGAGGTTTTTCCAAGGCATTGCCCCTGAGAACAGTGGGCTGGAAAGATTACAGCCCACACATTCTTTCTCAGGAGATTAGGGCCATGGGAGATTATGGGATACACAGGAGGCTGTAGGGAGGCCTGTAAATTTCCCATTTGGGGCAATTAATTTGATGGACTGTAAAACAGCTCACTACTTCCTCTCCCCCTCCCTGGGCTGGAATGGGCAGTCAGACTGGCCGGAGAATGTCCTGAGAATGCTCTCCCCAGATTCTTGCACTGCCTGCTTGGGCCCCTTGTTAAAACCTTTCCTGGGGGCAGGGGCTGCGCATGTTCTTTTCCTGCCTCCCCTCTGATACAAGGAAGAGCACACAGTAGGTGCTTTATAAAGTACCATACAGAGCTGGTATTTATCTATTAGAGCCTTTCCAGGATGCTGTTAGGGGTGGGATGGGATGGGCCCCATGGTGGCAGCTCGGTTTATAGATGGGGAAGCTGAGCTCTAGGGGTGAGGTTACCTGTCCAAGGTCACTCAGGTCATTGGTGACAGTTGGGACTGCAGCCAGGTTTCTCCACTCTTGGGCCAGGGTGTCTTCCCAGTTCTCGTGTGTTCAAAGTGCAAGTGAAATAAATCGTGGGCATTTTTTCTGGTTTCTCTCCCTGACTTCCTCCTTGCCCCCAGCCAGTCACAGGGGTCCCTGCTTTGGTTTGTGTACAAGATGTGACATGGTTCTGCTCCCATCTCCCCCAAGCAGTTTTGCAGCATTCCTGTGAGGGCTGTGATGGGGCTGCCCTTCTCCCGCATGCTCATGGTATTTTGTGGCTCATTTTGACCATCTGCCTCCCCAGTGGGGTCTGGCACCTGTGGTTGGTGAAGGTTCCTGCACAGTGCCTTGCTCTGGTGCCTACTGAGGGCCCTGCCATCACCAGCTCAAACTTGGACTAGTGCAGTTGGTCCTGAATGGTTGTCCTGCTTTGGTCGTGTCCTCTCTCCAGGGGCCCAAAGACCTCATCCTAACGTGCCTCCAGATCAGGGCCTTCCAAGGTGTCCTTAACTTGGGGCTTCTATATATGTGATCTGTGTCCTATTGGATCACAGTGTTCGCCTTGGCCTGAGCACAACCCAACAACATTGTAGTGTTTGTAGCACTTTCTTCCTTCTGTGTCTTTGCTTTTGCAGTTCCCAGCACCAGCAATGCCCCCTTTCCATCCAGGTAACTCCTTTGCATCCTTAAGACTCAGACATTACCTCAGGAAACCTTCCCTGACCCACCTCCACTGAGGCTTTGTGACATCCCTTTATTGGTGCTTTCATTCATTTATTCAACAAGTATGTCATGAGAAGCTTTTCTGAGCCTGCAGTGTTATAAGTGCTGGGGAGCACAGCAGTGAACGAAGCAAAGGTGTCTGTGCTCATGGAGCTTATATCCTAGCATCCTCTCTGACCTGTCACCTTAGTTTACACTAATATTTCTCTGTCTCCACATTAACCTGTGAGTTCTCCTCATGTTTTATTCATTCATCTCTGTATTCTTAGCACTCAGCACAGTGTCTGTCAAAGAAAACCTTAAAAGTTAATGTTGAATAACTGAGGGAATGAGCAGGCTTCCCACTTTCCCCTCCTTTCTAACCTGCCCATATCTACTTATGTGCAGCCCTGCCACCCCCTGCCGCACTCTTCCCCCTCACACTTCTGGCACTGTATGTGCTGCTCACGTGACTGTCCTGCTTCATATTACTTTTTGTGTCGACATCTCTCTCCTTCACCTGCTTATAGATTTCTTCAAGGCAAGGTCCATTTCTATTTCAATTTTTATGTACTTCTGCCCTTTCTCATATCCAGTAAAATGAAGAGCAGTATGTGAAGCAGTGCATAAAGAAATAAAAATATAAGGACGGACCAAGGGCCTCGAAGTGGGTTGATTTATTCACAAATGTCTGGTGGGCACCAGCTGTGTGCCAGCCCTGGGCCAGGTGCTGGGCATTCCTAGGTGAATGGGGCAGAGGCATCTGCCTTGAGGAGCCCAGACAGAGGAAAATGTAGACAGGGTGAGGAAGTGCCCAGTCTGCTGGCACCCAGAATATTTGTGGTGTAGGATGCCCAGACACTTCTTTTGGTCAAAGAAGATGGCATCACAGAGTTAAGGAGGGTGTCAGACCCTCTTTTTTTTTTCTTTTTTTTAAGTATTGTTGATTTATAATGTGTTAGTTTCTGGTATACAGCAAAGTGATTCAGTTATACATAATATATATTCTTTTCCATTACGGTTTATCACAAGATATTGAATGTAGTTCCCTGTGCTATACAGTAGGACCTTGTTTATCCATTCTATATATAGTAGTTTCCATCTGCTAATCCCAAACTCTCAATCCATTCCTCCCCAACCCTTTCTCCCCCTTGACAACAAGTCTGTTCTCTATGTCTGTGGGTCTGTTTCTGTTTCATAGATAAGTTCGTTTGTGTCATATTCTAGATTCCACACATAAGTGATATCATATGGTATTTGTCTTTCTGACTTACTTCACTTAGTATGGTACTGTCTAGGTCCATCCATGTTGTTAACACATGGCATTATTTCATTCTTCTATATGGCTGAGTAGTATTCCATTGTGTATACACACCACATCATCTTTATCTATTCATCTGCTTTATCTATTCATCTGTCGATGGACATTTAGGTTGTTTCCTTCAGACAGGACTGGTTTTTAATCCCATCTTGTCCCTTGCTGACTGTTTGACCTTGGAGAAGTGAGTCAACTTTTCTGAGCTTCTGTTTCCACATCTGTAACAGGGCTAGTAAGAACACCTACCTTGTAGGAGCGTTCATTTATTCATGAGCGTCTCTCCTCCCTCTCTCCACCCCCCAAATCTCAGGCCTTTATGGAGAGGTCTTGGGATGCTGATGTGGTCTCTGATGCAGTTTATCCACTCACCCCATACAGAGATCCCTTCAGCAGCAGTGCTGATCAAATTGCCTCTGATGGATTCCTTTGAATAACAGGAAGAGGCTGCTACCTGACCAAGCAGCCCCTCCTTTAATTGTCACATCCTCACTGTTAGAAAGTTCCTTTTTAGGTTGAGTTGAAATCTTTTATGTCCTGACTTCCCTCATTGCTTTTAGTTCTGAAATACAGGGAGTTAGTTGTATTCTCTCTCACCCCTTTTATCCCTTACCCCTCGCTTTCTCCCAATTAGGAAAAAGTTTACTAGTGTCCCAAGAGGCTCTTTGTAGTTCTTGCTCTATTACTCAGAGTGATCAGCTAGTTGGGAAGGTGAAGGAAAGCTTTGTAGAGTACATGATGTTGGAGTGGGGTCCTGAGGGTGAGGAGTTAGCCAGATGAGGAAGGGGAGAAAAGCCTTATAGGCAGAAGGTAAGGCAGTGTCTCCTAATAGTGTGTAGAGTCCAGGAGTCTAGGTATTTTGTATCACAGGAACAATAGGGAGTGTGTGTGTGTGTGTGTGTGTGTGTGTGTGTGTGTGTGCGCGTGTGTGTGTGTGCGTGCGCGCACGCATGCAGGGGGCATCATAAGGGAGGTGAAGCCTGAGAGGTAGGCCAGAGCCAGAGTGTGAAAGGCCACCTGTGACCTGCCAAGGGTTACAAACCTGAAGTCAGAGGGCTACCTAGGAGAATGGGTTTTAAAATTGGGTTAATTGGGGGGCCCAGGTAGCACAGGTTTCACATTCTCCTAGAACTGATGAATGGGTTTCTGAGTACCTCAAACTCTCTTTCTTGCTCTTGTCTGGAGTTACTGATTAAACCTGTCCTTGGGACCTCCGTAGAGCAGAGCGGGGACAAGTCAGCACCTTGAATGTGCCAGTCACCCTTGACATCATGTTTCTGAGCTCAACGCACTGGGTGAGCCTGGCTTCAGGCCCTTGCCTCTGGAGCACCCCTTACCTGGGTTGGGGTGGAGGCTGGGACACTGTAACCATGGCCAGCGGCCGGCCTCAGCTTGCCTCTGTCCCAGAGTTGGCTGGACACACAGCCCTGTCTCTGCCCTGCAGGGTTTCTCTTTATGCAGGGAACCTGCATGAACAGTGCCTGGACTCCGAGCCCTTGGCCAAACATTCCAGATTCTTCGGGCATATTTTTCGAAGGGGCCTGGGACCCTTCCAGGGAGGTTTATGCCCCACACAGATGGCTGTTTGTATCTGATTTTTATATAGTCCCAAAGGTACTTTCCGAGTATCCTGGGGGAGGCCTGTCTCTCTCAGCCTGGCTGGCTCACTGGGAATCTTCTGGCAGACCTGCCGCGCACAGCCAGCATAAGGAGTGTCCTCCCACCACCGTCTGTCCTTCCCCGGGGTCTTGGATGCTGAAGGTCCAAGGGTGGAGTGGGGTTTTTTGTTTTGTTTTTAAATAGGGGCAACGTGGGTAAACAGAGTGGTATTTCTGGTGCTGTCTGAGGGCCAGGACCCCACATTCCGGTTCCATGACGACAGCCTGTTCCGTTGCCGCGTGTGGGCTGTGGGCAGCAGCAGCTTAGACAGGAACAATGGAGGCTCTGTTGAGATGCTGCTGCTGAGCTCGGGCAGAATGCATTTTAATTGAACACTTTCCACCCTGAAATCTAGGGGATCTGGTGGCCCACTCCTCTTCATTCCTTCACTTTCTCTTTGTGGCTCAAGAGCCAACTTATTGCAGCTCCTTTTTTCCCCTCTAATATTACCAGCCTCTTGTGGGAAAAATGGTGTTTCCAGCCTGGGGTGTAGATTGCATTTGGCTAACTTGGCGATGGTGAGAGAGAGGAGTGCTGGGGTGAGGGGCTGAAGGTGTCTGGGAGACATCCCTGTAACCCAGGCTGGAGTATCATCACAGGTGCTATATATAAGAAGCTCTTCCTCCCCTTGGACAGGGCTGCCTGGGCCTTAGGAGGACTGGCTATAAAGTCAGACCAGCTGGGTTGGAATCCCAGTGGTAACACTTCCCATTCTGGGCCTCAGTTTCCCCATTTGCAAAATGGGGATAAGAATAGTGTCTAACTCACAGGATTGTTATGAGAATTAAATTAATTTAACACACATAACGTAATAAAGATAATACCTGACACATAGTAAATACCACAGAAATGCATTTATCATATTAATTTTTATTTTAAAAAAAAGTATTTATTTATTTATTTTTGTCTGCGTATGGTCTTCGTTGCGGTGCGTGGGCTGTTCATTGCGGTGGCTTCTCGTTGCGGAGCACGGGCTCTAGGCACGCGGGCTTCAGTAGTTGTAGCATGCAGGCTCAGTAGTTGTGGCTCACAGGCTCTAGAACGCAGGCTCAGTAGTTGTGGCGCATGGGCTTAGTTGCTCCGCGGCATGTGGGATCCTCCCAGACCAGGGCTTGAACCCGTGTCCCCTGCATTGGCAGACGGATTCTTAACCACTGCACCACCAGGAAAGCCCTATGTCATTTTACTATTGTGTTCTGATCATCATCAATATTGCATTCACCCTTCAAGGCTTCATCTGAGACTACAAGTTGAACAGAGCAACATTCTTTCTAAAATGCAAATTTGATTTTGTCACTCCTTGGCTTAGAAAACCTAAGTGAGTCCCCATTGATCTCTCTGCACAAGGAAAAAGGAACTTTTGTTTATTGAAGGCCTACTGTGGCTAAGTCCTGGGCACTTGGTGCACCTCTACTCATTTAGATTAAATGCAAAGTCTGTGTAAGACCCTTCATCAATTGGCTCTATCTTGCGTCTTTTCTCCCCTATTCCTCAAAACCAAGCCAAAGAAAAGCATAACTCTACCTCAGAGAACAGTTTTCCTCCCTGCTGTCTCATTGGCTTTCATCCCCCATGCCTTTGTGTACATTCTGCCTTCTGCCAGGAATGCCCTGTGGGTGGTGGCTGTGGTCCAGGGGAATAGACCACACCAGGGGAGAGTTTGGGAATACCCTAACCACCATCCTCTGAGGACCCAGGCTGACTCTGGTTGAATCCTGGCTCCACCATTAACTGTGTGGCCCTAGACATGCCCTAAGAATAGCACCCGCCTCCTAGGTTTCTTGAGAAAAGTTAAGCCACATAGAGCGTTAGAACAATGTCTGATGTACTGTGAGTGTTCAACACGTGTTAGCTGTTTCGGCCATTGCAACTCTTTCCAGAGGTCTGATACAGCATTTTTCTGTGTGGAGTATTTCTCTTTGTAGGCTCAGCACTGGACCTATTTCTTTGGGGGTAACAGGAATCGAAGACATACGGTGGATCAGGGAGGTCCCAGGGGTTCCTTGTCCTGCCTGGCACTTCCTGCCTCGCTTCAGTCTGTCCCTGGCAGGATCCCTTGCTTCTCAGCCACTGATTTAGCTCATTGATTTAGCCATTCCTTGTGGTGGCAGCTGGGTAACAGACACAGGGTAGCCTCACAAGATGTAGAGACCCCATGTACACACAGTGCTTACAGATAGACCTGCCTGCCTGTGAATGGGATACTTGGTATCCAAATGGTAATTATTTACAGACAAAAAAATTGCTCTGATTTGAGATTATCTAGATAACCAATCTCTGGTCAAGAAGGGGAGAATGGGGCTTCCCTGGTGGCGCAGTGGTTGAGAGTCTGCCTGCCGATGCGGGGACGCGGGTTCGTGCCCCAGTCCGGGAAGATCCCACATGCTGCGGAGTGGCTGGGCCCGTGAGCCATGGCCGCTGAGCCTGCATGTCTGGAGCCTGTGCTCTGTAACGGGAGAGGCCACAGCAGTGAGACGCCCACGTACCACAAAAAAAAAAAAAAAGAAGGGGAGAATGAATATGTCTTCCTTTCATGTTGCTGAGTTTATTAGGGCCAATGTTAATGACTGAAAGGCCTTAGAAAGAGAAAAGAATGGAAGATTTAATTTCAGGGATCTATGGTGATGTATGGTTTGTGTCACCTCAGTTCTCTGATTATTGGGCTCAATAGTCAGGAGAGCTGGGGCTTTATCCTGGTTCTGTCACTGACTGACTATGTGACCTTGAGCATGCTGGCCTCAAATTCCATGTCTGTGAAATGGAAGTAACCATCTAGCTTTGCCTGCCTCCCAGAGTTGTTTTCAAGAGTTACAGATCACGTGCTCTTGTGCGTTCATATTTATTCATTTAACCAACCAACCTCTGTTAGATCTACTGTGTCCCAGAGCCAGGCATCTAAAGGTGGATAGAATGTAGTCTCCTTCCTCATGGAGCCCAGAGATGGAGGTGATGGTGGAGGGATGTGTGAGTGGATGGATATCGTGAACATGGCGGTCTGGCAAGTGCTTTGCTAGAAGCACCCAGAAGGTATATTGGTACTCAACTCTGGGAGGTCAGGGGAGGCTTCCCAGAACTGGTGACACTTGAGTGGGGCAGAGATAAGAAAGGTAGGGGTATAAGGTAGAGGCACCAGCTAGAGGCAGACACACCTTGGCATTGTAGGACTGTGCCAAGGGGTGAAGGTGGGGTTGTGGGCATGTGGGAGAGAGGCCGCCCTGTGGACCAGGCAGGAGGTGGGCTAGGTGTTTTGGGGTTTCACCCTGAGGGTGTTGGCCTGGGGTAGAGTGACTTGAGGCAACAGAGAGCAGAATCTGGTCAGTAGTTTACAGACCTCATTCTGGTGTCCGTGTCAGGGCGTAGACTTGAAGAATGGCAGGGAGACCTGGTAGGGGAACTCCTGTGATGATTTAAAGTGAGAGATGATATGGGCCTGAACTGGGCACAGAGGAGGACACGAAGCACATTTGTGTGTGTATGTGTGTGTGTGTGCATGTTTATGTGTTCTGGGAAAGGGTAAAACCCTCTGTATGCACATAGGAAAGTTTTGTTGTTTAACGAGATAATCAAAAATACAGACACCCAGCAGTTCCATCACAGTGGCTCTATCCTTCCAGGGTAAGTAGACAAAATCGCAGAGGTTCATGTACAGGGATGTTCCTTGTAGCCTTGTATGTAAGACTAGGAAATTGAAAACAACCTAGCTGTCCAACAGTTAGGTACCAGATAACTGAATTATGGAGCCATGCATCCCCAAGATGATGCTGCGGGTCTTTTTTCTGAACACAGCAAGGTACACACATATTTCAACTGAAAGAACAGAAGAACACATGCACAGCATTTAGCCTGCTACTGCTTTGCCATTATTATTCTCCATGACTTGTCAGTGACAGTCAAGGTTGGGTTTGCTCTTTTTCAAGGTTGGGTTTGCTCTTTTTCCCTGTGTGTGACTTTCTGTCTTATGTTACTTGATAACTGTTTTGTGTCTGGGTCTCTGTGAACAAGGACCATGCCTTGTTCTTGCTCCCTTGTTTCCCTCAAGCAACAGGAGTAGGTGGCCACTAATTACTGCAGAATTTAATTGAGGGATGTGAACAAAGGGCCTGTTATCAGCATTAAGTGATGTTAAGCTGTAGGCAGATTCTCCCTCACCCCCCTTTTTTCTCCCTCCCTCTTACAAACAGAAACAGTGTATCTGGCCTATAAAGAAGCCTTTAAACTAAGGTTGTGTTAACAAAGACCTCTTCCAGAGACCTCCCTGCTTTGGAGGCAGGGGGTGCATGAGAGTAAATTCAGGCTTTGTTTCCTGTCTTAGGGAGCCAACTAGAGGTGAGGGGAGATGAGGTTTCATGCACATCTGAGCCGGTGTGCTTTTGTTGGGGTGGTAAAGGGGGAGGGGAAAGCTTTGCCTTACATCTACTGGGTGCTAGCACCATGTATTATCTTGTTTCGTCTTCACAGCAGCCTGAAGTGGAAGGAAAGTTTGCAGACAAAGATACCAAGGCTCAGAGAGGTTGAATAACTTGCTTAGTTTGCCCAGCTAGGAATTGGTAGAGCCAGGATTTGACCGCAGGTCTGTCTGCCCTCAAGCCCCTGTGCTTTGCCTTAGGTGCCAGTGGTCCTAGAGCAAGGACTGGGCCACAGTCTGGGCAGTTAGGCACTGTTACCACGTTTGGCCTTGGATGCTGAGCGAAGGGTGGAAGGCTCTGAGTTTGGAGCAGCGTGAGGATTAACCAGTCAGGTGTGTATTTCATATCTGCTGTGTATGTTGCATGATGCTGAACCCTGAGGGGACACAGAGAAGAGGCCAGGATGACACTGTCCTTGTCTACCATCTGGTTGAAGTCACTCTTTCTTACACGGAGAGCTACAGCAAGGGGTGGTGAGGGATGCATAGGGGCACAGAAAGCAAGAGGTGGAGGAAGTCTGAAGAGGAGCAACCAGCAGGACTGAGCGGGTGGGGAGAAGAGGGGGAGGTGTGAGCAATGGTGTGAAGATGGCAGGTCTGGGCTGGAGTGGAGGTTTACTGGAGGTGAGGAGTGAGTGTGAGCTTGGTTGGGAAGCAAGGAGGGTGGTGGGTTGGGAGGCCTTGGATGCTGGACCGAGGAGCATCACCTGATTCTCTGGGTCATGGGGAGCCACTGAAGGCTGTTGAACAGGGAGTTGACATGGAGGGAAACAATTCTAGGGTGATGTACCTGGCCCTTCTGTAAAATGTGGGGTGATGGAGGCAGGGAGGAGGAGTTGCCTCCTCCCAGCCCCTCTGAATCCCTGATTTGGGGCTTCACAGAGGAAGTGAGAGTGTTCCTCCAGAGCTTGTCCTGTTTGAAGTATTCTCTTTGTTCCATTCTAATGTCTAATGTAGTATAAACATTCTACCTCTCTAGAATGTTTACTCATCTGTAAGAGTAGTGATGGGGAGGGGTGGGGATGCCCCAGCTGAGGTGGACTGGGACTGTCAGGTCTGCTTTGACATGGGTGTGTGATGGTCCTGACAGTAGAAGGAAACAGATAGCTGTGTGTGCACTTGTCCAGGGGGTGGGAGGGTTGTGACCACATCCTGCCAGGTGCTCAGCTTAAGGAACGGTTGGTGTGCGTGTGTGCATTCATTCGACAATTATTTATTGAGTGTCTACCATGACACTTAAGCTAGGCATATGATAGTGAGTGAAACAGACCTGATCTTCTCCTTGGGTCTGGCTTTGAAAGTATATGTCATGTGAGGAAAAAAAACATGACAGGAAAAAAAACCCTGAGCTGCTCTAAGAAAACAATGTGCTCCATAGCCAGGTTGTTCCACCAGAGTGAAAACATTGCTTCTCACTGCAGAGATGAGATCTTACAGAGGAAACTCCTGGACAGAGGGTGGGGTTTTAGACAGCAGCTCCCTCTTCTTAGAGGTGAGTTGAACAGTGGGGTCTCCCAGATGTTGGGGGAATTCCTTAGAGCTATACAGCACGTCTGTCCGTCCTTGCTTCCCAGCACTCCTGCCCAGACCACGCTGGCTCTTCTCTGGCTGAGCCTGTCTTCCCAGGCTGGTTTCTGCCCTTGGATCGGAAGAGGAGCTGGAGGAGAAAAAAGGGATAGGATGGACATTAGAACGGAACAAAGAGAATACTTCAAACAGGACAAGCTCTGGAGGAACACTCTCACTTCCTCTGTGAAGCCCCAAATCAGGGATTCAGAGAGGCTTCGGCTGGGCTCAGATCTTCACCTTGCCTGCGGTTCGGTAACTCATTACTGAAGGCCTTATTTCTGAAGGCCTAGGTGGTGGGGACCAAGATGTCACTCACTTCAGAAGGCCAGATACCTTGCCGAAATTCCAGAGGCTTTCCCTTGAGCCTTGGGGTTCTGGCCAAACAGACCCTGCTGTGGTTGCAGCCTCAGGTCCTTCTTGAGTACTGATGCCCCACCCCCTCAAGGGCTGGCCCTGGGGCCCAGGGGGGCAGCTGGCAGTGCAGCCCCTGCCCCAGGTGGGATGGGCAAGCCAACACGCAGCTGTACTGCGCCTGTGAATGGAATGTGTCCTAGAATGGAGACCCACCCAACATACTTTGCTAGCAGGAGGACACAATTTTGGCTAGAAGCTTTAATGGTGGCAAAACTGGAGCTTTACTCCAAGCATTTAAAAAAATTACTTTTTGTATTATAAAGTTGTTCATGTTCATTGTTGTAAATTTAGACAATGTATATGAGCAACAGGAAGAGAGTAAAAATCTCTTGTAATCCTGTCAACCCAGAGATAATCACTGTTAACATTTCGTTGTATATCTATGTGTGTGTGTTTTAAGAAAACTAGGATAATACAGTTTAAAGTATTTCATATTTTTTAATAATGATATATATTCCATATCATTAATTAACATTTACCTCATTAGTTTTAATGGCTGCATAGTATGTCCTTATACAGTTGTATTGTGATTTACCTGACTAGGATGAGATTTTGGGGGGTTGTTTTCTAAAAGGGAGTATCTTTCTTGTGGTAGCTGGTCATAAAATAAATACATGAATTAGAATCTCTGTGGCTGTGTCCCTGGCAGTGTTTTCTTTAAGCTCCCAGTGATTTTAATGTACAGCCAGGGTTGAGAACCATGTGATGAGACCATAAACACTTAAGTTGGGGGCTTCCCTGGTGGCGCAGTGGTTGAGAGTCCTCCTGCCAATGCAGGGGACACGGGTTCGTGCCCCGGTCTGGGAAGATCCCACATGCAGCTGAGCGGCTAGGCCCAGGAGTCATGGCCGCTGAGCCTGCGCGTCCGGAATCTGTGCTACGCAACGGGAGAGGCCACAACAGTGAGGGGCCCGTGTACTGCAAAACAAACAAACAAACAAAAAGAACACTTAAGTTGGTTCTTTTACCCCAGGACTCAGCACAGTGCAGGGCATTTAGGAGATGTATGAAGAGAAACATCTCACTTCACCTCCATGCTGTCATCAGGTGAGTTTGAGGCTAGTGTGAAGGTGGTTGACCTGGGGGCTCCCTGCTATGGTCCCTGCTGAGTCTGATGTTTGTATGCTGGTGACCCTTTAACTGGGATTCCAGTCCCCACATCTCTTTACCTTGTGTTGCTAATTTTGAACATTGCAGTCGATGTTTATGTGGCCAAAGCCCTTGCCCACCCAGAGGGAGGGAGGGACTGGTGAGGACTAGAAGAGAGCAGATTTGGGGCCTGGTAAGTGTCTGGAGGGATCAGAGGGAGACTGTGATATTCTTTACATATCCCTGGTGCTTTTTAGGTCACAGGGTGCCTCAGACATGGGATCACCCAATCCTCCCATCCAGCCTATAGGGCAGATGGCCCAGGCAGTCTTACTCCTGTTTTATAGCTGGGGAAACGGAGGCTCTGAGAGGGTAGAGGGTCTTTGATTCAAACGAGTGAGGCAGAGTTGGAGCTCTCTCTTTTGACTATCAGCCTACTTTTTTTCCGCAAAACCATCTGGGTACGTGGATTTGCTAGAGACCTTGGATTTATGTCTCTTTGGGAAACCCTTTGTTTTATTATAGCAAGGTGTATAACTGGTTACTGGCCAGAAGGTTTCTAATTTTTCAGGCATTTATGAAAACTAGCTGCTGAGTGATAGCACTTGTGTACTGATATGTTAATACCCGTTCATCAGAATGTTTGGAAAACAAGGAGGTGATTTTTAAATATACCTATAACAGCATTTTTTTCCTGGCTTCCAGAGAAACATTTTTTAAAACCTAAGATAGTCAACAGAACCTGGATAACTGACTGGAACCTGAGTAGTAATAGTAATAGTGGCCATGGTAGTAATATTGGCTTACATGTACTGAGTGCACACTACATTCTGGCACTTTGGAATACCTAAGCTCAAAGGGTTGCTGAGGAAATTATTTCTATTTCAGAAATCAAACCAAGGAAAAAAAACTTACCACTTCTTGGTTTTATTAGTCATGGTACCTTCATACAGTGATTTGCTATGCATCTATTTAAAATGGTGCTGTAGGGCTTCCTGGTGGCGCAGTGGTTAAGAATGCGCCTGCCAATGCAGGGGACACGGGTTTGAGCCCTGGTCAGGGAAGATCCCACATGCCGTGGAGCAACTAAGCCCGTGCGCCACAACTACTGATGCGCACACGCCTAGAGCCCGTGCTCTGCAACGAGAAGCCACCGCTCTGAGAAGCCCGTGCACCGCAACGATGAGTAGCCCCAGCTCTCAGCAACTAGAGAAAACCCGCGTGCAGCAGCGAAGACCCAGTGCAGCCAAAAATTAAATAAATGAATAAATTTATTTTTAAAATAAATAATAAAATAAATAAATAGATAAATAAAATGGTGCTGTAAAATATCCACCAGTGATATGGAAAATGTTCCCTGTGCCCTAGTAGATAAAAGGAAATTATGAAATATGTTGGCATCTGGAGGTTCTCAATGAATGTTTTTTTTGGTGATACGCGAGCCTCTCACTGTTGTGGCCTCTCCCGTTGCGGAGCACAGGCTCCGGATGCGCAGGCTCAGCGGCCATGGCTCACGGGCCCAGCTGCTCCGCGGCATGTGGGATCTTCCCGGACCAGGGCACGAACCCGTGTCCCCTGCATCGGCAGGCGGATTCTCAATCACTGCGCCACCAGGGAAGCCCTCAATGAATGTTTAAACCCACAAATGTACAAAGCAATACTGTCACCTCCCTCATCTTCTTGGTAAGGAAATTGACTTTCCTAAAGGTCACACAGAATTTTGGATGTGGGTCTTTTATAAGAATCCAGTGTGTTTCTCACCATCCTCATATGTTTCTGTTATTAAAAAAAAAAAAAGAGACATTTTATAATCAAGGGCTAGTTCCTATGTTTAGAGCAAAAAAGACAAGTGAAGCAGAGACCTGTTTGACAACCATGTTACTTTGTTTCTGTAGCTCTTTACAGTTAATAAAGCACTTGTAAATAACTTTTTTTCTGAGTTTCAAAGAATAGTTACTTAGATATACAACAAGGATTTACTGTATAGCACAGAGATCTATCTTCAGTATCTTGTAATAACCTATAATGGAAAAGGATCAAAAAAAAAGAATAGTTATATGCATATATATGTATAACTGAATCACTTTGCTGTACACAACTATACTTCAACAACAGCAAAAGAATTTTTTAAAAATACATATTTATTATATAATTAGGAAAGTAGGGAAAACCCCAGAGAAGGAAAAAATACTTATAATCCCTCAGGGATAATGACTGTTAACATTTTTTCTTCCTGTCTTTTCTTTCTCTCTTTCTCTCTCCCCCTCTCCCTTCCTCCTGCCCTCCCTCCATTTATCTATCTATCTATCTATCTGTGCCGGGTCTTAGTTGCGGCATGTAGGATCTAGTTCCCTGACCAGGGATCAAACCCAGGCCCCCTGCATTGGGAATGCAGAGTCTTAACCACTGGACCACCAGGGAAGTCCCCTTCCTGTCTTTTCTCATGACAGATATATTATAAATTTTATAAACTTGGGACCATGTTGTACATATGTGTTTTTGTTTGTTTTTTGGCTGTGCCACGCAGTATGCGGGATCAAACCATGCCCCCTGCAGTGGAAGCGTGGAGTGTTAACCATTGGACCTCTAGGGAAGTCCCTTGTACATACGGTGTTGATTCTTGCTTCTTTTACTAATCTGTTTTAGATCCTTCTCCCTGTCTGTAATTGTTCTTACAACATGATTTCCAGAGGCTGTACAGTATCTAGTTTTTATGAGTGATTCTGAATTATTGGACACTAGGTTGTTAATTGATTTTTTTCATTATTATGAATAATGCTGTTATAAATACCCTTGTCTTTACTAGCATCTGGTTGTTTCCTCAGGATAAATTCTTAGAAGGGTCATTGATGGGTCCTAGGGTATCTGCCTGTGATAATGCACCCTTCATTTACATTTTCTCCTTTGATCCCTAAAATAACACCCTGAAGCTGGTACTGGAGGGATTTTTTTTTTTTTTTTTTTTTTGTGGTACGCTGGCCTCTCACTGTTGTGGCCTCTCCCGTTGCGGAGCACAGGCTCCTGATGTGCAGGCTCAGAGGCCATGGCTCATGGGCCCAGCCGCTCCGCGGCATGTGGGATCTTCCCGGACCCGGGCACGAACCCGTGTCTCCTGCATTGGCAGGTGCATTCTCAACCACTGCGCCACCAGGGAAGCCCTGGAGGGATTATTATCCCCGTTGTACACATTGGAAGCTGAGGTTTCTAAAAGTTGCAGTTTGCTCAAGATAAGAAACTACTTTGGAATGGTAAATGGAACTGCTTTAATCCAGTGAGTCTGAGGGAATAGAGTAGGAGAAGGGTTCAGATTCATCAGTTTTGTTGTTTTATTCAGACTTCCTAGAAATTCCACTTTCTGTGACTTCCACTGATGTCTTGGGTCTGCCCTCTGGCCCGTCATAGAACAAGTCTTCTTCCTTTCAGTATTTGAAGAGGCTCCCATGTGGCTCTAAGCTTTCCCTTTTCCAAATTAAATTGTCCTTGTTCTTTTAGGAAACATGGTTTTTTACTAACTTACTGTCTTTGATGCCACTCTGGGCAGATTCCACTTTATCAGTAATCATCTTGAAGTGTGTTTATTAGTCAACTCTTCAGGTTGGAAGTGACAGAAACCCAACTCAAACCAGCTTAAACAGAAGAGGAAATATATTGGCTCCAGTAATTGGAAACTTCAAGGGTACGTCTTACCTGGTCTTGGCACTGTTGGACCCCAGTGCTCGAAGGGCATTTTGACAGCGTTGTTCTCTCTCCTTTCAATTCTTCTAACCCCCTTGTCAGAGTGATGTTCACTCAGGATCTATAGATCACTTCTTAGAGAAGGTTCTCATTGTCCCTGCTCGGATCAGGGGCCCACCCCTAGGAGTGCCACATGCACATTGTTTTCTTAGAGCAGCTCAGGTTTTTTTTTTCCTGTCAGTTGTAACACGACAGGATGGGGAGGTATGGCTTTTCCTAAGGAAGGGATGCGTGTGAGCAATGCAAACCCATTGCACTGTGATATGTAGAGTTGAACTGTGTGCCAGCTGGTGTCTGGCCAGCTCAGAAGAGTGTGGATTCTTCATCTCTCTTTTTCTCAACATTATACTTCTTATTAATGTAGCCTAAAATCAAAATGGGTTCCCTTTTACTATGTAACCATATTACATCAAGGGCTAGTGCTCAGTCTGTCTCTTCCTTCTTGTGCTACCTCTGCTGGGAGAGTTTGGACACATGTTAGGACTTTAAGCTTATCCCTGTAGATTTCCTACGGCTGTATTGGGTCCAGAGGATCAGCCTGTTGAGATCCTTTAGCCCTAATTCTGTCATGAGGCACACTGGTCTCCCTCCCAGCTCAGTGCCGTCTGCAATCAGGTGATAGACATTTGGTGAGGGGCCAGGGAGGGATGAGGGAATGAGATAGTGCCAGGTAATCACCTGCATCAAAAGAGCCAGAATCTTCTCCTGCCTTCCCCTGTCCCCACAAACCTCTAAAGTTCCCTTTTCCTGGTCCATGAGGTCAGCCTTCTGGGTTCATAGTGTGTCAGAGGTCACCAGGAAGGGCATCGTGCAGTCTGCTTCTCTATCGAGGCCCCGAATGAACTTAAGTTGAAGTAGGAAGGATCTAGGTTAGACTTTACTCACTTCTTGTCATGGGTGGGTAAGGAAGGTATTCTAGAGAACGTGGTAGGTCCATTTCCAGAGGCTTTCAGGCATTAGCAGGTTCTTGAGAAGTCTGCAGTGCTGTAGGGTGGCTAGTAGGGGACGGGAAGTCCCTGTGAGCCCTTTGGGGGTTTTGCTGGTCGAGCGTGCCAGCCCCTGCACGTGGGCAGTCTTGGTAGCTGGGGGCGTGGCATGGGTGTGCCAGGTGGCTTTTGGCCTCCATCGTTCTACTGAAGACTCCAAACTGTGTTGTTCAGCTGCAAAAACAGTTTTCTTCCTTTGCTAGCAAGAAACACAAAGCAGCCCTTCAGAGAGGGCGGGTGGGCGTGCAGCAGTTCTGGCAGAGTGTCACACTCATCTGATGCAGCACAGGGCGAGCCGCCCCAGATGGCCTGGCAGAAGCAGAGTTGGACAGCAGCATCTGGAGGAGCCCTGGGGAACAGAGCGTAGTGGCGGGGAGCCTTGCCCTGGAAAGCCTGGAGACCACAGACAATGGCGGGAGGAGGCCTATCTAGGCACTGGCTTGCCTGTGAGTTGGGCAGGAATGAGACTGGAGAGTGGCCTTTCGCATGTCGCCCTGTAGATCTGATGGAGCCTCATGTATGCTGTGTGTGTCTTTGTGTCGAGATCTGAGTCTGGGAACAGTTTCCCTAGTGGTTGCTGGGGAGAAGAGGGAGGCAAGTCTCTCTGCTGATGAGCATTAGGGGTGCCCAAGGCCTCCTCACCTTGGGGTGGGTTGGCCAAACCGCTCAATGCTTTGGCAGCCTGTCTTTTGACATCCAGTTGACTTCCTATGGGTAGAGCCCAGTAGCTCTCTATTTCCTCTGCCTGCACCAGATTCCCGTTGGACTTTTTACTTTGGCTTGGGCTGAATGGGATTCTCTCTGCTTGTCCTCTGTCTCTGCCTCTCCCTCTCTCCCCACTCCCTTTCTCTCTCTCCTTCCTTGTCTGCATCACTTCTTTCCCCTTTTCCTGCATGCCCCGAGCCCCCATTCTACCCCAGGGGAGTTTGGGGCTTGGTTAGACAGGGAACACTGTATTTAGATGAGCCCCTCTTCCTGGGCAGTTGGTCCAAAGAAGGACCTAGAGTCCAGTGCTGTGACTGACTGCTGAGGGCTGGGGGTGGAGGCAGCAGGCTGGCAAGTCTGTGTGTCTAATGCAGATGCCTAAATCATGCTGGTATCTGGAGGGCCCAAGACAAATGCTTGTCTGGATCTCATTCTGGGCTCCTAGCCTGTCACACCAGAAGAACCTAGTTTGGAGAGCACCTATGCATTGGAGAAGGGGCGCTAGTGGAGTGAGGCAGAGCAGGAGTGATAGCTGGCGGCTGTTCTCTCCTGGCAGGAGGTGACTTGTGTTCACACTGTGGCTTGTAAAGGGTGAACCCAGGCATGGAGGGCCGCCTGGCATTAAGCAGAGCTGTTTCTCCCTTTCCTTTCCCCAGCTGGGTAGAGAGACATACATGAGTGTCTCTTTAGTGCTTGGCCTTGATCAGCACTGCCCAGACCTCAGATACCCAGCCAAGGGTCAATTTGAATTGTCCAGATTTTCCCTTATCTCTGCTATAAGGAGAACAGAAGCCAGTTTGGGGAAATCCTGTGGGTCGAAGCAGGGGTGCTAGTTGAGATTTGCCCTAATGAAATGCACTCTAGGCTATTCTTGGGGGTTGCTGGTGAAATTATATTTTAATGGGAATGTTCTTTTCTAAACTTTAACTAGCAAAGCCATAGCAGTGTTTGCAGTTAATAATGTACCTGGTGAGTGGTTGAGCTGAAGTTTAACAGCCAATTTAAAAAGCAAGGTAGGGAATTTAAAAAATAGGACATTGAGAACATGTGTGTCCTGGAATGATTTCAGTGTTTCTGTTGGAATAAGTGGTTTTGTGCTAACTGGAAGGGTTTCCATGCCCCTGTTGTCGTTAGTGGCCTTTCCAGGAGGCCCTGTTGCCAGGCTCCCTGGCCCTGAAAAGTAATCTACTGTGCTGCTCATTAGCAGATGAACCAGGAGGCCATTTCACCACTTTGTAAAGCTGCAGAGCTGGGGCAGCTCTTCCCCTGGTGGGATAGCCCAGTGAAGGTGGCTGCAGCAGGAAAGGGGGACCCAAATCATGATGCAGGCAGATGCTTCAGGCACACAAGGGTGGATAAAACCCTCATGGCTGAACAGGGGTGGGGCTGATGCAAGGAGTAAATCAGGGAGTCCGGTATCTGAGATGACAGTCCTTCTGCAGAGTTTGCTTTGGAAAAGAGAAGAGGTTTTTAAAAAAATCTCTGAATGGAAAATTTAGGGAAACTGAAACGGAGGCTCCTCTTGGATTCCGAGTGGTGTGTGTTACTGCAGGAGATTGGTACCTTTTGTTAGAGGCCCTGGATCTCAGGCCCTCCCTAGTTTAGGCTTCTGATTTCACGTTCACACCCTGGCTAGTTACTCCAGGCGTCCCTGTGCCCTGCTCCCTCTCTCTGGTACCCTGGCGGGCTTGTGGTTCACAGTGTGGCACACAGAAATGAACTCAGAGAGTGGACTCTGCCTGCCTCGTACCTATATCCCTCAAGGTGCCCGACACCAGTGGTTACTCAGTGGATGTTTGTGGAATGCATGGGGTGGTTACTTACAGCTGTGTGCAGTGTACACACACACACACACACACACACACACACCCCTTCGGTCCTGTCCCTGACACTCCCCCCCCACCCCTTTGGTCCCGTCCCTGACACACACACACACATCACACACACGCACACACACACCCCTTCGGTCCTGTCCCTAACACCCCCCCCTTCACCTTCGGTCCTGTCCCTGACACACACACACACACACACACACACACCCCTTCGGTCCTGTCCCTGACACACACACACCTTCGGTCCTGTCCCTGACACACACACACACACACACACACACCCCTTCGGTCCTGTCCCTGACACACACACACACACACCTTCAGTCCTGTCCCTGACACACACACACACACACACACACACACACACACACACACCTACCTTCGGTCCTGTCCCCGTGTGTCCTCACTTTCCCAGCTCCACCTGGAGTTCTTTCTTTTGCCTCTTGTGTGTCTTCACTCCTACTTGTTTTATTAGAAGACCTAGTATATGCCAGGCAGGTGTTGCACTAGTGCTTTATGTCAGCTGTCTCATTGACTCCCCATAGCCACTCTATGAAGTAGATGCTAGTATTATGTTGCCATTTTACAGATGAGAAAGTCAAGGTCAAGAGAAATTAACTAATTTGCCACAGAAGTTAATGGTGATACTGCTGCTCACCCACAGGCATCCCTGATTCAAAAGCTGAGTTCTTAACTTGTAGGCTACAAGCCTTCCTTTTCTGGGCTTTGAGCTGGAGTGGAGTGATTGCCTCAGGGAGAAAAGATGCTGCCCATTCTCCCCTCCCCTCTGCTCCACTATCTCACTTACCCCTGGAGTAGGAGCTCCCTGAAGATGAGTTGGCAGTAGGAAAGTTTCAGGCTCCAAGGGGTTGGGGTGGTGGATTTTGTGAGTTCATTTCCCCCGTTGTCGTTATTATTGCTGTTGGTACAATATACTATAAAAATCAGGAAGGAAAAAAGGCAACAAAGGAGGGATTGGGGTCTTCAAACTTTTTTGATCATGTATATCCTATTAATAGATTAGCATGTACCCTAATATATGCATACTCATAAATTATATTCATAAACTGCCTTGATAATGTACCTATAAGACATACACATGCACACTTAAAAGGATGATATAAAAATAAACATGAGGGCTTCCCTGGTGGCGCAGTGGTTGAGAATCCGCCTGCCGATGCAGGAGACATGGGTTCGTGCCCTGGTCCGGGAAGATCCCACATGCCGCGGAGCGGCTGGGCCCGTGAGCCATGGCTGCTGAGCCTGCGCGTCCAGAGCCTGTGCTCCGCAAAGGGAGAGACCACAACAGTGAGAGGCCCGCCTACCACACACACAAAAAAATAAATAAATAAACATGAATAGATGTTCTAATATTTTCTTCCTGAACTGAAGTGGGTCATTTGAGCACCTCAGGGTTGAGTGTGCCCCACTATAGAGACCCCTGTGTCCTGCCAGTTATCTGATAAATGCTCTGCTACTGTAGTCCAGTGCCCTGTGAGAGAGGGCATATCTACCTAGACCTTCCATTTTTAGGTGCTCTGATTTTCAGAAGCAAAGCAGGCAGGCACAGCCCTTCCAGCCCTCATGGTTTTTGCTTAAATTCTTACCAAATTGCCTGGAGCTAAGGGGGAAATTCTCCTAGATGCTGCTCTGGCTGCAGTCCTTTGCTGTTATTCCTGAGCCCCTCATTCAGTCCCCAATAGCTTTCAGACATCCTAGGGTACAAGGGAAGGGCTGTTTTCGGGGGGAGGTGGGGGCTTGGGTATAGCCCAAGGGTTGGTGAGGATGTGGAGAAACTGGAATTCTTGTGCATTGCTGCTGGGAACATAAACTAGTGCAGCCACAGTGGCAAACAGTTTGGCAGTTCCTCAAAAATCTAAATAGAATTACCATATGATTCAGCAATTCTCCTTCGAGGTATATACCCAAAGGAATTGAAAGCAGGAACAGATACTTGTACGCCAATGTTAATTGAAGCATTATTTACAGTAACCAAAAGGTAGAAATAACCCAGGTGTCTGTCTTAACAGATGAATGGATTAATAAAATGTATATATATACATACACTGATATATATATATACAATGGAATATAATTCAACCATAAGAAGAAATGAAATTCTGATATGTTCATTAATCGTGGGTGAAACTTGAAGACATCATGCTGCTAGACACAAATGGGCAAATACTGTATGATTCCATACACGGGGTACCTAGGATAGACACGTACAAATACAGAGAAGCAGAAGGATGAGAGGTTTTCAGAGGCTGGGGGCAGGGAGGGATGGGCAGTTCCTGCTAGTGAACGATTATAATGTTTCTGTTTGGGGTAATGAATATGTTTTAGAAATAAATGATGGTGACGGTTATACAACACTGTACATATAATAAGAAAAAAAAACTTTAAAAAAAAGAATAAGCAAGGAGAGGACGCTGGGGGCTGGGGTGGAGAGACAGTTAGTTAGTTCCTCGTCTGAATGTGTTACCACTGCTGATCAGATGCCAGGCTGTCCCTTTCCCTGTTGCCTGGTGTTAGGGCTGCTAGAATGGGATACCCGTGGCCACGCCCTGGCTGTACAGGTAGCTCTCCAGGCCCCCCAGGGGAATGGTCATCAAGATTTAGGCCATGAAGTAGGGCCATTTGTCTCCCTTCTTTGCCCTCTCCCTAGTCAGCTGATGACAGCTTTGGTACTGCAGCCTAGCACCCTGTGATCGAGGACACACCTTTCTGGGTGTTCCATTGTGAGAGCTCTCAGATTTTCAGAAGCAGGTAATGGTTTTTCTCTGAGGGCTGGAATCATGAAGTAGGGCAGACAAGTTTCTTTGGAGTTAAATTTAGGGCTTAGAATCCAGAGGTGGCAGAGAGAAGCTGTATTTAACAACTATCGCACCACCAAAAAGGAAAAAAAATGGCCTAAATTAAGCAAGGTACATGGAACCTGAAGATACTTCAACCAAATTGGAATAAGTACCTCTAAAAATAAAAGGTGCTGAAACCTGGAAAATACCAAATACGGCTTCTTGTTCAGGTGCTTGCTTCTCTGCTTTTCTGTTTTCGTCACCCTGTCCCAGAACTGCAGCTGTACAGAGACAACGTCACCCTCGTCCCGGAGGAATGGACTGTGTACAAGGCCTTGTCTTTCATGATGAGTTGTCCCTGGGGTGGGGAGGCAACTGGCAAATGTCCCCCGGGTCACTGTGGCCGCCCCTGCTCCTCATTACCCCCTCTCTCAGAATGCCTGTTTAGCTCTTGGATCTCCTGGGGAGGGCTGCCTTTAACTCAGAAACACCCTTGGTGCCACCTGGTTCCCAAGGCTCCAGCAGCCAAGTGCCGCATCTTGGGCACTTGATTTTTTTTTGTTGTTCGTCCTGGGCACTGGGCAGACCAGGTGCATGAAAGATTCTTAGAAACGCAGGTTCAAGGGAGGATGCACAAGGGCAACATCAAGATGCCTGTTCCCACAGATAGAACTTGAGTTTGCAGGACTTACAGTTGTTTCAGGAAGTGAGTGTTACATGGAGACAATAATAACAATAATAATAGTGAAAGATACTGGGTACTTACTGCATTCTGGGCCTGTCTCCAGGGGTCTTTATGCAGACAACCTCATGAGATGGATATTGTGATCATGCCCATTTAGAGTGAGAAAACTTAGGCTAAGTATCCTGCTCAGGGCTACACAGGCAGCAAGAGGTAAAGATGGATTTGAACCCATGCAGTCTGTCTCCAGGGTCTGTGCACCTCGCTACGTGTGAGTCAGTCATTTCTGTCAAAGCCACAGGGCTGCCTCCTCACCTGGGGCACAGTATCAGGACTCAGGGCTTTGCTCCTCTACCCACAGCCTCCTTTTTTGGGAAAAAGAACAGAATAAAAGTTGCTCCACTCTGCCCCTATTTGCTCCCCTGCTGGATGGGGGGTGATGTCAGCCTGACTGTGGCATGCAGGCTCCTGCTTTCTGCATTTTGCATTTGGTCAGGCCTAACATGGACATATTTATCAGACACCTACTATGTGCCAGGCCCTATGTTAGGTGCTTCACTCGTACTATCTCTCAACAGCCGGTGAATTAGGTATTACTGGTCCCAATTTACAGGTGAGAAAGCTGAGGTTCAGAGAGGTGAACCACTTGCCCAAGTTAAATAGCTAATTAATGGCAGAACCTCAGTTTGATCTCAGGACCATCTGATTAAAAAAATCTCTGGCCTTTCCACCCTCTTCCAGGAGGGTGCAGCGGGGCTGCTGTGACCTTCCATACTCCTGGCTCTGCCAAAAACCTATCTCCGGCTTTGATGATGCCAGCGTAGGTCTGAGGGCCAAGGTTGAAACAACACATGCCCTTTTTGGGAGAGATGCTGCGGGTAGAGGTGGGTGAGGAGGGTCCTCATGCTTCCTCCATGTGTCCTGCAGATCCTGCCCCGGGGAGAGTAATAGCTAGGATGCCCCCTTTGGGCATGGCCAGGGGTGGGTGCAGGGCTAAGGGCCTCTTTTCTGGGCCACTTCTCAGGTTGCCTGTAGCCGTAACTGTAAACTCTCTGGAAGGAGCTCTTGGCTGCTGGTTGGAAGCCGCGGCAGGGTCAGTGCTTTTGAGGGGCCAGGACAGGTGTGAGAAGCAGGTGCTCTTCTGCCTCTGAGACTTGTCCTCCCATGAGCTGCGGAGCCTGGAATCAGGATTACCTGAAGGAGCTGGTGGCTTTTCTGCAGCCCTTTCTGGCTGAGCTGCTGAGATTCTATCATCTCTTTAGGAGCCTCAGGCATCCTGGTAAGTGTCAGAGAAACCAGCCTGGGGCGGGGTTAGTTTGGGGACCATGCTGAGGAAACTTTGCTTGATGACCTGATTTTTCTAAAATTTGAGGGCTTTGTGTTTCGGGTTTGGAAAAAGCTGTAACCCGGAAGTGAGGAGGAATATGTTTCAGAAAATCCCCCTCAAAAGCAACAGCCGGCAGTGGGTCCTGAAGGAGTGCAGAGTGGAGCTGCTGGCTGGGTCTGTTCCTGGGGAGGACAGACTGCAGAGCTGGGCAGCGGGGACTGAGTGATGAAAGGAAGCCAAAGTTTCAGGACAAGTTTGGGTTCGAGGAGTTGGCAGGTAACTGGAGTGAGAGCTTCTTCCCTGCCCTGGGCCAGCCCTCTGTGTGCCTCAGTGTCCCCATTTGTACATTGGGGGTGAAATCCCCTGGAGCATCGGGAGGCCTCAGCCTCGGGGGTGTAGCTGTTACACAGTCGTTGTTGTCGTTATTTATTATTTAAGCACCTCTCCTTTGGCTGACCAGCGGCCTGTGAGTGGAGTATCACCTTGGGTTGTGGGAACCCTTTCTCCGCTGGACCCTGCAATCACCTGTTTGTAGTTAGTACCTACTGCTTACCGGGACTGCACCAGATGCTTCACATGGGTTAGTGATGGAGGCCAGGGAGCCTTCCTGCAACCCCCAGGGAAGCTCTTCCCCCCTCCTGTGGACTCCTGCAGTGCTTGTTTCTGCAGTGTGGGTGTGCATGTCCCCCTCTCCCTGCCTTCTGTTCTTCTCCCCCCTCACCAGGGACTGGCCCGATCCTCACTCTCCTGGCACCCAGGTCTCAGGAAACATTTGAGTAAACGGGTGGGGTGTGGGGGGTTGTGTGTAGAATCTAGATCTTCAGTGGCTCCTCATCTCATTACTGTTTCCTGGCTCAGCTCAGGCCCTGGGTGCCCAGGCCTTCTGCTCTGGGTGCCACTTGGTGGCTGTGCCGGCTTCTCCAGGACTGGTGGGACTTAAGGCGGTGATGGCTGCGGGAGTGGGGCTGGGGGGCTGCCAGTGGCTGCATACGGGACAAAAGGAAACAGGAGCCAGCGTCCAGGAGTGAAGGAACTGAAAGGACGTGTGGCCCAAGGTGGACAGAGAAGCTGGTTCACAGCGAGGGTTATGGTTGGTGGAGCCATGCAGGGGATGGATGTGAGGGGTGAGGGTGTGTACATGAGCTTGATCTGGACTGGAGAGTAGAGGCCTGGAGCCTGGGGTGCACAGGAACCCAGAACCCAGGCCGTCACTCATCTCCTTGTCATCAGTGGGTGCCTTGGGGGCAGTAGGTTTCAGCTCTAAAAATCCACCAGTGTCACCTGGGCTCTTGGCCTGGGGTGAGCCACATATGGAGGTGCAGGCCTGTGTGGCTCGGAAGGGCCCCTCTACCCAGGAGCCATGTTTTATGGGAAAGCTGGAGCCAGGAACCGCACCCTGATAAAAAAAAGTGTTTTCATTCTCGGGGGCGTTAATTAACACAGATTAGATTTCAACTGAGTGGGCCTTTTGTTGCAGGAGCCTTTCTAATCACCATAGTTTCAATACTGCTGCGGTTTCACTGAGCCAATTCAGGTTCATTACTTTGGTCTGTTACCACCCCAGGTATTCAGCCCTGATGTTATTACTTATGGCCCCACTGGGCCCAGTTTTTCAAACTCGATTTAACTACTGGCCTGGCATCTCTCTCAGGTATCACCCTCGTAGGGTGCTGAGCCTGGAAAAAGATAACCCAAGAATGTAGGCACGTTTTCTTGGCTCTCTGAATTTTATTAAACATTTACAAACGTGTTTTCTTCAGTTTCCCAGGGTAATCTGGCACAAACAAGATAGGCTTCAAAAGTTATTTCCAGTTGTCATATTTATGAATAATTCCATAAGTTCTCACTGTATAGAGACTGACTGGAAAGGAATCAGACAATGGTGGAAGGGAAGCCAGGCTGAAAGTTGGAAAGAAAGGCTGCCATGGCTGGTGGCGGGTCACCAAGTGTAAAGACAGGGAGCTTCCTGGCTCAGGCAGGGGTTTGGCCCGAGGCCCATCCCCCCATCCCCCCATCCCCCAGCCATGAGGCTTCCATTCTTGGAGTTGACACTGCATGTGCTTCTGGGTGAGAGACTTAATGATTCTTTTTCTTTTCAATATTTTTTCTCTGGTTATATTTGCTGTGTAATTAAGGAATTAGCAAGTAAGAAAATATGTTACCCTGTATCCTGCCATCCCAAGATAATGGCACTTAAGATCTTAGCATAGTTCCTTCTAGATTTTGGGGGGCATTTAAAAATATTATTGCGGTCTTACACTCTTCATACATAAGTCTATATATCTTGCACTTGCAGGATAGTTATTTCTTTTTATTATTATAGAAACAATTCATATTTTATTGTAGAAAATTTGGAAAATACAGAGGAAAAGCACAGAGAGGAAAAATAAAAATTGCATTGATTATTTTTCCATCCAGAGAGAACCACTCTTTGTGACTGTCTATGTGTGTACACTGCCAGTCTTCCTTTTCTCAAGCATATACACACATTATCTCTCGCCACAAATTGAGGTCATACATATACAGACATCCTTTCTTTTCCCTTTTTACTTAAAAATACCCCACGAATCTGTGTCATGACGTGAAGTTTTGCTTTGAGACATGATTTTTTAAAAATAATTTGTTTATGTGAAATTTATGTAATATAAAATTAACCATTTTAAAGGGAGCAACTCAGTAGTATTTAGTACATTCACAATGTTGTGCAACCAGCACCTCTATCTAGTTTCAAAACATTTCCATCCTCTAAAGTAAATCTCCTTACCATTAAGCAGTTTCTCCCCATTTCCCCCAGCCTCTGGCAACCAGCCAATCTGCATTCTGTCTCTCTAGATTTATCTGTTCAGGATATTTCATGCAAATGGAATCATACATGAGACTTGATTTTTTTTTTTTTTTTTACGGTACGCGGGCCTCTCACTGCTGTGACCTCTCCTGTTGCGGAGCACCGGCTCCGGACGCGCAGGCTCAGCGGCCATGGCTCACGGGCCCAGCCACTCCGCGGCATGTGGGATCTTCCTGGACCGGGGCATGAACCCGTGTCCCCTGCATCGGCAGGCGGACTCTCAACCACGAGACTTGATTTTTATTGGCTCATAGTATGCTTGTATGGATCTATTTGAACAGGCCCTTGGTCTTCAGTGTAAGGTGTCATCATCAAGGAGCTGGGATTCTGTCATATGGATATACCATAATTTATCTAATCCCTTATCTTTGGACACTGAGGTTATTTCCATTTTTTTAATGCCTACAGGTAATAATGTGTTGAACATCTTTGTGCCTAAACCTTTTAAAAAATTTCAGATTAGCAAGGACACACGTTGTCGAATATCCCGTGTAATTTAGTTTGAAAATGGTTATGAAAGAAACTCTTTTTTTTGTCTCCTCGAATGAAAGACTCTAGCCTCTAACCTTCGGTCTGCCTGTTGCTTTTTTTGACAGTTTTATATCTTCCATCAAAGCCATTCTTTGGTAAGGGTGACTAATGCTGCTTTAAACCATGCAAGGTGATAATACCTCACATTACACAAAGGTAGCGCTTAAGAAGGTAGCACTTAAACCTGCCACTTCTGTTGGGATCATCTGGGCTGTTTTTGCTGAATCTTTCTGTTCTTCAAGGGCAACGTAACTTTTGCAGAGATTGGTTAAACTGCTTTAGATTTAGCTCACAGGGCTGGCCAGTGCTTGTGGAGCTTGTAGCTGCCAGAGACCTCAGGTAAAAGCTGTTGTTTCCTGTCTCTCATCCAGGTGCAAGAAGTGCCAGCGTAATTCTGGCTCTGAGATGCTCTGTATAGACAGATTGTGGATTAGGGCTTAGCCAGGAGCAGACTTCATGGAGAGACTTCAGATCTCCTGCAAAATCCAAGACTGGCAGGATGTTCCTTTATCCCTGTCACAGACCTGGATTAGGTGTTATTAAAATGTGAGCTACTTTTGACTTTTACTGTGGCATTGTGAGCATGGGGTCATTGAAGGGTCCTTGGCTGATTCTGTGGGCAGAGAGAGAGAGAGCGAGAGTGAGTGTACAACACAGAACAAGCTGATGGGAGAAACGCCAAAGTGAGGTCTAAGCTTTGCTGTGCCATTAAATAGCTGTGTGACATTGGGCAAGACATGCTACCCCCTAGGAATCAGGTTATCTGTACTTTAGGTGGGTGTTGACTTGCCCTGGGCATTAGCCCCCATTCAGAATTGCACTTGCTAGACCATCATCGATGACTCTTCCCTCCAAGCCTAGCATACAGTACCTGGGGCAGAGTGAGCCTCAGCATGAACAAGTTTGGGCACACACATGTGCACACGCACACACATGTGCACACGCACACACACACATACATACACATACATTCCTCTGAGCTACTCCGTTATGATGACAGAATGTGCCTATTTGCCTGGTCCCTATGGAAATTATCCAAAAAGAATATATTCCTACAAACTAGATCACTGGGTATGGTTTTCCCCCCATTCTGCTTTCTCAGTGGCTGTGTATGTTCTCTGAAATCTTCCCTTTTCTAGATGACTGGGTCTCTAACCATGGCTCAGTCATTTTAGATCCCTTGTGTGGGCTCACGAGGCCTACCTTCACTTGATGTAACTGGGAGCAGTCCTTACAGTTCCATCCTGCTCCCTGCCCACCATTCTAGAGCTTTCGAGAGGTAGTCTTGACTGTCTTTTATGGTCATTATAGACTGCTGGCTCATGTTTGACACAGCTTGGAGGAAAAAAACCTCCGAATCTATGTAGACCAGTAACTTTCTTTAAGCTTTATTGATTCTGAGCTTCAGTGTATACATTGTCTTCTCTAATAGTCTGTAAACGACTGACTTATTCAATTAATTCAAACATTAACTGAACCTCTGCTGTGTGCCAGACACTATACTAGATTCTAGGGAATCAAAGATAAGTAAATCGTGATCCCTCAAGATGCCCCAGTCCAGTGGGGATGAGCAGATACATAAACAACTGCAGTGGGACAAGTGTCCTCTTGTGGATTTGTATAGAATGCAACAGGAACACAGAGGCGAGGGCAGTTCATTCGATGGATAGGCTCAATAGGAAGCAACATTGAACTGGGCTTTGAAGGATGGGTAGGATGTTGCCATATGGATGGGAAGAGTTTTCTGGAAAAAAACTCATTCTATTCATTTGTTCAGCAAGTCTCTCCTTCTAGTCTGCCACAGTTCAGGCACCATGGTTTGTTAGTTTAGATTTTCTTCTTTATATTCTCTAGGGTGTCTAGCATAGTGCTTGGTATACAACAGTTGTTTGGAAAATATATGAGTAAATTAAAATCCATCTGATAGGTAAGGGAAGTAAAAATTACTCTGACGTTTGCAGAAACTGAATTTCAAGTGAAACAATGTATATGGAAATAAAGCATGAGACAATTATAAGGTGTGTACCTAATATTTACCTCTCTTGTTAGCTGTTTTTGTTTTGTTCTCTTCCCAAGAAATTTATTTGGAGGATTTCTGTAACCTTTCAAGTAACTACAGCATTCTATGATTATTAGTTTTTTATTCTGTGCTCTGATAGTGCTGGATAAAAGAACATTTATGGTGATGTTTTTGTTTTATTTAATGATTATTTTGTTATTGTTCAACAAAATATATAGGGCGAGAAGCCCTACAAATCCCTCTTAACTTGTGGAGGTCCCTCGTCTTTGTGTTAAGTTTGCTTCTTACCTACTGAAGCCCAGAACTTCCTTTCTGACTTCTCCATTCAGTTTAGCTTCCTGTGGGTCTGAGGGGTTATTTTCTGAACTTTATATAAGTTTATGTTTGGTGAGTCAACTTTCTGATCATGATAAAGGCCAATTATTCTTTTATAAAACCTTTGTGATTTGTCACATTCCCGTCTTTCCAGTTTCTTGAGCAGGAAGAGAAAGAAAAGTAAGCACCCTCTAAATCTGCTTTGCATGTTCCTGCAGAGTAAGTAATAGACTTTTCATTTATTTAAACAAAAAAAGTAAAAGAAAATAAACACAAATTAGAAAAACATTGTCTAATCAACCAGGTAAATTTATCTTTAGGAGGTAACTTAAGTTGTGCCCTTAAATGCAATACTATTTATTCAAACACTAAAAGTTAACCAGTAAAGAGCTCTGATGCAAACTTTGTCAGTGTAAATTCTTCTATTTTGTTGCAAAAATAGAACATAAAATGAAATCTTATATTTCAATCATGTGACCAAAGGTCTTAGTTTATTATCGTTCTGAAGAGCCCTGGTCCTCACCATTTGGTCTAGCTTATTTAATTTAAAAATTGGGGTGGTGTGCGTAATTGCTCTTATTCTTTTTTTTTTTTTTTGAACTGTCAGGCTTTCTCTAGATTACAGTCACTCTAGAACTCACAGGACCTTTCTGATAATTTTCTTTGATTTCTCTTTAAAATTTTTATGTATTTATTTATTTAGTTTTTGGCTGTGTTGGGTCTTCATTGCTGCACATGGGCTTTCTCTAGTTGCAGAAAGCAAGGGCTACTCTTTGCTGCAGAGCGCAGGCTTCTCACTGCGGTGGCTTCTCTTGTTGCAGAGCACGGGCTCTAGGCGTGTGGGCTTCCGTAGTTGCAGCACATGGGCTCAGTAGTTGTGGCTCGTGAGCTCTAGAGCGTAGGCCCAGTAGTTGTGGCGCATGGGCTTAGTTGCTCTGTGGCATGTGGGATCTTCCCGGACCAGGGATGAAACCCGTGTCCCCTGCATTGGCAGGTGGATTCTTAACCACTGCGCCACCAGGGAAGTCCCTCTTTGATTTCTTCATACTCATATATTCTTACATGCATTTAGTCATTTAATACAAGGCATTTAGCTGATTACTATGATGAAGACCAAGGTTTAAGAATAGTCTATGAGAATGTATAATCCAGTGAGATCTAATAGTATCATCTCCATGCCTCTGCATAAGCTGTTCCCTCTGCCTGGAGTGCCCTTTGTTTGTCCCCTCTTGTGCATGTGGTAACTTAATCCTTAGCCTTCAAGGCATAGCTCAAACCTCCCTGTCTTGTTCAGGGCAGTGGATCCCCCAGCCTTGGCTGTACATTCCTAGAAAGGAACTTCAGAATTATTGCAGTGGTTCAGCAAACTCACATGGATACTAAACATTATCTGCAGATTGAATAAACAATATGTAATTTGTCAAACATATTATCAAATGTATGTAGATGCCATTGTGAAAAATGAAATTAAAATATTTAAATTTAATTAAAATGCCTTACTGAATTCATAGTAGTTCTTTGTCCTTTTGTATTTTTACAGTAAAAAATACTAAAGGTATAACCGTTACAAATGGAGGTCTATGAATTTTTTAAAGTTAAAAATTATTATTCTTACTTGTTTTAGTTAGGGTTATGCTTAGTTGCAAATGATAGAAAACCTGACATAACAGAGACTTACTTAAAGAAATTTATTTCTATTTTACACAAAAGTCTGGAAGTAGTCATCTCAGATCTGTTAGATTGGCCTCAAAAATCTCCTGGTCCCCAAGAATTCTAATTTTGCTCTAGTCTGCTCTGCCATCCCTAGTACATGGCTTTCATCTCAAAGCTCAAGATGGCTACTTGAGCTCGAGCCATCCTGTCTGTATTCCAGAAAACAGGGGATAGGATCACTTTCCTACCCACCCCCACCACAAACACACAGAGTTGTGTCTTTAGGAACATCAGGGGAAATCTTTTTACCAGGAAGAAATGGATCCCTGGAACCTTCTCCAGAGTGGGCATCCCTTCACATCATTGGTGTGGGAACTCTTCCTCCATCCCTTTGAGGGCTACTCTGCCTTAACCTGAGATTTCACCTGTAATGGTAGTCAGGGTCATGCCCACTTGTTCTCCACTGTCTCACCTCACAGATGTCATGGCCTAAGGCGTGGCCTATAGCAAAAGGAAAAACCCTTCTCAGCACCTGGAAAATCATTCTTAGTTCTCTGCTCTCCCTCCCTCCCTCCCTTCTCTGTGGCCCTCCTCTGTTTCCACTCACTCACTCTAACCATTTGTTGTCTGGCTTTCACCCTCCACTCTTTGAGATCTGCTTGGCTTCCTACTCACCAAGTCCAAAGGCTATTGTCAGGCCTAATTCCCCCAAGTCTTTATAGAGTTTGACTTTAGTGACCAGACTGTCTTTCTCAGAACCTCATTTTGCTGATCATTCTGAATGGTCACCTTCCTTTACTCTCTGTCTCCAGTTTGGTTGCTTTCTCTCCTGAATTTTTGTGGCTTATGATCTCCGTACTTTGATGGCATTTGCTACTTTCTTTCTTGTACTTTGGTTTACTTTGGTGATTTATTTTTATCTTTTAACTCCTGTGCCAGACTCTCAGGGCAAGATCTGATCCTTAATTCTCTTCCTTACTCCCCCTACAAGTGCTGAGAACAGGCATACAGTGGGCAGTCAGACATTGGAATAAATGAACGAACAAACAATTTTCGGGGGATTTGTTGTAAGTTAACTGCATAGTCATGTTTCTCAAAGTGTTTTCCACAGACCATCTACATCAGATTCATGTGTGTATATAATGAGGTGTTTTGTTTGTTTGTTTTTGTGGTTCGCGGGCCTCTCACTGTTGTGGCCTGTCCCGCTGTGGAGCACAGGCTCCCGATGCGCAGGCTCAACGGCCATGGCTCACGGGCCCAGCTGCTCCGCGGCATGTGGGATCTTCCCAGACCGGGGCACAAACCCGTGTCCCCTGCATCGGCAGGCAGACTCCCAACCACTATGCCACCAGGGAAGCCCAAGGTATTTATTTTTTTAATGCAGGTTTTTAGGGCCCTATCCACATTTACTGAACCAGAATCACTGGGAGTATGGTTCTGGAGCCTGCATTTTTAACCCCCTCCCAGATGAGTTTATTCATAGTGAAATTTGAGAGCCCCTTGTTTAATGGACAGTGAGCCAATCTTAAATGCATTTCAGCTGCTAAGCATGAAATGTCTTCTAGATGAAGTCTGGAAGGTGAGCATGATCCTGTCCACTCCTTCCCACCTGTGGGGGAGCTGAGGCTTGGGTGGAACGCATGGCTTTGGAAAGCGATGAATGGGAGGGGAACACAAAGGAGGTGAGGGGGTTACCCTGAACCAGATGGACAGATAAGGCTTGCTAAGTAGAGACCGGGAGAAGGTAATGAGAAGGGGGCTTGGGGGCTTTGTGGGAGGAGGAACCGGCATGAGCAAGGCATGGAGGTGAGAAATCCAGAGTGTGGAAATGACAAGGGATCTGGGTTGGCTGGATGGAAATATATGAAGGGAAGCACATGAAAGCCTCAGGTCATGAGGGCTTGAACACCATACTGAGGAGTGGTGACTTCCTACCCTAAAGGTGCTGCTGAGGAAGTGGGAGTGTGGGTATCTGTGTGGACCGGTCACCTGCAGGGCCTGCCTTTCTCCCTCTGTGTTGAGGATATCCCTGGGGATTGTGGAGTGGGGGAACATTGGGAAAGGGCTTTGTGGAGAGGGCTGTGGGAAACCTGGAGCTCATGATCAAGACCTAAAATACTTCAATCCATGTTTTAGTTTTATTTATTTATTTATTTGGAGTATAATTGCTTTACAATGTTGTGTTAGTTTCTGCTGTACAGTGAAGTGAATCAGCTATATGTATACATCTATCTCCTCCCTCTTGGACCTCCCTCCCTCCCCACCCGCATCCCACCCATCTAGGTCCTCAGAGCACTGAGCCGAGCTCCCTGTGCTATACAGCAGGTTCCCACTAGCTATCTGTTTTACACGTGGTAGTGTATTTATGTCAAACCTAATCTCCCAATTCATCCCACCCTTCCCTTCCCCCCATGTCCACACATCCGTTCTCTATGTCTGCCTTTCTATTCCTCCCCTACAGATAGGTTCATCTGTACCATTTTTCTAGATTCCACATATATGCATTAATATATGATATTTGTTTTTCTCTTTCTGACTTACTTCACTCTGTATGACAGACTCAAGGTCCATCCACATCTCTACAAATGGCCAGATTTCATTGTTTTTATGGCTTAGTAATATTCCATTATATATATGTACCACATCTTTGTACATTCACCTGTCAATGGACATTTAGGTTGTTTTCAAGTCCTGGCTATTGTAAATAGTGCTGTAATGAACATTGTGGTACATGTGTCACTGGGTCATATGGTAGTTCTATTTTTAGTTTTTTAAGGAACCTCCATACGGTTCTCCATAGTGGCTGTATCAATTTACATTCCTACCAACAGTGCAAGAGTGTTCCCTTTTCTCTACACCCTCTCCAGCATTTATTGTTTGTAGATTTTCTGATGATGGCCATTCTGAGAGGTGTGATGCATGTTTAATGTGAAAGTGTATCTTCTAGTTTCAAGTGTCGGTGCTTTTTTGGTAAATCTTCTCCAGCTCCTGTGAACTTGCTAGAGGCTGGTGTGTGTGTCCTTCATCCTGCCTCACAGCTCACCCAGCCGTGTGTGTGTGTATATATGTATATATATATGTATTTGTGTAGATGCTGTCTTACTATTTTCCTTTCTTCTCATTGCTATGACTGCTGTCACCTTACTGGTGTGAGGGAAATAGAGGGCCAGGCAGTGCGATACATTCAGATATATTTTTATAGCCAGCTACTTGAAAATACAGTAGCCTCTTCAGTGGTCACCACCGGGGCTTACAAATGCTACAGCTCCTCAAGTCCTGTGGGGCCCTGGCATCTGTATTCTTTACAAGCTCCCAGGGGAGCTTGTTGATGCTGATGTAGCTACATTTTGGAACCATCAGTGCAGATGACCCAGTAGCTTTGCCCTTTTACCAAGGGATTAAGGGCCTGCAAATTCCTCAGCTGGGATGGGTTTTTTTTTTTAATTTGAGAATGACTCCTCCTTTCTCCACTTTGATCAGCAGAGAGGAAAGTCCATCACAGAGCAGAGAGGTGGCTGAAGGAATGTTCCCCCAGGTCTCCTCTGCATGGTGGGTGTGTGTTGCCAGAGCCTGAGTCTAACAGAATGCTCATTAAGACCCACAGCAAGTTGGGGCCTGTCAGTAATGAGTACTCTTTGCTGTGTTCTACAGAAATTTCACTTCACAAACTGATTTGCCTTCAAATACCCTGATTTGCCATTCTAATTAGGCACTGAAGTCAGGCTTTTGGGCAGGTTTGTGGCGCCCTCTGTGCATCCCGATGCTATGAACCTCTTGGGAGACACTTGAAGTGAAATTCTTTGAACACATCAAAAACGTCAACACAAACAAACAAAAACCCCAGTGATTCCTAACCCTTAAAAATATTCAGTGTTCAATTTCAAAGTTCCTGTCCATCCTCACTTTGAGGTTGATCCTGCCTTGTGATGTGAAGTAAGGAAGGAGGGTTTCACACTTTAAGAGGTGGGGTGGGGGTGGGGGGTTGGTTGTCAGGGTTTTGGCCCCGGCGGATGTCCTGTCCTCTTCAGGCTGGTTATCCAGCGGCTGCACTGTTTGGGAGAAGGTCCTGGGAGAAAACCTGGAAGCCTCAGCTTTGGGCCCACTGGACTGTGGCTCAAGTGGGTGTCAGTTCCCTTCCGGTCTCTGGCAGGAGCCAGCAGCTGATGCACCCCAAGGGGGAGAGTGTGGGTGGTGCCACAGATGGTTCCTGCTGCCCCCGTGAGGAGGATTCTGGAAAGCGAGCGACTTGCCGATGGCGGAGGCTCTGGCTGTCCTGTAAATGAGGAGGCCAAGGAAGCCACCGGGGAAGGAATCAGGCTGGTTCTTATCTGTGGCTTGGTCATAAGCAGACAGGGATGGCCCTTGAGGATGTTCCCTTAAAAATAAAACCGGGGCTTCCCTGGTGGTGCAGTGGTTGAGAGTCCGCCTGCCGATGCAGGGGACGCAGTTTTGTGCCCCAGTCCAGGAAGATCCCACGTGCCGCGGAGCGGCTGGGCCCGTGAGCCATGGCCTCTGAGCCTGCACGTCCGGAGCCTGTGCTCCGCAACGGGAGAGGCCACAACAGTGAGAGGCCCGCATACCGCAAAAAAAATAAAATAAAATAAAACCAAATACACCTGTGAACTAAATGAGAGAGCAAAGTAGGGATGTCCTTTGAGCCAGAGAGTGGAAGTACAAGACTTTCTAGGACTTTTGCTCCTGATCACGTCCCTACTGGGCCCATGGTCCAGCCTATTCCTAGGCCCAGATCCCTGATTTCTTTGAAATTGCCTTTAATATGACCTTTGCTGAAGCAAGCCCTCTTCCCTTCAGATATGCTGTGTGTAGGGCCAACCCCGCTCCCTGCTGCCACATGTCCCCACACAGCCGCTCACCTCCAGATAGTGCCAGATACTCCTGGACCAAAGTTTTCATCCTGTCCCCTTCTTAGAAACCATATGGAGCTTCCATTTAGTCAGCTGATAAAGCCCAGTGATCTAGATCTCCCTCTTCTCCTATCGGGCTTGTATCCACCCATCCATCGTACACTTACCAAGTACTACAGGGCTTTGTGAAGTTCAAGGGTACAGAGATACGTGTGACAGGTGTATAATCCTTAAGGAACTCTCAGGCCATTGGAGAAGGCAGATAAGAGTCAAGTACAGAGGCAAGTTTGGTGAACTGTGGGATAACAGAGGAGGAGCACCTGTGTAAAGGTGCGCTGAATCTGTTAATGGCCATCCAGTGTTTGTAAGGTCAGAACACACTACATGCTGGGAAGAAATCTAGTGATTTTTAGTATTAGGAAGAATAATGATAATGACGCTTTTGCATTATACAGACCTACTTCAAACTAAGCTTGATTAGAAGTGTGAACTCTTCTGAGCCTCAGCTTCCTCATCTGTAAATTGGGTGAGGCATAATAATGGCACCAACCTAATAGGATTGTTGTTTAGGTTTAAATGAAATAATGTATAGTTGTGGAACATAGTAACTGTTCAAGAAATATTGGCTTTTGGGACTTCCCTGGTGGTGCAGTGGTTAAGAATCCTCCTGCCAATGCAGGGGACACGGGTTCGAGCCCTGGTCTGGGAAGATTCCACATGCCGCGGAGCAACTAAGCCCGTGTGCCACAACTACTGAGCCTGCGCTCTAGAGCCCGCGAGCCACAACTACTGAGCCCATGTGCTGCAACTACTGAAGCCCGCGCGCCTGGAGCCAGTGCTCTGCAACAAGAGAAGCCACCACAATGAGAAGCCCACGCACTGCAACGAAGAGTAGCCTCCTCTCGCCACAACTAGAGAAAGCCCGTGCGCAGCAACAAAGACCCAACGCAGCCAAAAATAAATATTAAATAAATTAATTAATTTTAAAAATAAAAAATAAATATTGGCTTTTGTAATTATTATCAAAGTCAGAGAAGAAAATTTCTCCAGGATCCTTGGAGGGAAGTCACTGAAAATGCACAGAAAAACATCTCCAACAATTTGTTCAGCGTGAATCCAACAAGTCTTATGAACCTGTCTGTTGTAACACGCCTCAGCATAAGTGAAAGGAATAACTCCAGCAGTTCAGTTCATCAGTGAAAGGAGCCTACTGGGTGAAAGGTAACAACGCTGTTTTATCAAGTATGGATTTTGCACACTGGATTTTTTTTTTTTTTAAGGGGAGACATTTTAATACTTGTAAGGTGATTTGGTGCAGTTGTTCCCAAAGATAGGCAACATCAGAATCACCTGGGAAATGTCTTTAAAATACAGATCCTTGGGTTCTGCCTTTCTGCCCTACCCCAAACTGCTTCAGTATATCTGGACAGGGCCTGCAAGTCTGTGTTTTAAATAAGTACCTCCAGGTAATTCTCCTCTGGGGCTCAGTTAGGGAACCCAGGACAGAATCAGGACTCTGAGGCTAAGCCCTGGGCTTAGTTTTTCCTGGTGCTGCCTTTGTCTACTTGGGTGACCTCCTGGCCACTAAGGCTCTGGTAGTCCCAGGGTAATCAGGCATGGGCATCTTATGAGATGGTGGGTGAGAACACTTCTGTGTGGGCTCATTAAAAGTAAGGGATTATCATTCCTATTTATTCATTATAATAATCCGTTTTTCCCAGTCTCACTCCTTCCCTAATGATTGAATCAGTTACCACTGCAATATAACAGATCTTTTAAGCCTGTAGTTGATTCTGATAGGATTTAATGATGTAAAATAAGTAACAAAGGCCTGTGCTTTGGTCTAAGAGCAAATTCTTTGCCATTAAAAAGCCTCTGATTCTGAGCTTTGGTCTGTCTGCGGAGGGGAGACCATGCCAGGCATTTATGATTGGGACTTGAAAGCTTGAGGTCTGTGCTGTACTAAAAAGGTAGCCGGCCACTAGCTGCATGTGGCTGGTTAGGACTTGAAATCCTCCTAGTCTGGATTGAGATGTACTGTGAATTTGAAATACATAACAGATTTATTTTAATACTAAAAAAAAAAGTGAAATATATCAATAATAACTTTTATACTAATTACACATTGAAAATGATAATATTTTGGATATATTGAGTTAAGGTATATTATTAAAATTAATTGTACCAGTTTCTTTTTACCCTTTTTAATATGGCTGCTAGAAAGTTTAAAATTGCATATGTGGCTCGCATTATATTTCATCAGACACTGTTGCTTTAGGTTTTAAATATTGAGGGCCAGTTCAAAAAGTTCATGGTCTTTACCCTGCAAATTCAAAAGCTGGGTTTTCTTTTTCTTTTTCTTTCTGGCCACGCTGAGTGGCAGGCAGGATATTAGTTCCCTGACCAGGGATCGAACCTACACTCCCTGCAGTGGAAGTGTGGAGTCTTAACCACTGGACTGCCAGGAAAGCCCCATGTTTTATATTTGAGGTGACCATCCAGAACAGTTATTCTGAATCATTTAACTCAACCTTGAATATTTGCAGTATTATCATCACTGGTGCTCTTTTTTTTTTTTTTTTTTTTTTTTTGTAGTGGGAATTTCATGAAATTTGGTCTGAAGGGCATTTATGGCTTATCTACTGTTTTAAAAGAGAGTCTTCTAACATCTCTAGGAGGGGCAAGAAGGAAACCTAAGCGAGGAATTGCTTTGCTCAGATTGGATTTTTATTGCAGAGCTGCAAAGCCAGAAGACCGCAGTTTATAGTGGACACTGCAATTCATTTTTTAACTGTGGACTTGGGATGAAACTGCTGTGAAATAGCAATAGAAGCACTGCTTACCCTTTTTCCTAATCATTTTTGGCCTTTCTCTAGCCCTCCGCTTTCTCTTTCTCTTCCCCTGATATTGTTTGGTGATTACAGTGTGTGAGGCCCAGCCAGGCATTCACACAGCAAGACTAAGAAAAGCAGATTTAGCTCCTAAGCAATGGCCAAGTTGGAGTGGGCACTGGTCACTGAATTTCTCCCTAAATGGCAGCCTTCCTGGGAATTCAGACCATTTTCTTCATCGCCAAAGTGGTGATGCTAAAAGCTCTTGTGTCTACCTCATGATGGGATTATGAGAAGGAAAAAGGAGAAATTAAAAGGCAGGATGTCCACGTGACTTCCCTGGTGGTCCTTGGTTAAGACTCTGAGCTTCCAAGGCAGGGGGTGTGGGTTTGATCCCTAATCAGGGAACTAAGATCCCACGTGCCCCACAGCACGACAAAAAAAAAAAAAAAGGAGGTGGGGGCAGGATGTCCAGGGTACACAAATAGTTAATAGTGGAAGCCTGGAAGATCAAGGTCCCCTGCCATTAACTGTTTCTGTGGCAAACTGTCTCCCTTCTGTAGGCCTCAGATCTTTCTCCTATTATAAACTAAGGGAATAGAAGAGTTCAATATAGTTAAAAAGACACAAAGTCTCACCCCAGATTGAATACCAGTTCTGCTACCTACTAGCTGTGTGGCCTTGGGAAAGCTACTTGACCTCTCTGTACCTCAGTTTCCTTATCTATAAAATGGGGACAATAGGATCTGTTGTGAGGTAAATTGAGATAATACCTGGAAGGTCCTTAGAACAGTGCCTGGAAGATAGTAAATACTCTGTGAACATTGGATTCATTCAGTCAACAATATTTTTTGAGAGCCTTTTATGTGCCACGTGCTGTTCTAAGCATGAGCCACAGCAGTGAACAAAGCAGTAAAACTCTCTTTGAGAGAGGTACTTTTAGTAGAGGAATTCAAGGTATATTTATTAATTATAATCAGAGTATGTCACTACCTTAGGGACCTGCATGCACAGTGCTGCTTTATTTATTGGGTTTTTAATTTAATTTAATTTTTTTTAGGGTTGAAAGAGGCTGACAGTCCTACAGTTCACAGTTTTTAGCACCTGCCTGTATATTTCCATTTACAATGATCTCACTGCTTTTTTGTGAGACAACTGATTTCATTACTGCGTAGCTTTCATTGTTAGAAACCAAAACTGAGCCAGACTTTTTTTTTAATTTTTTTTTTTTTTTTTTTTTTTTTTTTTTTTTGCGGTACGCGGGCCTCTCACTGTTGTGGCCCCTCCCGTTGCAGAGCACAGGCTCCGGACGCGCAGGCTCAGCGGCCACGGCTCACGGGCCCAGCCGCTCCGCGGCACGTGGGATCTTCCCGGACCGGGGCACGAACCCGCGTCCCCTGCATCGGCAGGCGGACTCCCAACCACTGCACCACCAGGGAAGCCCTTTTTTAATTTTTAAATTTTATTTTTTTATACAGCAGGTTCTTGCTAGTCATCAGTTTTATACACATCAGTGTATACATGTCAATCCCAATCGTCCTGTTTATTGGGTTTTGACAATGAGTCTATTTTTTTTAAAGTTTTCTACTGCTAAACAAAACAAAACAAAGCAAATACAAAACCTTGGGTTTCATTCCTAGCTCACCTACCTCTTCACTGTGTGACCTTGGGCAAGTTATATTAACTCTCTAAGGCTTCATTTCCTCATGTATAAAAAAGTTATACTATCTTTTTTTTTTAAGTTATAATATCTTCCACAAAGGAGAGTGTGGGCATTCAGTGTTATACCAAATGAGGCAGTGCTTGTAAAGCTCTTAGCATGTTTGACTCGTAGTAAGTGTTCTATAAGTGTTCCCTATTTTTGCTCTCACTTCTAGTTTTGGAGATTCTGGAAGTCAGTGGTTCTAAAACTGAAAGTTCCCCAGGCTGGTGTAAGGGAAAACTGAATCATGTTTTCCTGTGATGCCCCTCTCCACAGGCTAGATGGTTCAGGAGTGCCTTGGAATCCTTTCTTTTTCAGAGAAAAATAGAGATCCAGAATTTCTGTAGTGGTGCCCAAAGATGGAGAAGGTTTTCTTGAGAGGTAAGAGGTAGGAGTCCCTCATCATTGCGGTTGTCCAAGCTAGACAGTCAGCAGGGATGTTGTAAAGGGATGGTCCTTGGGTTCGTTGTTTTTGAAGACTGCTTCCAGCTGAGTTGATGGCGCCTTTGTTTGGTCATCAACATTTGGTCCAGCTAGGTAAGGAAACCCTAGCGAGGGGTACCCGATCATCCCAGCACCTTGGGGTGCCCGTTTCTAAAGGGCAGCTGTGGCTTCAAAAGATTTGCTGCCCCACCCAGCCAGGAGGGGCACTCACCCTGACATTGCTGCTAATACTTCTTCTTCTGAGTGTATTTATTTCTTGGACACAGGTGCTAGGGTTGAGTCGGAGAGAGGCATGTCACTCCTTTACCACATTGTTTATCCGGAGAGTGGGGGTACCTGAGTCTCAGTGCCATACTTATCCTTAAATTCCCTTTTCTGGGGATGGAGTGGATTGAAATGACTCCAGAGCCAAGTGGCTAGTGGAGGAGCACACCTATGTCTGGACCACTCGGCCAGCTCTGGGGAAGCCACAGCCAGCTTTTAATTTTGGTTTCAATCACTCCTCCATTTTGTTTGCTACCTTGGACCTGCCTACAGGAAGTGAAAAAGCAAAGGGACTGTGTTTTCTGGATTCATTTGCTCTTTTCTTTTTTTAACGATAAGCAGTTTATTTGCTTTAACAGAAAACCATTTCCTGAGCATCTACTGGTACAAAGCACCTGCTAGCCACTGTTCTTCTGTTCCTTCAAAGTGCCTACTGTGTGCCAGGCACTGTGTGAGGGCCTGGAGATACGGGGCTGAGCAAAGATATAAGTGGTCCTTCTCTTGGAGGTTATAGCCCAGAAGGGGAGAGGGGCATTGAGCGAGTGGTTCTAAGGTCGTGATTGCGAAGGGGAGACAGACCCACGCAGGCTGTCTGAATGGTGGCTCTTGCCTACCCTTCTTGTCCCAGCCTCCAGTGGCCCTGGCTTCTGTTGTCACATTGTCTGAGCGCCTCGGTTTCTGACTCACTTCCTGTGGCAAAGTCTGGGTCTCATCAGATCCCAGGTGTCAGTGAAATGCAGCTGGTCTTTGTCGCCTCACCCTGGTCAGTTACCTCTGTACAGGCAGCTCAGGGAAATCCCTGCCCTTCACCCCATACACGCCTCCTGTGCCAGAGCAGCCTTTAACTCTTCATAATCTTTGCAGCAGTATGGGTATCCTCTGGCTGGGAACAGAAGGAAAGCTGGGAGGCGGGCTAAGAGTGACATGGGGTATGTGTTGCCAAGCCAGCTGGTCTGGGAGAACATGAGGAGAGAGAAAAGGAAAAACCAGTGTCCTTGAATGAGCTGCTTTATGAGAGTGACTTTTTTTAAAAAAACAGACTTTGTTTTTTAGAGCAGTTTTAGGTTCACAGCATAACTGAGCAGAAGGTACAGAGATTTCCCATATCCCCCCCACCTCCACATGTGCACAGCCTCCCCCGTTATCAACATCCCCCGCCTGAGTGGTACATTTGTTATGATTGATGAACCTGCATTGTCACATCATTATGACCTGAAGTCCGTAGTTTACATTAGGGTTTTACTCTTGGTGCTGTACATTTTATGGGTTTGGACAAATGTTTAATGAATTTCAGAGTGTATCTGCAGTGTTTTAAATTTAGATTTTTATGAATCCTCTGTGCAATGTTCCCTAAACTTCAGGCGTTCAAACTTTAGGCATTCTTGTTCCACCTCTGCATTTTTATAATAGCCATATAAAATTGACTCACTTAAAAAAAACCAAATAAGTGATTAAAAAAATAATTTTATATTCATATTTATTAGCCTTCATAGTTCTTAGCTACATTATGTATAACTATTATTTATAGCATTTGTATTTTTTCAAGTGTTCTTGCCGCACTGCCATCTCAGGTACCGTAGGTATTTGCTCCATTCTTGGGGAAATTCTGCCTACGAAGTTCAGGAATGGACTTTCAGAAGCTTTTTGAAATCCCCTAAAACTGGCCAAAATTGTGTTTATGTCTTTTTTTCCTGGGGGAGACAATTCAAGTTTTCATCATGTAAAGGGGGCCAGGACCAAATAAGGAGAAGAGCCACAATTTGCGGTTCTTGGAATTATGCCTAATTTTCATTTACAAAGATTTCATCTTCCCAGGAAGTGGAATAGTTTTCTACAAAAAATGGACTTTTTACACATAAAACATCCTGGTTTTTTTTTTTAATGAGGTGCAGATAAACTGAAAACTGAAAAATGGTAATGGCCTCTCCCACATCTCCTCATCTCTATCCTGTTTTCAGCCTTCACCGTGTGAACGTTAATTCATCATTAAGAGGAGAGTGACTATTTTCTGATCCAAAAATCATGACATATGGTCTGATGAAGAATCTATGTATATATATCATGCCTTTCAGAGGTATAAAAGGAAAACTCCAGTTATATATTTCATGAGTTGCCTTTATTAAACAGAAAATTGCAAAAAAAAAAAAAATTTTTTTTTAAGGGAGGGGGCACCTATACTGGAATATCCAGAATGTAGGTTCACTGTAAATATAGGTCATTGAATGTTTCAGAGAAAAATGAACAAAAGGAAAGCTGCTTGTTAGGGTAGAAATATAATGTGATAAAATGTCTCTGGAAAAAAGCACTATTGTGCTAGATCACTCAAACCACAAGGAATGCACTGCTTATATAAAAGTGGACCACGCCACATGTCTTTCTCTGCCTCTGGGGTAACACACCAGGCGGGGACACAAAGGGCACTCTTGTTAATTCTTTCCAGCTCAGCCCCTTAGCCTTAGAAAGAGTATTAATAAGTCTCTATTTGTGTCCTGTCTCCTTTCACCAAGGATTCATGAATAATAGATAAAATGATAAAATAAAAACAGGAATTTGAAATCAGGACTAGGGAAAATATAAATAAAAAGAAGAAGACAAACCAAGGGGGATGGGGAGAGTGTAAATATGCATGCATTAAGGGTTTGCATTACTGCTGAGCTTCACATTTGACTTGGAGCTTCCTGGTAGCCAAAACAAAAAAGGGAACAGAGTAGGCTTTCTGGATTTTACTGTTAGAGAAGAAAAACACCCTAATCATTAAGAGGAAGCTAAATGCCTCCTAGTTTGTTCCTTTAAGTTAAATTTCTTACGTTGGGCCCACTGAGGGTATGGAGTACAGTGTCCTCTAGCTTTCTTCTTTGTCTTATTAAGTCTTCGTCATCCTGCAGCTCCTCAGACTGGGCTAATTTTCTCATTTCAGGTGGCCATGTTACAGATGGCCATGGAACTCTCCTTTGTGGTACTTATCACAGATGTACATTTACATCTACTAATTAGATTATTTTGAAAGCTTGTCTTCTCCACTAGGTTTTAAGTCCCATGAGGCCAGGGCCATGTTGTCTTCAGTGCTTGGCATAATCCTGGCACACTGTGAGCCCTCGGTACATACTTTTTTGAACAAATGAATAGGCAAAAGCAGCCAGGGATTTTATGTGATTTCTTATAGAGCTCTCACAGAAAATTAAGGTTCTTTCAAAAGTACAAACTCTCTCTTGTCCAGAGAGCTTGACTACCGTAGTTCTCGCAGCACCTCCAAGTTCATTTTACTCCACTGTACCCTTCAGAGATTATTAATAATAATAACTCCAGGGCATTGTGCACCCGCTATAAGTCCAATCCTGTAGTAGGCATTTGGTACACGTTGATGCTTGTCCTCCCAGATGAGGGAAACTGAGGCTCAGGGGAGGCAGAGGGCTTGCCCAAGGTCACATAGCTGGTAAGAGTCAGAGGGTAGGTCTCTCCGACTCAAGTGCATGCTGTTTCCTTTCTGCCTGCTGTGTCTGAGCCTGAGCCACAAGTGTCTGTGTGAGTTATGGGTTCTTATCTCTTGGCAATTAGAGCTGCACAGCAAGGTATTTCTGGCACGGGCCGTTGCTGCTTTCTGACAGCTGTTACATTCCGGTCTCTCTTGAGTTGGGGAAAGAAAGCCCACACCTAGGGTTGGCCAAGGCAGTCTCAGAACTCATTTGTCCTGGCTTTTGCACACAGAGAATGTGTTTATTGCTCTTGTCACAGTGTCTCCTGAAGTGCAGGCGCATTAAAGTTGAATATTATTTTCATAAAAGTCACTAGGGAGACAGGGAGAAGAGAGGCACAATTCGGTTGTCTCAGGAATAATTGGATTTGCCCAATGATTGGGAGAGTGGAGGCAGGAAGTGACAATATGCCAGGACATAATATTTGATGGTGCGTTTGATTCCAAATTTGTCAGGCATGTATTTTTAATTACTTTGTGCCTGTTGCCTGTTGTCATTCTTTTAATAGAGACCTAATTTTTAGAATGGGATTTATTATTATATTAAACTTTGTCTATTCCGCAAGGCTGGCAAATGGGAGATTCTTATAGCTCAGTGTTGCCACCTACCGTGTACTGCATGGAGTGTCAATCTTCAGAAAATTAGAAGGCAGTAAAACACATTTCAAACTGCAACAAGGCATAATTTGATCTGTCTGTTCTTCCACAAGGTTACAAGTCCTCAGCATGCTCCTTATAAGTATCTGTCATCACTGTGTGCTCTAGAGTGTCAACATACTGGTTCCAGTGACTTCTGGTGATTAAAAAAAATAGCACTTTTCCTTTGCTTCCTTGAGGATGAGCCTCCTCAAAAACATTTGCTGTCTGCACTTGGGGATCTGAATAATTGCTATATTCAGGTTTATGTTAGAGAATGTTCCTGAAGAAGGCATTTAAGGGGATGCTTGTAAATGTGATGAGGCTTTCGGTTCTATCTTTGTCCCACTAGTCTCAGTAAGGATTTGGGCTCATGTCAGTGATTTAGAAAACCTAATAATTTTTATGTCTCCAAAGTTGTGTTCCCAGGCTGCTGGCTATTTCATATTCTAAAGCTTGTTTCTGCATTTAGAAGGACACGAGAGAATAGCAGTGGGCATTGACATGCCTTTACCTCTCTATGCCAGAAAAGGACTGATAGATTCCAGCTTTGTTTGTGGTTAGATTTAGATTGAGTTTTATTCTGATTTCCTTCAGTGGCTTTGACAAGTCTTATTTGGAAGATGAAGTAGCACAGTTATTGAACTAGCATCCTGTTGTTCCTAGTTTGAATGGTAAGAGCCACAAAATCATCCATACAGGTATAGGACATAAGATTTCACCCACTTGCCCTATAAATTATTGGTCAGGCAATTACGGACAAAAAATATGAAAAATGTAGGTGCTAATTATTACCAGATTCTCTCTCATTCTCTTTTTTTTTAACAAGAGATCAATTTTTTTAAGGGTTTTACATATTAATTAGGGCATTTCCTCCCCCTAACCTCCAGTTAATATCCATGGTAAACAACCTTTATTGATTACATAAATCTGAAAGTTTAGTATCCAGGAATGTCAAGACTGTGCACTATTTGTCTATTCATCTGTTGCTTTATCCTGTTACACAGTGGATTCGAAGCAGCTTATGAGAAAGGCATAAAATATGAATGAAAAAGAAAACAATCAGCACCAGCGAGAATATAAATTATACTAGGAGATTAAGCCTAAGGAGACAGGAGAATGAGAACAGCCTGGTACTATTTCTGTTAAGCTAAAAAGCCACTTCATTGGACAGGTTTGTGTAGCCATTTTTTTTTTTTTTTTTTTTTTTTTTTTTTTTTTTTTTTTTTTTTTTGTGCTAGGCGGGCCTCTCACTGTTGTGGCCTCTCCTGTTGCGGAGCACAGGCTCCGGACGCGCAGGCTCAGTGGCCATGGCTCACGGGCCCAGCCGCTCCGCAGCACGTGGGATCTTCCCGGACCGGGGCACGAACCCGTTGTCCCCTGCATCGGCAGGCGGATTCCCAACCACTGCGCCACCAGGGAAGCCCCGGGAAGCCCCTATAGCCATTTTTTAAAAGCTGCGTGGAAGCTTGCTCTCAGTTTTGGAAAGCTCTGTGTAAACATGGGCAGCTTCGTGTTCCTGACATTTCAGCTGAACTTTAAAAATTGCCTTTCTTTTCCTTCCAACCTCTACCTAACCTCTAGCACACACCCACTTCCTCTGAGCCGAGGTGGTGTCAGTACTGAAAGTATTTTATCAAACGAGGTTGCTATATTTCTGGAAATGGTGTAGCCTGGAGGTCAGCTGGGCATTTGGGAAGCCTGAATGTGGGAGGCTATTTTGGAAACCCTTTTATTATTATCACACCCTGGCCCGTGAGAGCAATTCCAGAGACTTGCACCCGTATGGGCTTCGATGATAGGAGGATCGAAAAAAAGGAGTGTTGAAGTGGAAGAGGGAGGCGGAAGTTATCTTCTTACAAGCTGGCAGGATGCCCGATAAACTTCCTTCCACGGCTCCCATTTCCAGCCTTTCCTCTAGGACCTCCAGCCTCTGTTGCCTTCTGGGGAGCTGGCATGCTGGAGGTCATCTTGGAAGAATTCTGTCTACATAGGCTCCCAGGAAGCTAATTTAGAGGATGGGGCTGGGATGCAGACTTTACTGGATCACAGAGGGCAGGCTGGGCAGGGTGCTTTCAGCCTCAGAGCAAGTTGTAGTCCTGTGTTGAGATGCAGCTCTGCCCTGGCTTATTACAACAAACCAGAGGTCCGTAGCTGGAAGAGTCCTCCTCTTTCACCCTCACAAATACACATACACTAAGTAAGGAGTCACGTGATGATGAGATACCTCTGATTACAATTCCAGCCCTGACCTTTTCCCCTGAGTGGAGACTGACCACAGCTCACTGCCTTCAGGACTTCTCCACTCAGATGTCTAATAGACATCTCAAACCTAACAAGTACAAAACTGAGTTCTTGGTTGATTTTAATGCCTCCTCTCTCTGATTTTTTTTCCTTCCCCAGTCTTAATCATCTCAGCAAACTGCACTGCCATCCACTCTGTTGCTCAGATCAAAAACTTGGGAGTCTTTTTTGCTTGTCTGTTTCCTGCACCCCTGTCATAAATCCCATCAGTGAGTCCTGTTGGCTCTGCTACCAAGACATTTTGCACAGCTGAATCCCCCTCAGCATTTTCTCTGTTGCTGTCTTGGTCAGCCCCCACCCTCTCTTGCCTGTACTCCTGCAGTAGAGTCTCTTTACCTAGTGTTGCTAGTTCTCCCTACTTCTTTTTAAAGGCAGTAGAGAGGCATTGCAGTCAGACCATCTGGGTTTGCATACTGGATCCTCCACTTATTGTGATGAGCAAGTTACCTAATCTTTCTATGCCTGGGTTTGGTATCTGTAAAATCGGGCTGATAATAGCACTCATATAAAAAGTTTTCTTGGGACTTTCCTGGTGGCGCAGTGGTTAAGAATCTGCCTGCCAATGCAGGGGACATGGGTTCAAGCCCTGGTCCAGGAAGATCCCACATGCTGCAAAGCAACTAAGCCCGCGCGCCACAACTACTGAGCCTGTGCTCTAGAGCCCACAAGCCACACTACTGAGCCCACGTGCCTAGAGCTGATGCTCCGCAACAAGAGAAGCTACTGCAATGAGAAGCCCGCACACCACAACGAAGAGTAGCCCCCGTTTGCCTTGACTAGAGAAAGCCTGCGCACAGCAACGAAGACCCAATGCAGCCAAAAATTAAAAAAAAAAATTTTTAAAGTTTTCATGAGGATTAAAAGAGATCATACATGTAACATTCTTAGGACAGTTCTAATGGCTTGTCCCCAACTCCCAAGCCCTTCTCCAAATAGCAGCTACAAAAGTCTTTTATTTTTTTATTTTTTTTTTTTTTTTTTTTGCGGTATGCGGGCCTCTCACTGTTGTGGCCTCTCCCGTTGCGGAGCACAGGCTCCGGACGCACAGGCCCAGCGGCCATGGCTCACGGGCTTAGTTGCTCCGCGGCATGTGGGATCTTCCCGGACCAGGGCACGAACCCGTGTCTCCTGCATCGGCAGGCGGATTCTCAACCACTGCGCCACCAGGGAAGCCCTACAAAAGTCTTTTAAAAAGACAAATCAGGGCTTCCCTGGTGGCGCAGTGGTTGAGAATCCGCCTGCCGATGCAGGGGACGCGGGTTCGTGCCCCGGTCCGGGAAGATCCCACATGCCGTGGAGCGGTTGGGCCCGTGAGCCATGGCCGCTGAGCCTGCGTGTCCGGAGCCTGTGCTCTGCAACGGAGAGGCCACAACAGTGAGAGGCCCGCGTACCACAAAAAAAAAAAAAAAAAAAAAAAAAAAAAAAAGACAAATCAGATCATGCCTCTTCCATGGCACGATCTTTTCTTTTAAATTCTTCTATGATTCCTATTGCCATTTGGAAGAGAATCTAAACTCTCACTAGGTATTACATGGCCTCCATAACCTTTGCTCTCTGACTCCCTAGTTTCCTCTTTTACCGCCCATCCCACTGGTCACTGAGTTCTAGCTTTACTGTCCTTCCTTCCCAGGAATGCGCTTGGTTTGTTCCCACCTGGTCTCTCGTGCTGGTCTCTCCTCCACAAGATCTTAGTTTAAATGCCACATCTTGGCCTTTCCTGATACATATTGTGAACCACCATTTCACTCTGTCACATCACTGTTTTATTTTCTTCATAAGCAGACATCAATCTCTGAAATTATTTACTCATTTGTTATCTGTATTTTTGTCCCTCTATCTCTTTTGTCACTACTGTATCACCTGTGCTGACAGTGCCTGATTTATAAAAGGCCCTAATAAATGTTTATCCATTGACTAAGTAATGATAGCTGCCAATTATTTAGTACCTACTGTGTCCCACACACTTTCACAATTCTTTATTTCTTCCTCATAACATTAAGGGGATAGATTTTTTTTTTTTAAACCCATTTTAGAGTTGAGCAGATAGAGTGACTCAGAGAAGAAAAAACTTATCCAGGGCCACCTAGCTGGCAAGTGGGTGAGCCCAGATTTTTAACTCATGTCTGGCTGAGTCTGTGCGGTTTTTTGGTGATAACACTAGTGAATTTAGGGGGTTTATTTTACCTGGCTTATGAGTACAAGGTGAGACTAGACAGGTATCAAAATTTCACTATCCTCATTCTTCTAAAAGGTAACAGTTTTAGAGCACTTCCTATGTGCTAAGTGCTTCCTATTTTCTTTTTTTCTGGCGTTCTTCATCACGCCCTAGTTTTGTAGCAATTTTGTTGAGGTCTCACAAGATATATCAGTTGTATTCATTCAGCTTGCATTATGAATTGATTCAAGTGCAGGAGGGTGACACCTGCTAGAAGTAAGTGGAGCCAGGTGTGTTAGGCCCTCCTGGCCTTGTAGCTTCACATTTCTCAAAGTGTGATCTCTAGACCACAAACAGTGACATCACCTGGGTTGTTTGCTAAAATGCACATTCTTGGGTTCACCCTAGACTTGTTGCATGAGATTCTCTAGGGGTGGACCCCTGGCATCTGCTTTTTTACAATCAACCAAGGTTATTTTGATTAAAATGGATGTATGAAGATCACTGGTCATAGACATGTATTCTAGCTAATTAGATGTTCTGTGATTTGGTTTTGTCCTTGATTTTTAAAAGACGTGTAAAACTATATATTTGCTTATTAATTATTCATTTTATCAAAACTCATTTGCATGGCTTTTAGTCTCTGACCATGGAGCAAGTAGGTTTTTTTCCCATTCTTAATGACTCTTAGGCTCCAAGTTCCAGACCCAAGTTGGCTACCGTGGTCAATGTGTTCAGTGTTTCCTGCTTGGGTGAAGCAGGGTGCCTCATTTTTGTCCCTGAGCTGTTGCCTGGCTGTGTGTGGTGGGGGAGGGGGAGGGGGAGACTGGTCTGTTCTCAAGGGGGCTGGATAGTTGTACAAGAGCAGCCCTTCTTATACACTTGGTCCCAATAAAATTATTTTTTAAAATCAAGTTTGTTCTTGTTACCTCCTTTCCAGAAACAATTCTGGAATAATCAAAATTCCCAGATCTTCAAGTTTGTGCTTCCCTCCCCTCTGTTTACTCTCTAAACAAAGGCCCTATGTTTTAATAGATGCCATAACAGTAAAATTAACTTTATTAGACTCTCGATGGATTTAAAATGTAACCTAATGGCATCTCTGTCTGGCTTGGAAGTCATGTGCTTCATTTTGAGCAGAGAATGCAGTTGCTGAGCCTGGTGGGGGATTTAATGATGATTGAATTAAAGTGGCTAAATAATACGAGCATTCCTCATCTTTAGATGCTGCCTTGATGGTTTTTGGCTATTGTGTATTGAGAAACCTGGGCCTCCGGCTTGTATTTTTCATCTAACCCACTCAGGAGATCATGAGTTATGCCACAAGAGAAAGTCAGCACAGTTATGTTTCCCACCTCACGTCCCTCATCTGGTTTGTGAGCACTCTAGGTTCTCAGAAAACTTGACATATGAGGCAAATTGCAGTTTACTGCCCTTGTGCCAAAGAACTCACAACTAGCCCGCTCCTTCTCCTCCCAAAAGTCCTAGCATATACTTTCATTAAATAATAACATGCTACACTGAGATACTACTGTTCACTTTATCCTAATGCTTTTATAACCACCCCTTAAAAGAAAAGTAGCATCTTTATTAGGCTATTTAACAGAGAGGAAACTGAGGCACAGATCACTCATCGGTTATTGGCTGAGCTCAGTCTGATTTATGGCCTGTCCTTTTTCTGCTGGTCCTTGCCAGTGTGCTTGGTGGCACCATCAGGTCTGGGAAAAGCAAGCTGAATAGTTTTTGGTCCTCAGGACCAAGGGTGTATATGCCTTATATGTTCTCAGCTTATTAAGAACCTAGACTATTTGGTAGAGAGTTTCATGGGTAGGAGATCCATTAGCGGATGGTCATGGCTCCTTCATTTTGGACCCTTTAGTCTAAGCTTCTAAGCATTATTATAAGCACACCCCAGGAGGTAAATGTAAAAATAATTTTCATGCCAGTTTTTCCTGCATGGTATCCTAGTGACAATGTACTGTCTGTCCTTGGGTATTGGGGCACCAACTGGGGCATGTGAAAGGCATGGTTGGAGTCACCCCTTTTAAAGTCAAGGCATAGTTTCTTTTATCTTTTGGAGGGGTTTTAACCCACTTAAGCAGCATTTTATTTTCTGATTATGAAGGTAATATGTATTTATTATCAGACCACTTGGAAAACACAAAATCCCAAGGAAGGAAATAAAAATCAACTCTAATTCCAATGTTGTTAACATTTTGCTAAATATCCTTCTGGTAGTCTTTTTTTCTGAACTGTCATACAGTGATGAGGTTCTAAACTCAGAAAGTAAGGGAAAAGAATCCCAAAGTCAAGATTACCCTACAACCACCATGGATAGTAAGTTTTATGCACTCTGAAGTTTGGAAACTATTGAACTAGACTCAAGGAAAGAAAAACTTAAAAAAATCTATATGAAATGAAAAGTCTGGGGGAAAAGCCATTCTACCTTTAAGATTACTATCAAATCCCTAATGGTAAGTGGATGGTGGTAGAGAATTTAACTGTGTTCTTGCCTGTCTGTAAGGTTTATCCTGTTCTGTTTTAATATTAAACTTCTATAACTTTCATATGGGTTAATAGATTTACTTGTGAGGATGACAAGCCATAGTGACATAACGTTTTGGTCCAAGGGGTAGGTTCTGAGTCATCCTAAGAAAAATGAACACAGTACCATTCCACTATAGGTGCTTACCACCCCTCTCAAACCTATACACAGACACATGCACACACAATTGGGATCATTTGTCTTGTAACCTTCATTTTGTTTTATTCAGCAGTAAATATTCTGTATATTAGGTTTAAAGTTGCATATATTCAGTTGCAAAGATGTACCACAGTTTATTAACCAATCATTTGCTGTTATAAAAATTCTTGTGTATAAATTTTTATGTTCATCCATAATTGTGTCTTGAGGATAAATTCTTAGATGGAGAATTGATGGTTCAAAGGATAGTACCTTTTTAAGGCTTTTAAATCATATAGCTAATTTGTCCCCAGGAACATTATGTGCTTCCTTCAAAGTGTCTATTTCCCAGCATCGCTGGAAATTATCATTCAAAAGAGCCTTCCACAGCATGCCTTTTGGATGACCCACGGCTTCTGTTCATTGCCTGGCCAATTTATCCTGGAAAGAATAAAAGAAACGAGGCTGGAGATGTGATAAGTGCTTGTGGCTAGGTTCATGTTGGAGGAATGGGGACAGATAACAGGAAAAGGGGGAGCTTGGAGACCATTTCTTTAATCCTGCTTCCAAGTTATCTTCAGCAAAGATCTTTTAATGGTGAATACTTAAAGGGAATATATAGCTTTAAAAGCACATTCAATATTATAATTTTTTATTTGGAAAATGATTTGATGTCTTGTCATCATAGATACTACAGAACAGGAACGACAGTTCTATGTTTATCCAAAAGGGAGTATAGTTTTAAAAAAAAAAGTGTAGAAACACTGTTCTAATCCAAACCCTCATTTCAGATAGAGAAACTGAAACTAGAGAGTTGGAAGGGATTTCTTTAGAGCCACACAGCAAATTGATGATGGAGTTGGAGCCAGAGTAAAGGCTCCCGACTACCTGTTCAGAGCTCAATGATGAGGTGGGCCGGCCTGGTTCAGGGGGAGATGAGAAAGCGGACATAGGGCCTCTTTGGACAGACGGCCAGGCTCTCTTCCAGGCCCTGTGAGCTGCCTCACGCCCCTCCTGGACAAAGACCTAGGTGTCTCGGGCATGGCATTTCACTATCTGCTTGATTATCTCCACCTGTGAATGGGAGCAGACATACACTTTAATAACCAGGGTCTTTGCCTGAACTTTGCCTTCCCCTGGATAACTTCTCCTCATTCCTCATCAACTCAACTGTCACTTCATTAGGGAAGCCTTTCTTGACTGCCAAGATAGTTTAGGGTCCCTGTGTGCATTCTCGTAGCACCTCTTACCTTTAATATCCTTGTCACAATTGTAATTACCTTGCTTTATTTTTAATATCTTTCTCGGTGACTAGACTATCTTCTCTATGAGTGTAGGGCTCTATGAGTGTAGGAATGCTGTTTTATCTTCTGTTGGTCCTGGCATATACTAAGCCTTAATAAATGCTCGAATGTTTGTTTGACTATTTGGATGGATGCTAATGAGTGAATTAGAAGTGTGTGTGAGCTGCTGCATGGTGCTGTTTTTGATTGCCTGCAGAACCAGGAGAGCTGTCCCTTATTGCCAAAGGCATTGAGAGAAGAGAGAGAAAGGAGACCCAGTTGAGGCTGCTGGTATAGCCACAAGCCATAGGGTATGGTCTGCTTCCCTGGGTGCCCCATTGTGGCCTCCTGGGTGGTGGGGTCAGCACCCACGTCCAATCAAGAATTTATTACTGGCTTGGCAGAATCAGCCCCCGGCAATTTCGTAGAGGTGGTTGGAGAGGAGCCTTCTTGAGTCATTCTGAGGAAGAGGATTCAAGGTCAGGACTCACCTTGGTGGGGAGAGGACAGCAACCCAGGTTACCTGCGACGTGGCCTTCACAGTCGATGGGCGTTTGCGGCAACGGCTGTAGGGTCTGCTGGTGGCTGGCTGGGCGCCAGAGCAGCGCTGCTGTTAGGCGGCAGGTCCTGCCCCCTCCGCCGGTTTTCCTCCCCCTCCTCCGTCTCCCTGCCCACTCCTGCTTGCAGAATCCTCTGCGAGGAGAGGAACGTGCCGCGCTCGGACGTGCTATCCTGGCTGAGCGGCGGCACCCGGGTCGCACTCTGGACCGCCGGGGTCTGCCGTCTGCCTCTGCGCCAAGTGCTTTGATGCGCGCTGATGTCAAGTGGGTGTGGGCTCTTAGGGAAGGCCGGGCGAGGACGAGGAGGGAGCGAGATGCGCCGCGGGTGCGCTGAGGCCCCAGCGCGCTCCGCCGCTCCGCGCTGCTGACCGGTAGCCGGCCCCGGCTCCCGGAGCGGGCTCATGGAGCCGCGGCGCTGCCCGTCCGGGGACGTGTGCCCCGCCGCCCTGGGGGGCTGGAGGGGGCCGCCGCGGGGGACCTGCAGGTGTGTCCGCGCGCCATAACTTTCGGGGGGCTGAGGGCTGTTGGGCGGGTAGGGCTCAGGGTGCCTGGGCTGCATTTAGGGGTGCTTTTGTGTCTGGGCGCTGGCGTGATGGGAGCCGGTTCGTCCCCGGCCGGCCATCCGCGTGGGAGCCGCCGCAGCTCGCCGCTGGAGTTTCAGCGAGAGAATTCATTGAGCCGGCGACCGGCTTTGGGTTACTCATCGGGAAGGGCGCCGGGGGAGCTGCCTTGTTGTTTTGAGAATTGGTCTCCAAGTACAGGCTGCATTCATGGTAACAGGATTATCTCTCAGCAGACAGCGCGGCTTCCCGAAATCGGCTGTGGTTGGGGGCACCGGTCGGTCGGGGTGCGGGGGAGGGGAAGTGGGCAAAGGAGACCTGTCCACCCGTTCCGCCCCGCGCGCCGGGGCGCCGGCCCCTCCCCCCACCCCTTCTCGCAGGGAGCCGGCTATGGGGGAGGTAAGGGGTCAGCTTCTCGCCTTTGACAGGTCTAGTTTCAGACACACCTTCCCGGAGGAATGTGGAGGCTTTGTTCCAGCGCCCGTCCCAGCCCGGAGCCCAGAAGCCCGCGGGCATCGGGCCGGGACTCCAGTGCCATTACTCATCTTTTATAGCAACGCCGGCGAGCTCCCGGGTAGGCAAGTTAATTATTAATGTGTCTAGGCTGCAGGGAGGGAATCTGGAAATGAGATTGGTGGGTTGCAGGTTTTTCTTTCCCTTTTTTGGCGTTGGCCATCAAGGTTTAAGCCCAGGGTACTGCAGCCTATTTCCTGAGAAGGATGCTGGCATTCCCCCAGTGACCGGCACTCGGCGAAAGGGACCTCCTTTCCCCATCTGTGGGACAGCCCCATCTCCCCCCGGAGGGCACAGAGGGAGCAGCTCTTGTTTTTTATCTACTTTGGAACCGGCCCACATCTTTCCTCCTTTGCCTTCTGAAATCAACCTCATTCCCGGCCCCTGCCTCAGAGCAGCTTCCAGGCTCAGGTGTGTGAGACCTGAGCCCTCAGCCGGTAGTCTGAAGCCTTCTGAAAAGAGCTGCCCTGTCCCAGCCTCAGTGCCTGAAAACCTCCGCCCCGCTCAACAAGTGCCCTGGGGTATATTTTCAGGCCCCTGCTCTGTGGGACTGTGGGCCGAGGCAAAAGTGTCTGTCAGGTGGTCACCTGACCTGCCTCTCCCAGTTCCCTCTGCTCCAAGAGGAAGGAGGAGGTCAAGGTTGGGGAAGAGCTGAGGGCGGAGTTCTTGCTCTGGTTTCAGTTTCCCTCCCGGCTGGCTGGGAGAAGGTGGATTCTAAAACTGGTAGTCTCACCAGGTGTGCTGTGTGTGTGCTATTGAATAAGAATGGGAGGGCCCAGGTTTCAATGGACGGCTGTGGATGAGGCGAGGCTTGTGGCTTGGCGGATTGGGCTTGCTGGAGGGCTGAGATTTTGCCCCAGCTGGGGCCTGAGGAGAATTGTCAAACTCAGCCCTCCTGGCAGCATTGTGCCTTAGAGACCTGGGACGCTGCTTTTTCTTTGTCAGTTTAGGATAGAGGACTCAGCCTTGTAAACTGAAGGGTTGGCAGATCTGTGATGAGAAGATGAGCTTGCCTTGGAAGTTGACACTCTTGAGGGTGCAAGAGCGGGCTGGGTTTATGCGGGGGGAGAGGAATGTGGGGAGGAGGATGGGCTTATAGGGGTGAGGAGTGCAGGGAGGAGGGGATTTTAGCTCTAACTGTGGGCTGTGAATTGTATCAGAGCCTGTTCGCTGACAGGCTGTTGTAGTACCCCACATCCCTCCCTTCAGTTGTCTGTCCCCTACCTCAGTGGCTTGGCTTACTGGGTTCCTCCTGGCTCTGGTCTCCAGGGCTGGACTGTTCTGATGGCTGCCCAGGGACACCTAGTCCCCATCTCACCCCAGCCTTCTGGGGAGGAAATGAGTGAAGGAGGGCTTGGCTTCAGAGAGGCCTCTGATCCTGACACCCTGGCTTACTGGGGAGTCTGTGCCACCTGTCTTCCCACTGGGTTTGTGGTATGTGCACTCAGTGGCACCCCTCCCCCAACTCACATGCATTTGGAGTGCCACCTTCTCCAGCAGTGCCCTGAGCTGCTGGTGATCTGCTGGCACTCTGAGAGTTGAGGATTTGGTCCTGATTAAGAACAATTTTTTTTTTTTAGATTATGGGGAGTCTGCCATCTAATGTTTGCTCACTTGAAGCCTACTGGTCATAGCTGAATACTCATTGATAATGGCCGGGCCACTGCCTGGGAAGCTACTCAAGGTGATTCTGTAGAGAGTAGATGGGTCTCTGGGGGCACTGTGAAGCTAATAGGAGGTCATCAGGGATTGTGACGTTGTGGGGAAAGTGAGGCAGCTGTTATAAAGGCTGTGGGAATTGCGGGGTGAACAGGAGGAGATCAGAGTCACTGTGAGTGGTAGTGTCAGAGGGCTGAGCAAGGCTGGTTTGGAGATCCCCCATGTGTCCTGTTCCTATGTCCATGCTGGGCACGGCGGGCTGTGGAGAGCCCAGCATCAGCTGAGGCCTCTGTTCTGGGACCTGGCTGCCACTGCCACCTGGGAAAAGGGTCAGTCTTTCTCTCTGTACACCAGCTCCTAGATTTCTCCCTTCCCTCTTAACAGAGGTGCTGGTTTTAATGGTGGCTGTTACTGTGTTCCTCAGCCCCAGCTCTGGCAGGGAGCCTCTTCCCGGGACTGGCAGCTGGAGAAAGTACGCAGTTTAGGAGAGATGTGCTTCTGAAGGCTTGTTCTGAATCACAGAAGATCAAGAGGAGAAACAATAAAGACCCTGGCAGTCTCTGCAGTCTTGGTTTGTAAAATACAAAATTCCTCCCTAGGGTTTGTACTGTCTCTGGTGAAGAGAAAAGAGGCTAGTTATTCCAGGCCTATGCCCCCTGCGTCTCCAGGTGAGGGGAGAGAGAATGATGAGGAGTTAGTTGAGGCATATGGTTTGTGGCACTTTCTCTGCCCACTTGGGTTCAAACTCAGTCTCTGCTGTTTACTAGCTTTGTGTTTGTGGGCCTCTGTGAGTCTGTTTCTTTGCCTGTTAAACAGGGATAAGGGTACCTCTCTTCACCCCCTCCCCCCAGTAGGATAATTGTGAGGATTATACAAAACGTTTGTAAAGGATTGAACACAGTGCTTGTTAATTGGTAGTTTTTTTTTTCTTTAATTAAAGGTAACTAGGGGAGCCTTGGAGCAGCAGCTGAGAGGGTTGTTTTAGTTTACAGAAGATGAGAATGTCAGAAATGTCATTTTGTGCCCACCCCAGAGGCCATACCTGGGCTCCTAGGGTCAGGTATGAGAACTGTCCTGGAAGAGTTTCTTCTGACCTTCACATTCAGTCTGTTTTCCAGTCTCAAATTATTCAAAGAGGCCTTGGAGAACTGTGAATCCCTGACTGTAGGCACAGAGCATAATTGAGCTGGAAAGGTAGCAGCCTCAAACTCTTGCTAACACAGCCATCTCTGGTCCAGCCATGATTGTGGATTGTTAGTCCCAAGGACAACCAGACACCTGGCACTTTTTATCTCTGTAACTCTGGACGAGTCCTTTTGTCCCTTTGAACCGGTGTTCTGTGAGAGTAATAAAGTCTGCTTCTTATGATTAAGTGGAATAGTGTATGCAAAACTGTAATGCAGTAATATAATGCAGCTTACTATGTACCAGACACTGTTCTAAGTGCTTTCATATATTATCTCATTTAATGCTCACAACAATTTATGGTGCAGTTAATTATTGCCCACATTTTATTTTATTTATTTATTTATTTATTTGTGTGTGTGTTAAGCAGGCCTCTCACTGTTGTGGCCTCTCCCGTTGCAGAGCACAGGCTCCAGACAAGCAGGCCCAGTGGCCATGGCTCACGGGCCCAGCTGCTCCGTGGCATGTGGGATCTTCCCAGACTGGGGCAAGAACCCATGTCCCCTGCATCGGCAGGCGGACTCTCATCCACTGCGCCACCAGGGAAGCCCTGCCCGCATTTTATTGTTGAGGAAGTTGACTATTAGGAATTGTTACTGTTGGGTGGTTGACTCCTTGTGGAAATCATGCGTCTGAAGATCTCTGCCTCCCAGAGTAAGAGTAAACTGAAGTTTCTGCAAGTACATTTGCATACTGCCTTTCTTCCATCCACCTATTCTAACATCTCCAGCTAACTCTGGATATGTTTGTAAAATGAGTAAAAGAGGTCCTTATTGGTCATTTCGGTTTTTCGGTGCCCCTCTCTTGTACCCTCTGCCTTTCATCCACAGGCTCTGTGGGGCTTATAGACACAGCGCCTTCTTGGCTGTTACTTTTAAGTGTCATTTGTGTGGGACTGTAACCCTCTTGGGCTCACTCACTTAGTGGTACCTTTTAAGAACAAGGTTGCTGGTGGATCAAAGGTAGTTGATATTAAGATAGTAATGCAAGATATATAAAAAGGATTGTACATCAGCTTGCCTTAATGCTGGGCAACACTTAGGTACTGAGGATCATTACCTTCTGACTTGAGTGTAATTCATGTAAATAAACTAAATGTTTGTGGATATAAAAAGAAAGAAAGAAAGAAAGAGGTTGCTAGCTTGATTTGACTTTAGGCAGAGGAAATGTTTGGTTTAGAGCCAACCATTAGGCTTGGAGTTTTCAAGGTCCCATCTCTCTTTCTAATGGTTCTGGTTAGCTATTTTGAGTCCTTCCCTCTGCTCCAAACCAGCTGCCAGTGAGCACTCAGGTCTGAAGTTTAAAATCTGTTAGGGAAAAAAAAAAGGGAAGAAAGTAACAAACACCCTGTGAAAATAAGGACTCATGGCTGGTGGTGTTTCAAACACGGGTGGTCATTAACAGAGAGTTACGATCACAGCCTCAAACTTATGCTCATTACTTTTGTAGCATGTTTATATGATAAGAAAAAGGCTGCAGCTTTGTGGGTTATTCTTTCTTTTTATGACAGGAATAACATTTATGGGCGTATAACACAAATAAAGGAATAAAGGTCTGGTTAGGAATAAGAAGTGAAAAGCAACTGGTGGGACTCCGGGCATACTCAGAAGATTCCAGAGTTCTCGTTAGCAGAGATTTTTCACAGCATGGACCTGGGTGCCTTAGTTCCCACAGCAGCCTGGTGATGTCATCAGAGGGGTATTGTTCCTGTCATTTTACTGGAAAATGGAGAAACTTTTCTGACGTCAGGTAGCCAGACATGTAACTCTGGAGACTGGACCCCAGGTCTCTGAGTTTCTGAGTCAGAGGCAAGCAGTCTCATTTATCCTTGTAACGATTTTAATAATTTTTCCTATTATGGACATATGATGGAAAATGTAGAATATTATAAAGGAAGATCGAAGCATGGAATCATGGCCCAAGCATTGCGTACATCTTGGTGCATTCTAAAAACTTTTGTTTTAGGAAGAAGGGAACGTTTGTCTTTGTCAGGGAAGAATTGCTTGTTATTTATACAACTCTGGGCATCTCCAGTTTCCTGTCTTGGATCAGGCACTCTTTCTGTAAGCTTTGATTCCCTACAAATTCAGGCCACGTTCTTTATTTTATGTGAAACACTGTGCTAGGCACGGTGGGGGAGAGAAAGATGAGCAAGGCATTCCTGCCTTTAGAGAGTTTATCATTAAGTGGGAGAGGCAGATGTGTACTCCACAAATTAGTCCAAGTGTAATAGTAATAGCAAACAGCGACTGTATCCAGCTCTGTTCCAGGTGCTTTAGACAAGTTATTCACATTTAATCCCCAGACAACCTTGTGAAGGAGGTGTTACCCATTTTACAGTTGTAGAAAAACTATGAGGTTAAATGGCCTGCCTAAGGTGATAAAACTAACAACCATCCAAGCAGACATTCAAATCCAGGTTGTCCCATTTTAAGACCAAGGGCCCTCTCTTTAGAAAATCCCTTAAAAGAGAAGCACAAAGTCAGAGTCTTTCAAGATGAGGGAAGGAATGGCGTTTATCTCTTTGTCTTTCTCTCTCATCTTTTTCTTCTGTCATCTTTTATGATAAATGATTCTAATTATTTTGAGTGGTATCGATTACCTTTTCCGAAAATTCCCTGCTTGGATTCTTTTGCTTATCTGGACCACTTGATAATAAATCTCATAACCTCAGAACTGGAGGAAATGGAAAGGTTGTCTAGATCATTCTCTTTCTTTTCTTACTTGGCTGAAACCGAGTCTCAGAGAAAGGACCTGACGTGGGCATACCTAATAGTGCAGTCAGGACCAGAACGCAGGCTTTTTCACCAGAGTTTCCCAAAATGTAACAGGATATGGGATAATACAGGGATGAGTATTTTATTTTTATTTATTTATTTATTTATTTTTGCGGTATGCGGGCCTCTCACTGTTGTGGCCTCTCCCAATGCGGAGCACAGGCTGCGGACGCGCAGGGTCAGCGGCCATGGCTCACGGGCTTAGTTGCTCCGCGGCATGTGGGATCTTCCCAGACCAGGGCACGAACCCGTGTCTCCTGCATCGGCAGGCGGATTCTCAACCACTGCGCCACCAGGGAAGCCCAGGGATGAGTATTTTAAATTGTAATAGTTTTATACCTGAGTATATGATTTTTTCATGTGAAATATGACTGGAATATTGAACTCATCATTTGGCAGCTACTGTTGCTTAGGATATGTCTAAAGTCTGTGCTGCTCTGTTTAAAGGAAAAAGTGGACGTACAGGTTGGGCAGCGAGGTGGCAGAATCATGGAGGCGGTGTGCGGGCAATGTGTGGATAACATTAGGGAAACAGCGTGGATACACCAAGTTGTACTCTCTGAGAGGATTTACTTGCCCTATCAACTTGATTCTTTTTGTTGTTGTTGTTGCTGTTTTTTGGTTTTGTTTTTTGTTTTTGCGGTACGCGGGCCTATCGCTGCTGTGGCCTCTCCCGTTGCGGAGCACAGGCCCCGGACACGCAGGCTTAGCGGCCATGGCTCATGGGCCCCGCCGCTCCGTGGCATGTGGGATCTTCCCAGACCAGGGCACGAACCCACGTCCCCTGCATCGGCAGGCAGACTCTCAACCACTGTGCCACCAGGGAAGCCCCAACTTGATTCTTTTAGGAGCAGGAAGAAGGGGCCTAGACCCTAGTGGAAGCATATTACCTACTAGGTATTTTACCTGTCGGTCAGTATGAATGGGTTCACTTTGTGTATATCGTATATTGAGAAAGCTCCAAGAGGTTGATTAACAAGCCCATGGTCACACAGGGTAGATTGGAGAGTGAGAGTTCAGATCCCAGCTTGGGCTCCTTCCCTTTCCCCTCCTTGACACCTGCCACATTCCACAAGGTGGGTTTGCCCTGCACCCAGCCTGCCCTTGTCCAGGGTTCTGACACTGTCTTGTTCAGGTACCAGGCTCAAGTGGAAATGAATGTGATTGGGTTGCTAGGTTGCTGCTGTAGCCTGCTAATTTAAAGCTTGATTTTGATAAAATTTCAAAGAATGTGCTGTATCTATAATATATGTATTTGTCAAATCTGACTCATGCTGGTAAGTGGTAAAATCCTTATGCTGCTGCCTTTTGGCTTCGGTACACATTGTGATGATGCCTTGTGGATTTTGAGCTCCAGGAAGACATAGACTGTGCCTGTCGGTCTATCTAAAGGGCAATTACCAAATGATTTTTGAGACTGATTCATTTGTCCATATTTTCAGAGTTTAGAGGATCAACCAGTAGGTTTTTACCTAGGGTGGAGGTGTGTGGGCTGCTTCCACGTTAGCTGAAGAAACTCAGAGTTGCAGGTTATGAAGAGAAGGCCTCCTTTGGGAGATTTTGGCTAGAACAGGGGCTCTAGGCTTTGGGTCCCTCCAAAACCTGTCGAGAAGCTTCTACGTCTCAGTGGTTTGGACCACATGGAGCATGGTTTCTTGCAGGAGGCAGTCAGTCACTGCCCATCTGTTATGCACTAAGAGCTGTGATAGTGAGGTAGGCTGAAAGATGGCTCCCTCCACAAAAAGTGTCCATGTTCTGATCCCTGGAACCTGTCAGTGTTACCTTATGTGGTAAAAGGGATTTTGCAGGTGTAATTAAGTGAGGAGTGGGGAGATTATGCTGGATTATCTGGGTGAGCCCAGTGTAATCAGAGGAATCCTTATAGGAGGGTCAGAGTGAAAAGAAGGAAATGTGATGACTATAGTAGAGGTTGGAGTGATGCAGCCCTATGAGGAAGGAATGTAGAAGCTGAAAAAGGCAAGGAATGGGTTCTCCAGAAGGAATGCAGCCCTGTTGACACTTTGATTTTTGCACAGTGAAACTGATTTTGGACTTCTGACCTTCACAACTGTAAGAAGGTAAATGTGTGTTGTTTTAAGCTGCTAAATTTGTGGTAATTTGTTACACCACAAATATAATACAAACCGATACCAGATGGGTACTGAGGATCAAACAATGAACATAGCACAGTCCTTGCCTGCCTTCAGTGGTTCTCAGTCCAGTGGGGGAGACAGGCAAGTACAGAGCCAATTTTGATAACAGTGATAAGTATCCTGTTAAGGACGTAAGTTCAGGAATCTGTGGGAGATAAGGGAATTCATCCTGGGGAAAAACATCTTGGATGAGCTGACCTCAGAGGTGCCACTGAAGGAGAGTTGGAGTTAGGGGATGCAGGAGGCCAGGAAGAGCTTTTATGGAGAAAGAAGAGCATATTCAAGGTCATCTCAATAAGATCTGAAAACTAGGTGGAGGCGACTGGCCAGACCTTCCAAGGCAGAAAGCTGGTTTAAGTTGGTGCAGGTCCTAATGGCCCTGTTTTCAGACTAAAGCCTTGCACAGTGGGAACTAAGATAGAAAAGTCCTGGTGCTATGCCTTCAGGGTTGTGTGATGATAGGCCTAACACCGTCTTGGACACCTGCTAGGTCTTTCACATATATTTTCCCATTTAATCCATGCAACAACTGTGAGAGTAGGGACTATTATTTTCTTCATGTTGCGACTTAGGAAAATTGAGGTGAAATAATGGGCCCAAGACCACATAACTTGTAAGGAGTGGGGCTGAGATTTGAATCCAGGCCTTCAGGCCTTCTAGCCCTCGTTCTTAGTATTCTCCTCTGTGGTAGGAAGATCACTGGGTCAGCAATCAGAGGAGCTGAGTTCTAGTGCTAGCTGTGCTTCTTACTAGATTTAGGTCAGTCTACTCTTCAACCTCAGTATTTCCATCTGTAAAAGGGTTTAAGAGGCCTGCCTGCTTCAGAGATGTTGTGAGCCTAAAGGAGATGCTGAAGGAATGCGTTTTCGCTGTGAACTCCTCTCCTCTCACCGGAGTTTCAGACACCTCCAGAAAGGTCCGTGTTTGTTAGTGAGCCCTGTCTTGCAGTACTAGTCATCCTTAAGGGTCATGAGGCAGGTGGGGGAATTTGGCCACAGTGGATCACTGATGTGTCCACATGGGGCTAGAGTGTTTGCATCTGTGGGTGGTGGTAGAGATAGAAAGTAGACAAGAGACAGGGAGTGGCCTGTCTCAGGGTACCGAGAGTGGGAATGTAAGTCTCGAAGGAAGAAGTGTCGTCTGCATTGTGTTCCCTGCAAATATGCCAATGCTAGAGGTGACTGAGGGGGAAACTTTCCTGACTTGGAAGTTGGGAGAGCAGCATGTAGTGATTTAAGGCAAGTTGATGTGAGTTCTGGAGCCTCAGTCTCTTCATGAGTAAAATAGAGCTAATGATTCCTACTTTGCAAAGTATGTGAAAGCATCCTGCCCAGTTCCTGGCATATAGCAGACATTCAGTAAATAGGGACCATCTCTAAAGCTGGCAGTTTGAGACTTCTCAGGGTTAATCCAACAGACTCCAGTTCTTTGCAGAAATTCCACCTTTCTCCCTTGCCTTTCAGGCACACTTAGGCACATTGTAATTGGATGTGAAGGGAGGTCTGGCCACAGAATGAGAGACCCATGACTTTGATGGGGAAGACCCTGTGCTTCCCAGCGAGAAATGGTGACAGGTGGTTTTCAGGTGGCTGCAGTGGGTCTACTGGGCCATTTTGGAAGCGAGACTGTGTTCAGCTTGCCAAGTACAGGATTGAGTGTCACTGTTTTGCTTTCTGGGAATAATGGCCGTGCAGATAAAGTAGATTTATGGCGCTGAGGTATTTCAAAGAATAGACTGTTCCTTTTTTTTTTTTTTTGTATGTCTACATCTTCTGGTTATTAAGGTAGTGGTTATTTTAGAATATTTGGAAAGTATTTTTTAAAAATAAAAACATTTACTTCCATACCCAGAGATGATTACTGCTAACATTTTAGTGTATTTCCCTCCATTCTTTTTGAAATGAACATGTACTTTTTTCGCAAGATACAAAGTTGAATATGCTTTATTCAGTTAACATTATATCATGTGCATTTTCCAGATTATTACATATTCCTTAGAAACATCTTAATTTGTTGCATAATAGTCTGTTGGGTACATGTACCATAATTTTCTTAATCATTCCCCATTCAGAGGTTGGGCATTTAGATTGCAACTACTGAAATACATAAATACGTATTTTCCCCTAAAATATGTAAAATTATTTGACTATGGTTTGTTTGTTTTTTTTAACTATCTTCTTAGATTCCTAGAACTGGAAATTCCTAGACCAAAGAATCAATACATTTAAAAGTGCATATTGGTGGGGATTATCGGACTGTTCTGTTTACCTTATATTTAAAGCAAAAATGTTATGGCATGTCAGGCGGCTGTGGGCCAGCTGATGAGGTCCCTGCTTCTGACCATTGTGCACAGGAGGCTGCCTCCTCACCGCTCACTCACTTCCTGGCAGACAGTACAATCGGCCCCTTGTAGCTCCCCAGTGAAATTTAAGTAATCGGTCAGCTTCTCCAGTGCTTCCCTCTCTGTCAGGAAGTTCATCTGTGAATCTAACCTAAATCTCATCTGCTGCATTTAAAATCCTCACCCTCTGCTGACTCCCCTCAGTGGGAGTGGAGCAAAGAGGAGCGGAGCTGTGCACCTTCTGCAGGCAGCCCACTCGCCTCTCTCCCCACTGCCTGACCACCGCGGCTCTGGCCACCAGCCTTATGTTACCCTGGAGGAAACTTGAAGGTCTCTGGCTACTGCTGTCACGACTAGGAGGGCGGTCCCTGCATCGAGTTGCTGCCGATAACACCAGGTAGGGTTTCCAAACCTGAGAGTGCCCATGGCATGGAGGCCAGCATCCCGGCCTCTCCCGTGCCCTCTGCAGAACTCGTGGGGGCAATTAGCATTCAGAGTGGTGCTCTACTATTGACACTGCGGGTCTATCAGATTCATTCTCTGGGAAAAAAAGAAATGTGGCTAAAGCAGGGATTAATTGTGTTTCAGTCCCAAGTGCATTGGCCAAGTGGTAACTGCAGAGAAAGAGTTCAGCCAGGCAGGGAGGGGCATATGAGTACATTCTGGTGATGAGGGAGCCCACTGTCAGTGTGGAAAGGGTAGGGTCCCACCCTGGGCCTCCCACCTTTGGCATCAAGTAGCTGCTGTGCCCTCCACCTGAAGAGCCTCGGCTACCTTTCTTAGCCAGAGTCCTTTGTTGAGAGCTGACAGCTTTCTTATGGGGCAGTAGGATGTTAATTTGGAAGGGAAATGAATATAGCTGCAACTTCGTGGGTAGCAAGAGGCCCCTTGTGTTGTCCCTCACTTAGGCCTTTTAGAGCTGGCTGGCAATAGGCCATCAGAGTGGACCAAGTCGTACAGGAAACAGACTGGGGATTGAGTCCTGCAGCACCTGTGGGAGTATCTGAGCATGGCTGGAGCCTGAAGTGTCCCTGGGGCCTGGCCCAGGCTGGCTGACCTCCTCCAGCTCCTTGCCGTCCCTTCTATGTCAGCACCAGGAGATCCTGCCTCAGTATGAACTGCTTGATGTTCCAGCTTTACCTCCTCAGAAGATCTGCACTCTTAAGACAAGATGCTTTGTTTCCTGTTTGCTGTTCCTTCCTTCAGTGCCTGGTATAGTGCTAGTGCTTGATTGAAATGAAAGAAGCATTTATGAGGCGAAACCCAGTGGTGTTATGCACTCAGTAAAAAAGCTAGTTCTCTGCTCTTCAGCCCCCACTGAGAATTCCATGTCAGATGGTTTTTCTTCCTTTTGAAGAGGGGGAGCATTTTTTCCCTGCCTCACTTTATTGTTATCCCTTGTGCACTTTGGAGCTGAATATTGCTGGTATTTTTACCTTGACAAGTTGGAGCCCAGTGTCCCCACTGTGAGGCCTTAGCCCAGTGAATGCCATCCCTGGATGCCTGTTAGAAACCCTTGGAGAGCTTTTTAAAAATACTGATGCCTGGGACCCAACACCAGAGATTCTGATTTATTTAGTCTCAGTTGGGGCTCTGGCACCATCATTTTTTCTTTTTTTAAACATCTTTATTGTAGTATAATTGCTTTACGATGGTGTGTTAGTTTGTGCTGTATAACAAAGTGAATCAGCTATACATATACATATGTTCCCATATCTCTTCCCTCTTGCATCACCCTCCCTCCCACCCTCCCTATCCCAGCCCTCTAGGTGGTCACAAAGCTCCGAGCTGATCTTCCTGTGCTATGTGGCTTCTTCCCACTAGCTAGCTATTTTACGTTTGGTAGTGCATATATGTCCATACCACTCTCTCACTTTGTTCCAGCTTACCCTTCCCCCTCCCCATATCCTCAAGTCCATTCTCTAGTAGGTCTGTGTCTTTATTCCCGTCTTGCCCCTAGGTTCTTTGGACCACTTTTTTTTTTTTTAGATTCCATATATATGTGTTAGCATACAGTATTTGTTTTTCTCTTTCTGACTTACTTCACTCTGTATGACAGACTCTAGGTCCATCCACCTCACTACAAATAACTCAATTTCATTTCTTTTTATGGCTGAGTAATATTCCATTGTATATATGTGCCACATCTTCTTTATCCATTCATCTGTTGATGGACACTTAGGTTGCTTCCATGTCCTGACTATTGTAAATAGAGCTGCAGTGAACATTTTGGTACATGACTCTTTTTTTTTTTTTTTTTTCGGTATGCGGGCCTCTCACTGTTGTGGCCTCTCCCGCCGTGGCTCATGGGCCTAGCTGCTCCGCGGCATGTGGGATCTTCCCAGACCGGGGCATGAACCTGTGTCCCCTGCATCAGCAGGCGGACTCTCAACCACTGCGCCACCAGGGAAGCCCATGACTCTTTTTGAATTATGGTTTTCTCAGGGTATATGCCCAGTAGTGGGATTGCTGGGTCGTATGGTAGTTCTATTTTTAGTTTTTAAAGGAACCTCCATACTGTTCTCCATAGTGGCTGTATCAGTTTACGTTCCCACCAACTGTGCAAGAGGGTTCCCTTTTCTCCACACCCTCTCCAGCATTTATTCTTTGTAGAGTTTTTGATGATGGCCATTCTGACTGGTGTGAGATGATATCTCATTGTGGTTTTGATTTGCATTTCTCTAATGATTAATGATGTTGAGCATTCTTTCATGTGTTTGTTGGCAATCTGTATATCTTCTTTGGAGAAATGTCTATTTAGGTCTTCTGCCCGTTTTTGGATTGGGTTGTTTGTTTTTCTGATATTGAGCTGCATGAGCTGCTTGTAAATTTTGGAGATTAATCCTTTGTCAGTTGCTTCATTTGCAAATATTTTCTCCCACTCTGAGGGTTGTCTTTTCATCTTGTTTATGGTTTCCTTTGCTGTGCAAAAGCTTTTAAGTTTCATTAGGTCCCATTTGTTTATTTTTGTTTTTATTTCCCTTTCTCTAAGAGGTGGGTCAAAAAGGATCTTGCTGTGTTTTATGTCATAGAGTGTTCTGCCTATGTTTTCCTCTAAGAGTTGGATAGTGTCTGGCCTTACATTTAGGTCTTTAATCTATTTTGAGTTTATTTTTGTGTATGGTGTTAGGGAGTGGTCTAATTTCATTCTTTTACATGCAGCTGTCCAGTTTTCCCAGCACCACTTATTGAAGAGGATGTCTTTTCTCCAGTGTATATTCTTGCCTCCTTTGTCAAAGATAAGGTGACCATATGTGCGTGGGTTTATCTCTGGGCTTTCTATCCTGTTCCATTGATCTATATTTCTGTTTTTGTGGCACCATCATTTTAAAAAAACATTCCACAGGTGATTCTAGTGTTCAGTAATTTTCCCAGAATAAGGAGTAAGATGTTCATTCCTGCTCTGTCCTGTCAGCAGTTTCGCTTTATGGAAAGATGTGTTAGAAGCCTGTGATATCTGCAGCAGTAGGCTGCTCACATCCTTTATGGAAGCAGAAGGGATAACATGATAAATGAGAGGATTGTGACAGACTTTCGTGGGTGGTATTGGCTTGATGGGAAGCCCCTGTGGATGTACCTGGCATCCCTTTCTGTTACCAAGAGGTGCTCTGGCTGTCAGTCTGCCTGGTAATTAAGCAACGGACCTGGGCAGGAGGAGGATGTTTTAGTTAAGGTGGAATATAAAAAGGAACAAACAGGCAATGAGCCTGTTTATATTTGGTTTATTAGCCAGGGCCTGGATTCACCTTCTTCTCAAACGTTTGGAACATGGGGCACACGGGATGGATGGGGAACAGGGCTGTGAGTGAATGGCAGAGAATGGCGTTCAGTTTCAGGCTAGAGGACAGAGAGGTCAAAGCAGTGGGTTCCTGCAGTGAGTGTTCAACCCTTCATGGCTCTCTGTTACCCATTGCAGGCTGGGATCCCTAAGGCCTCACTTATGCTAATTTCCTTGTGAATATTGTAGATACTTCTTCCCAGAGGAGATAATAGGAGACCGAGTTATTGCCCTGAGTGAATGAGCCCCTTCACTAAGGGTATTTGGGTTTGCCTGTGGGTTCCTTTACATGATTCGAGGATGGTTATGCCCCTGTTGACTAATGCATTTGACTTGATGTCTTAAGTCCTATACCTTCCCTTACCCTCTTTGGGGTGTTTGTGGTTGGGGCTTTGTTCCATGAGCATCCTCTCAGATTGAGGGGCTGCTTTTGTGGTTTCAGCAGCTTCTGTCTCATGGTTTGGCCACTTCCAGGCCTTCTCAGCCTTAGAGAAGTTGGAGCTCCCTTAAGAGAGCCCCGTGTAGTTTTATCAGAGGTGAGGTGGCCTCTAGATTAACCCCTGGGGTGCTCATGGCACTGTTTCTCAAACTTACAAATCCTGCTTAGAAAAAGCTACACACATTTTATTTTTTTATTTTTAGTTTTCTCATGCTATTCAAACTGCAGTTTTGCTAGCTGTCTATAACAGATTCCCCTGGGGTGCCTGTTAAAAATGCAGAATCTCTGGGACTAGAACCTAGGAATTTGCATTTTAGCTAGAATCCCAAGCCATTATTAGGTACAGGAATGTAGGGGCTTCCCTGGTGGCACAGTGGTTGAGAATCTGCCTGCCAATGCAGGGGACACGGGTTCGAGCCCTGGTCTGGGAAGATCCCACATGCCACGGAGCAACTAGGCCCGTGAGCCACAACTACTGAGCCTGCGTGTCTGGAGCTTGTGCTCCACAACAAGAGAGGCTGCGACAGTGAGAGGCCCGCGCACCGCGATGAAGAGTGGCCCCCGCTCACCACAACTAGAGAAAGCCCACTCACAGAAATGAAGACCCAACACAGCCAAAGATATAAATAAATAAATTAAATAAAGTCACCCCCCTTTGTTTTACAGGGGAAATATGACACAGAGTGGTTAAGTGACTTGCCCAGGATCACTCAGTGAATTCGGGTGGAGCCAAGCTGGAAGAACCTAAGCCAAGTCCAGAATGTTAACATTACCTCATAGTTGTATAGACCTTTGTTCTTTGAAATCGTAGCCCATCTTTCTGCCCCCTCTAGTTTGCTAAGATGGCAAGTGTCATTCATCGTCTGTTTTGAACCAGATTACTTTTTGCTGTGGGGAGCTGTCCTGTGCATTGTAGGATTTTTTAGCAGCATTTCTTGCTTCTGCCCCCTGGATTCCAGTAGCATCCCCCAATTGTGATAATCAAAAATGTCTCCAGGCATTACCAAATGTCCTTGGGGGGGGCAAAATCACCCCAGGTGAGAACCACAGCTTTAGCTGCAAAAGCTGTGTGTCAGGGATGTTCCCTAAAAGCGTCCTACAACATTTATTTTTACATCTAGGGATTCACTTTTAAAATTTGCATAGCTGGCTTCTACCCGACTTGGCTACTCTGCTGGATTGCACACATTAATGAAGTCACGCTGAATATAAGCTCTTTCCTCCTCTGTTTTGGCCTGCAGAGGAAAGACATAAATAAGCTTGGAAGAACCACTGAATTTGGACTCTAGTCTATGGTTTGCCTGCCAGCCCTGCATGTCCTAGCTGTGGGATCTTGGGGAAAGCCGCTTGCCTTCTTGAGCCCCTTTCCTCATCTGATTATGATAGAAATAAATGTTTGTTTTGAATGAGAATTAAGTGACACCTTGAATGTGGAAGTGTTTATAAAACATTATTCATATATTAAGTGGCAATGATAAGATTCAGGTCTAATTACCAGCACTTGAGGTTTTCTCAAATTCAAGAGTGCGGAACTCAGCACGGCAATCAATTCTAGACTTGTATTTGGCCAGGTATGTTACCCTTGTCGTGTTTCTGCCTATGAAGTTAATCTTCCCCCTCTCACTTTTTTTTTTTTTTTTTTTTTTGCGGTATGCGGGCCTCTCACTGTTGTGGCCTCTCCCATTGCGGAGCACAGGCTCCGAACGCGCAGGCCCAGCGGCCATGGCTCACGGGCCCAGCCGCTCCGCGGCATGTGGGATCTTCCCGGACCAGGGCACGAACCCGTGTCTCCTGCATCGGCAGGCGGACTCTCAACCGCTGCGCCACCAGGGAAGCCCCCCCCTCTCACTTTAAATTTAATCTCCTTCTTCTTACTGGCCGTTGCAATACCTCTTTTGGGTCATTGTCTCTGCAAGATTGGTTGTTAGTTTATTACCTGTGACTGGCAAGATCCGGGTGCTTTTTATGGTAAGGTTTCAGAAGGGCCGTCAAATAGTTTATGAAAATCAAAACTAGTGTCACCTTCCTTTCCCTCATGGCCAGCACCCAGGGAAGTCCATAGTAATTGGTACATGAGGCCTGAATGCAGGCGGTGAAGCCAGCGTCAGTCTGTAAAGAGTTGCATGCAAATGAACTTGGAGATTAAAGGTCTCTGAGCTGTTGGCACAGCAAAGCTCGGCTAGTCCAGCACTTTATTTTGCAGACAGGAAACTGATTCCAGAGAGGGAACATGTCTGAGGTGTCACAGGGGCAGAGTAAGATTGTGGTCCAGGCTTTCCAGGTGCCAGCCAAGGCTCTCGGCACATGTCCATGCGTGTCCAGGCTGCTGATTGGACGGTGTCGGGGGAGCAGGCCCCACGCCGTATCCAGGGTGCTGTGGCTGCCCTCTGTTTTACTTCACATATTGCCTGATAGGTCTTGTGAGACCATCTCCTTTTGCTCAGTAGCTTATGGATGGAACTTCACCAGAATTCAACACAGTACACAGCATGATTTCTGCTGATTCTTACAGCAGGACATCTTGAGGGGAAAAGGCACCAGTTTCTCTGTGAACATATTGAAGACGAAGAAGACTGAGAAACTGAAGCCCCTCTTGTTTCTTCAGCCACTTCGAACACCATCCCTTGGCTATACATATTCTCCCACTATGATGTGCTCCTATATCATCATCACTGCTGATATTAATTGTTAGTGTTATTAATACTTGCTGCTGTTTATGGAGTGTCTTCTGTATGCCAGTGCATGTGAAGTGTTTACCACAATGCACATCTCGGTTGATCCACCCAAAAACTCTACTGAGAGGGTATTATAACTGTCTCTGTTTATAAATGGGAAACAGATTAAGGAACTTATTAATCTGTTCACAGAGTGGGAGGGTGAGCTGAGATTCAAACCCTTCCAACTGATGAATCCTGCATAGGCTTATTCCTGATCTGTAGTTCCTGACTCCCGTGGGGGCAGTTACTGTGAACCCCACCAGCCTGCTCCTCCTCTCTAGCCAGCGTCAAGGCCTTTGAGGACCTGCTTCAGATGGCCAGTTTGAACCTCTAGAGCTGTCCTGACTGGGTGACTCTCCACCTGCCCCCCGAGCATTCCCTCTCAGGCTGTGCCAAGAGTCTGAATGAGAAGATCTGTCCCTGACTCAGGAACCTAGAGGCCAGCTGGCAAGGGAGGCACGAACTTTAGAGACTAAGGCCTGGATTTTGCTTGGATGGATCCCTTAACCTTCTGGAGCCTCATCTCCCTTGGCTATAAAGTGGAGGCGATTCCTGTCTCACAATTTTCTTTTTTTTTTTTTTTTTTTTTTTTGTGAGAGTGTTAGACACTTCATATTGAAAGTGTTTATAAACTCTGGGTTTAGGTGGGATTGTGAGACTAATGATTACTCAGCACCTGGTGCATCACCATCATGATTCCAGAGGAGAGGAGAGTGGGAGCCTGGGGGAGAATGTTCAAGGGAATGAAATATAGGGACACTTTGGGGAGGAAGAAGCAAGCTAATCTCCATTTGCCAGCTGTTTTAAAGGCCTTCTCACCCAGCCTTCCTCCTTCATGCAGTGCCAGTGCACCCTGTGTGGATGTGTTTCTGCTTCCCTACCTGCTCTGGAGGAAGTGATCACAGGCACTGATGGAGGACTAGGGGTTCCTGTAGGTCCCCATGCAGATACTCACCACAGGGCCCACCCTGCTTTTCCCTGGGGCAAAGAGGGCTGCTTGGGGGCGGATGTGGGTTGTTTAAAGGGAAATTGCTAATAGATACTTTGGATTATGGTGACCTAGAGGAAAGCAGAAAATTAAAAAAATTTTTTTTCATCATGAAGGTAGTATAACTACAATACCTCAAAACTTGGATAATAGAGAAGAGGGTAAAGAGCACTCATATTCATTTCACCATAATGTATTTCTTCTGGATTTTTGTGGGGAGGTGGAGGAATAATAATTTTCATTTATTTTAATAGGTATACGTAACATGGCACACATTCAACAGGGTACAAAACAGTGAAAAATAAGCCTTTATAGAACGTGTTTTTAGTCATTTCATACATATGATTCTTTTTTTTTTTTTTTTTTTTTTTTGCTGGGAGGGGAGGGGTGTGCTATGTGGCACGTGGAATCTTAGTTTCTCGGCTAGGGATCGATCATGTGACCCCTGCGTTGGGAGCGCAGAGTCTTAACCACTGGACTGCCAGGGAAGTCGCCATACGTATGATTTTGACTTTTTCAGTCAATATTACTTGATCTTCACATGTCTAAATGTCTTATTCTCCCCCATTTTAAAGGTTTTAAAAATTTTGCAAGCAATATGTGCAAAAATATACTTAAAAATTTTTATTCTTACGTAAGTGCACAGCAAAATACCAAATTGTAACAGTGGTGACATGTCACAGGTGACTTTCATTTTTATTAAAAATTTTTTTAAAAAATTTATTTTATTGAAGTATAATTGATTTACATTGCTGTGTTAATTTCTGCTGTACAGCAAAGTGATTTAGTTATATATATATATATGCACATTCTTTTTCATATTCTTTTCCATTATGTTTATCATAGGATATTGAATGTAGTTCCCTGTGCTATACAATAGGACCTGTTATTTATCCATTCTATATATAATAGTTTGCATCTACTAATCCCAAACTCCTTATCCATCCCTCCCCCACCCACCTTCCCCCTTGGCAACCACAAGTCTGTTCTCTATGTCTGTGAGTCTGTTTCTGTTTCATAGATAAGTTCGTTTATGTTGTATAAGTGATATCATATGGTATTTGTCTTTCTCTTTCTGACTTCACTTATTATGATAATATCTAGGTCCATCTATGTTGCTGAAAATGGCATTATTTCATTCTTTTTTATGGCCAAGCAATATTCCACTGTATATATGTACCACATCTTCTTTATCCATTCATCTGTCAATGGACATTTAGGTTGTTTCCATGTCTTGGCTATTGCAAATAGTGCTGCTGTGAACATAGGGGTGCATGTATCTTTTTGAATTATAGTTTTGTCTGGATATATTTATTTTTATTTTTTATGCTTTTATTTCTAAATTTTCTACAATGAGCAGGAATATTCAGAGAAGTATGCTGAGTAGATATTGTCCATAATCTTAGAATTAATATTTTGGCCTGTTTTTATTGACTATTTAGTCTTTGCATTTTATAAACATAGTTGAGATTATATTGTTGTGGGTCCTACTTGGTTTTCATTTAACATAAGCATTTATTAAGCTTAGATTCTTCATAAACTTTATTTTTAATAACTGTAGAATATTTTATCAAGTAGACACACTTTTATTTAATCATTCCCTTATGATCGGACAGTTAGGTAACTTCCGGTTTTCACTGTTAAAATAATGCCAGGATGAACAACTAAGTAAATACAGCATTTGGAAGTGTCAACCCTGAAAAAATCAGTCCAGAGATTAGAGGAATTCTATTCCCAATGGATGGGTACGCATGGAAATTCCCTGGCAGTCCAGTGCTTAGGAATCCATGCTCTCACTGCTGAAAGCCTGGGTTTGATCCCTGGTTGGGGAACTAAAATCCCACAAGCCGCATGGCATGGCCAAAAGTGGGAAGGAAAAAAAAAAAAATTGGAAAAAAAAATTCATCATCCAGTGGATGGGTATGCAGCAGGCATGCAGCAATTGCTTGTGCTTAGTGAATGAGGGGACATGAGTGAAGGAGTGTTCTATAAATGATTTCAATAAATGATAACATGAAAAAATAAAGAATGTTTTACAGCAGTGAAGGCCTGTCAAGAGGGACCTCAGGATGGACTGCAAAATCCAAACCTGTCATATCCTGATAGCTTCAAGGTTTTTGAGAGGGTTCTGCAATTTCAGCCATGAAAAGTATTGGGGGAAGACAGTGATTTGCAAAATTGTACAGTCGGAATGTAGAGCTGCTCTGTCTTTGCACCACGTTGAAGGATGAAGTGGCACTGATAGTTTTCCAGTTTCTGAAGGAAGGGAACATGGCAAGAAGGACAAAAGCCTAAAGGTGGTTTGTTGTCTGACTGTGTGCTGCCCAAATGGCTGCTGAAACCAAATCAGTTTGTGGAAGGCTGCGACGGTTTTCCTGGCTTAACTCTCTTTTGGAATTGGATAGGAAAATAGAATTTCTCTAAAGAGTGTCTCTATTTGTGCCTGGAGTGCTCTGTAATTTAGACCTTGTCAGAACAGCCTGTCTTTATTTTGAATTTGGAACAGTTGACTCCCCTTTTCTTTACACTGTGAGCTATTTATATGCCAGAAAGCACAAGTGAAGGCCTTTCCACCTTCTCACTCACTCACGACTTCAAGAAATAAATAAAGGAAAGCAGCATTCTTTAGATTCTATAATCCCTGAGTGTTGGCAACAAAGAAGTGAAAATTATTCTAATGTAGACGTCTGTGTGGTGGTGATGGGCTGTGGATGGGCAGGGAGAAGCTCGGCTTCTGGGTCCCATTGTGCTGTTTCTTAGCCTTTGCTAGGATCCTCTGGGGAAGGGAGTCCTCATTCACCTGGCTGAGCATACATCCCATACATGTTCTGTTTGTCCATTTAGTCATTGCATTCATTCCTTCACTCATTTATTCTATTTGGTTCACTTTAGTTATCGATCATTTAATGTTATACGTCATGCAATGTCAAGGCCGTAGTGACACAGCTGTGACTAAGACTTCCTTCCTGTTTCAGTCAGGGTTCAATGGCAGTAATGAGAAACTAGCTATTCGAAACAGACATGGATTGAATACAGTGGATTAGGTGGATACATGGATACATCATTATTGGGAGGGCGGAGGAGCAAGATCTAAGCTGGCCTGTGGTAGTGACTCCTAAAACAAGACTCTGAAAATGGTTCACTAGTAACATTTTCTTTTTCCTTTTTCTCCCTCTTTTGAACTCCCCTTGCTCCCTGTTCCCAACTTCTGTGTCCCAGATTTTAGACTGTTCCTTTCTGCGATTAATGGATTGTAAAGTGTTAATGGTCGAGTCTGTTGTTAATAATAATAGCTGTTACTTGCTGCCCTTTTACTCAGTGCCCAGCTGTGTGCTAAGTCCTTTATATGCCTTCTCTCAATTCTCACATCGTCTATTACATGCTGAGTAGTATTATCTCCGCATTACAGATAAGGAACCTGAAGTTAGTAAAAGTTAAGTGACTTACCCAAGATAATTCAGCGAATAAGTACATTTGAATTCAGGCAGTATCCCTGTCCAGAGATACTTGCAGTTTAAAACAAAAGCTGGGCCAAAGAAGATATGCAAATGGCCAATAAGCACATGAAAAGCTGCTCAACATCACTAGACAGCAAGGAAATGCAAATCAAAACCATAATGAGATACTACTTCACACACACTAGGATGTCTATATTTAAAAAGACAAATATTTTATTTTATTTTTTTACATTATTTTGAATCATACACCTTTATTTATTTTAAGTTTATTTGCTGTGCTTTTTTATAGCAAAGACCTTGACTTTTTATTTTCCCCCAGATTTATTGAGGGTATAATGGACCAGTAAGAATTGTATGTATTTAAGGTATACAACATGATGTTTTGATATACGTATACAGTGTGAAATGATGGCCACACATCACCTAACATAGTTACCATTTTTGTTTTTTTGTGGTAAGAATACTTAAGATCTGCTCTCTTAGCAAATTTCAAGTATACAACACAGTATTATTAACTACAGTCACCATGTTGTACATTAGATATCCAGATCTCATTCACACTGTGTAATTGAAACTTTATACTCTTTGGCTAACATCTCCTCATTTTCCCCATCCCCTGCCCCTGGCAACCATCATTCTACTCTCTTCTTTTATGAGTTTGACTTGTGTAGATTCCACATAAGTGAAATCAAGCAGTGTTTGTCTTTCTATGTCTGGCTTATTTAACTTAGCATATAATGTCCTCCAGCTTCATCCATGTTGTTGCAAATAGCAGGATTGCTTTCTTTTCAAGGCCAAATTGCCTTCTTTTTCAAGGCTGAATAGTATTCACACATATATAAAACCTCATTTCCTTTATCCATTCACTGTTGATGGACACTTAAGTTGTTCCATATTTCCATATCTTGGCTATTTTGAATAATGCTGCAGTGAACATGGGAGTATACATATCTATGCAAGATCCAGATTTCATTTCCTTTGGATGTATACCCAGAAGTGGGATTGCTGGATCATATGGTAGTTTTTTTTTTTTTTCCCACATCTTTATTGGAGTATAATTGGTTTACAATGTTGTGTTAGTTTCTGCTGTACAACAAAGTGAATCAGCTATATGTATACAAATATCCCCATATCCCCTCCCTCTTGATCCTCCCTCCCCCCCTCCCTATCCCACCCCTCTAGGTCATCATATAGCACTGAGCTGATCTCCCTGTGCTATGCAGCAGCTTCCACTAGCCATCCATTTTACATTTGGTAGTGTATGTATGTCAGTGCTATATTTTCTCACTTCTTCCCACCTTCCCCTTCCCCCCATGCCCTCAAATCCATTCTCTATGTCTGCATCATTATTCCTGCCATGCCACTAGGTTCATCAGTACCGTTTTTTTAGATTCCTTATATATGCGTTAGCATACAGTATTTGTTTTTCTTTCTTTTCTTTTTTTTGCACGGTACGCGAGCCTCTCACTGTTGTGGCCTCTCCCGTTGCAGAGCACAGGCTCCGGACACGCAGGCTCAGTGGCCATGGCTCACGGGCCTAGCCGCTCCGCGGCATGTGGGACCTTCCTGGACCAGGGCACAAACCCGTGTCCCCTGCATCAGCAGGCAGACTCTCAACCACTGCACCACCAGGGAAGCCCCGTTTTTCTCTTTCTGACTTACTTCACTCTCTATGACAGACTCTAGGTCCATCTACCCCACTACAAATAACTCAATTTTGTTTCTTTTTATGGCTGAGTAATATTCCATTGTATATATATGTGCCACATCTTCTTTATCCGTTCATCTGTTGATGGACACTTAGGTTGCTTCCATGTCCTGGCTATTGTAAATATTGCTGCAGTGAACATTGTGGTACATGTATCTTTTTGAATTATGGTTTTCTCAGGTTATATGCCCAGTAGTGGGATGGCTGGGTCGTATGGTAGTTCTATTTGCAGTTTTTTAAGGAACCTCCATACTGTTCTCCATAGTGGCTGTATTAATTTACATTTCCACCAACGGTGCAGGGGGGTGTCCCTTTTCTCCACACCCTCTCCAGCATTTATTGTTTCTAGATATTTTGATGATGGCTATTCTGACCAGTGTGAGGTAATGACTCATTGCGGTTTTGATTTGCATTTCTCTAATGATTAGTGATATTGAGCATCTTTTCATGTGTTTGTTGGCAATCTGTATGTGTACTGTAGAGAAATGTCTATTTAGGTCTTCCCCCCATTTTGGATTGGGTTGTTTGGTTTTGTTTGTTTTTTTTTTTTTTTTTTGATATTGAGCTACATGAGCTGCTTATATATTTTGGAGATTAATCCTTTGTCAGTTGCTTCATTTGCAAATACTTTCTCCCATTTTTTTTTTTTTTTTTTTTGATATTGAGCTACATGAGCTGCTTGTATATTTTGGAGATTAATCCTTTGTCAGTTGCTTCATTTGCAAATACTTTCTCCCATTCTGAGGGTTGTCTTTTCGTCATGTTTATGGTTTCCTTTGCTGTGCAAAAGCTTTTAAGATTCATTAGGTCCCATTTGTTTATTTTTGTTTTTATATCCCTTTCTCTAGGAGGTGGGTCAAAAAGGATCTTGCTGTGATTTATGTCGTAGAGTGTTCTGCCTATGTTTTCTTCTAAGAGTTGGGTAGTGTCTGGCCTTACATTTAGGTCTTTAATTCATTTTGAGTTTATTTTTGTGTATGGTGTTAGGGAGTGTTGTTCTAATTTCATTCTTTTACATGTAGCTGTCCAGTTTTCCCAGCACCACTTATTGAAGAGGATGTCTTTTCTCCAGTGTATATTCTTGCCTCCTTTGTCAAAGATAAGGTGATCATATGTGCGTGGGTTTACCTCTGCGCTTTCTATCCTGTTCCATTGATCTATATTTCTGTTTTTGTGCCAGTACCATACTGTCTTGATTACTGTAGCTTTGTAGTATAAGGACAGAAATTTTAAAGTGCTGGTAAAGATGTGGAGTGTACTATAATACACTGCTGGTGAGAATGTGCAACCACTTTGGAAACCAGTTTGCAGGTCCTCAAAAGTTTGAACATAGAGCCACATATGACTCATGAACTCTACTCCTAGGTATATACCCAAGAGAAATGGAAGCATATATATCTGTATAAAGACTCATATGTGAATGATCATAGAAGCATTATTTATAATATCCCCAAAGCAAAGTGGAAATAACCCAAATGTCCACAACCAATGAATGGATAAATTAAATCTGGTATATCCATGCAGTGGAATATTATTTGACAGTGAAGAAAAAAAAGGAGTGAAGTACTGATATATGCTATAAGGATGAACCTTGAAAACATTATGCTAAATGAAAGAAAACAGTCACAAAAGATAACATGGTGTATTATTTATATGAAATGTCCAGAATAGGGAAATCTGTAGAGGTAGAAAGGAGATTAGTGGTTGCCTAGTCTACTTTCTAGGGCTGGGAGGGATGACGGCTAAAGGGTATGAGGTTTCTTTTTAGAGTGATGAAAATTTTCTAAAATTGAGTGGGCTTATGATTACACAACCGTGACTATACTAAAAGCCATTGCATTGTACACTTTAATGGGTGAATTGTTTGACATGTGAATTATGTCTTATTAAGTTGTTACCAAACCAAAAAAAAATAAGAAAAGCTGGGAAGGACAGTTCTTACCCAAAGAAACAAATTGCTAATGGTGGAATTTAGCTCAAACTTAAATATTTAGTTCCCAGTTGATTGTCTGGTTGGTGGACCTAGAGTTGTTTTTTTTTTCTCAGCTGTCTACTTTTCTGGGTTTTTCAGTTTTTCTCTAAGGCATATGTATTACTTTTTTAAAAAAAAAATTAGTTAATTAATTTAGTTTTGGCTGCATTGGGTCGTCACTGCTGTGTGCAAGGCTACTCTTAGTTGCGGTGCATGGGCTTCTCATTGCGGTGGCTTCTCTTGTTGTCGAGATAGGCTCTAGGCATGTGGGCTTCAGTAGTTGTGGCACGCGGGCTCAGTAGTTGTGGTGCGCAGGCTCAGTAGTTGTGACTCATGGGCTTAGTTGCTCCGCAGCATGTGGGATCTTCCCAGACCAGCTCTTGAACCTGTGTCCCCTGCATTGGCAGGCGGATTCTTAAGCACTGCGCCACCAGGGAAGTCCGTAAGGCGTATGTTATTACTTTTTATAAGTAGGAAAGCAAAATAAAGTATGTCATGAAATATGTATTCCATTGGGTTATGCAAAAAGAACATTATGACTTCTACACTTTGTGCCAGTTGAACTAGTTTGATTATTTTTGTCCTAGAAAAAATATTGAAAGGTACCACAAGTGTGTGTCCCTGAATTGAGCTGGTATCAGGATCCAGTCACTCCTCAAAGCCTCCTGCCTTTCACCCTCTCATTTCTCACTTGCTCTTTGTGCCTGTCCAAGGACCACCAAGTTGTTAATGATCACAGCGTTGTATACAGTTTTGTGCACAACTTTCCTTACAAGGGAAGGATGATTGGGGGGGAGGGGGGAGGGGTTGTGGTGTTGGACGGTCAAATTGAATATGAGTAAAAGGAAGAAATGTAGTGGGATCTATGCCCTTAGGTAATTTGTTCCGTTGCTGATGCCAGCATTTCATAGTCTACTCGTAACCCAGTAAAATACTTCATGAAAGTTACAAGGCCTTCACAGAAGGGGAATTCACTGTAGCCCCCTCCTGTCTACCTGAGCTAATAAGACCATGTGTATGTTTTGTTTTGTTTTTTAACAGCATTTATGGATCAGTGAAGTGAAATGTATTGAGATCCAACTGTATGTTTGAGGGCAGAATTTGCTCTCAAGCAATCAGAGTAAAGCTGAGGATTTACAGCCCATGAGAGGCTTAAAAGGAGAGTTCTTTTCCCATTACACATGAAGCAGGCAACTTGGAACATGACCTGGATTTCTCAGGCTAGAAGTGGCAAGCTTTGGGCCCTGAAGTCTTCTCGTTTACTGTGTGCACGTGTGTTTGTCTACAAGTAAGGTCCAAGTGCCTTCCAGGTAAAGGGGTGTGAGGAGTAAGGGTAGGGGGAGCAGGTCTTCTAGGTACCTGACCCCCACCTTACCCAGTGAGCCTGCCAGCACTTTTCGGCACACCCCCTGGCACCTGGGCTCTCTCTTTTCCTGCAGACACCTGGGACCTTTAAGAGCAGGCCTGGAATAGCTCACAAGTATGGTAGAAAGAGAAATCCCAGAGAGCAAGGTTTGGGTCCTCACTCTACCACTTACAAGAGCTCTTTGCCTTTGGGCAAATCACTTATCCTTTTTAAGCTTTTCCTAATCTTTAATAGAAATAATGCTACCTACCTTCCATGCTCATGGCAGATGCAGGCACACCTTGGAGATACTGCGGGTTCAATTTCAGATCACTGCAATAAAGCGAATATTGTGATAAAGAGAATCTTATGAGTTTTTTGGCTTCCCAGTGCATATAAATGTTATGTTTATGCTGTACTGTAGTCAGTTAAGTGTGCGATAGCATTATGTCTTAAGCAATTTACATACCTTAATTTAACAATAATGCTGTTGGAAAAATGGTTCTGATAGACTTGTTCAATGCAGGGTTGCCACAAACCTTCAATTTGTAAAGAGATGCAATATTTGTGAAGTGAAATAAAACGAGGTATGCCTGTATTAAATGAAAATCATATGGAAAATGCATAGCACAGTGCCTGAGACACATTAAGCCTTTAATAAAGATCATTACCTCTTTCCTAATCCACTTTTCTTCTTTGCCTCCCCTTTCCCTCACCTGATTCCTACACTGGGTTGGCAGAGAAAGTAACCCAGTTTTCTCCACCTCCAGAGGCCCCCTGTCAGTATTATTAGAATATTTTCTCCCCCACCTACCTATTTTTGTGCTAAATTTTAGTCTATATTGAACACATTTCTCCAAAATAAAACCCATTGAAACAAAAAATTGTTTACTCTAGATTAACCTGTCCAGTAGAACTTTCTATGATAATGAAATGTTCTTTGCTATTCTTGTCCTTTTATTCTTTCACTTAGATTTGAATATCAGTTTGTGAAGATCCATGAAAAACCCTGTGAGATCTTGATTGGTTTCACATTGAATTTATAGATTAATTTAGGGAAGAAGCAACATCGTTATGACATTGGGGTTCTCCAGCTCTCCTTTCACTTAGGCCTTTTAACATGTTTTTCAGTAAACCCATATTTTCTCCATGAAAGTCCTATCAGAGATTCACAGACCAAAGGATATTGGTTGGGTGGCCATGAGGCCGAAAGAGAGCAGAGTCTAGAAGCAAGGAAGTCAGTGAAGAGGTGAGATAAGATGAAAACTTGGATTTAGGGCTGTGAGAAGGGAGAGGAGCCAAGACATGCCAGCGACATCTCCTAGGAAGAGCAGACAGGGCCTTCTTAATTCTTTCAGGGCAGAAGAAGGCAGAAGAACAATAACACTTGCTGCCATTTGTTGGTAACTCACTGTGTACCAAGCAAAGTGCTGGCGCATTACCGTCTTCATGACTTCTCACAAAGCTCCAGAGTAGGCATTATTACTTCTATCCTTCAGGTGAGGAAACTAAATATCAGAGAAGTTAAGTAACTAACCCAAGGTCACCCAGGGGAACCAAGCTAGTTCACATCTAGATCTGCTCCTGCCAAAAGGCCACTGAACACTTGTGTAATCTTGGGTTGTTTCAGAGTTTATTGGACGTACTTCATGAAAATGTGCTAGACCTTTTGAATTTTATGACTAAAATAAAAGTGACGAAAATCCTGTTTGCAGTCATAGTCAGAAAATTAAATTGGAATGTTTACCTAGTTTTATAATGTTTGATAAAATATCTAGACAAGTTGGAATTTATGAGAGCTATAAAATGTGAGTTGTTGAGAGAGCAGGAGGGGGCAGCTTGGGGATGGGAGATCATGTGACTCTGTGGAAAGCAGAAGGAATTTTGAATTCGGAAAGTGTTCTTGGTCATGTATTTCTGGGTAACATTTTGTTGTTGTTTTTCGTCCATTGGTCAGAAGAAAGAAAAGAATGGCCTTAATTAAAATTTCTATTGTCTTTGCCACAGAGGAAGGAAGCCTTTCCGTGGTTGTCATGGTGATATCTGAATGACATTGCTGAAGTAGGTAGTGACTGCCATCCAGAGCCCTGAAATGAGCATTTATCATTTTCCCTGCCCCCTGAGAGGCCTGCAGAACCAAACTGCACAGTTCCTTAATTGCCTTAAATTTGAATTTGAGCCAGCTGTGTGCATGCGTGCGCGCATGTGAGGGAATGAGCTCTGCTTATAAGCCATGGTTAGAGTCGTAAAGTCTGAAACCCCATTTCTAATTACTTTGTGCTCCTGAAGCAAAATGGCATATGTGAGGTGCTCATGAAAACTCTCAGAAAGTAGTCAGGAGCTACCAGCCTTTCACGTAGTACAGTGGAACAGCTTGGGGGGCTTCCTCCCTGTCCCAGCCCTCCTGCCCCGCTCCAGGCACTCAGAAGTTTTGCCTGACACACCTTCTCCGTGGACAGCCCATTGAACGAGGCTTGTGCTTAATGCCTGGTAACTTTAAATGCTGCCATTTACCACCGGTCCTCCCCGCCCTGCACCCAGCCGGCACACTGGAGCCATCAGGCTGCATGCAGGCAGAGTGTGGCTGTTTCTGACAGTAAAACCAGGCTCTTTTACTGGCTTTGGGGTTTCTTCACTGTGTGATTGGGGTGTAGGAAGGGGAGGTAGGGAAGAATGATGTTGGGGGGTTGGGTAATATGGATGGATTTTCCAGAGCTCTGTCTGCAGGTGTGAAGAAGACAGGCTTGTGACACCTCCCACCCCCAACTGGACAGCTCTTCTATAACCTGTCACGTAGAATGGTGTTGTGACAAAGAGCAAAGAACTTGCCATCAGAGAACCTGTTTCAAGTCTTAGCTCCACCTCTTAGCTAGCCCTGTGAACCTGGGCAAGAGCTTAACTTTGGTTTCCTCTTCCAGAAAACTGTAGCATTGACAGTAACTCTCTCTCCAGGTCATTGTATTGCTTGAGATGATGCTTTGTCACCTGTAGGTGCTGTATAAGCTGTAAATTCTAATTCATTAAGCTCATGTTTTACACTAGGCTCTGTGCTGGAGAATCAGAGTTGACAGAGAGGCAGGGGGAGAACAACAATCAGAATAAGATGGAGGGGATTTCCCTGGCATTCCAGTGGTTAAGACTGGGCACTTTCACTGCCGTGGCCTGAGTTCAATCCTGGGTTGGGGAACTTAGATCACGCAAGCTGTGCGGTACGACCAAAAGAAAAAAAGAATACGATGGAAATGTGTGATTCCAGTGTGCACCAGCAGGCACTTAACTCTGCTTGGTGTCAGGGAAGGCTTCTAGGTGGAGGTGACCCTTGCACTGAGTCTTGAAGGATGGGTATAAAAGTTAGCCAGAGAGACAGGGAGACAGCCTTCAAGAAGAAGGAACAGTATGTGCAAAGACACGGAGGCACCACTGGAGCCTAGCGAGCAGTGAACCGTGAGGCAGGGAATAGATAAAGGCTGGTGTTTATCCACAGGTGGGGGGAGCTGATAGATTATCTTAAGACAAGGAGTGACACAATTGTAGGTTTAGAAATATAACTGGTAGCTGTGTGGAGGATTATTGAAAGTTAATTGGGAATAGGTGGGTGAGTACAGAGGTAGGATAATGACGTTAGAGGCCACTGCAGTCATCCCAGTGAGAGTGGCCATGGGGATGGAGAAGATGGACTGGATTGGTGAAACAGGAAGTGAACTTGACAAGTCTCTGACTGAGAGGAAATGAGGGAAAGCTGTAGGATGACTTTCAGCATTTGTAAATGGTGTTGCTGTTGGCATTTGGGGAGGGACAGATTTTCATTGTGCAGGACAGTATCATTCAGCATCCTGGGTTCCCTGCCCACTAAATGCTCCCTAGTTGTTGTGGCAACAAAAATGTCACTGTAATTTTTCCAAATGCCCCTGGTTAAAAACCATGAAATGGTGGTTTCACCAACATGGGGAATAAAAGAGGAGAAATAGAGTGGGAAGGGTTCCATTGTGGAATATGTTGATTTTATGTGTGATTTACCTGTTGGTAGAAGTGTAAGCAGTTGGATCTAGCGATCCAGGGCACAAGAGGGTGGACAGCACTAGAAGTACAGCTTCAGGAGTCATACCCATGGCAGCTAAGGAGCTTTCCAGGGAGGATACTTAACATGAGAAGGGGCAGGTGGATGGCAGAACTTCAGGGACCATCATGTATCTTGTTTACTCTTGTGTGCTGGGGAGGAGGACAGATAGTATTCCAGGGTCTACAGGGAAGAGGAAACTGAAGCTCTGCAAGAGCAAATGACATTTCCAAGTTTCTCTTTTTATCAGTTTTGGCAGATTCTCTCCCTTGGCCCAGCCAGTGTCCAGATGAGGCTGGGGAGAAGTGGATTTTGCCCCTTTGCTTTGAAGGGCTCTTTGATGTCTTTCTTTGTGGCCAGTTGGTCCAAGCGTCTCAATGACTGGGCTGTTACTATCACTGCCTCACCTTGGGTTTAGAAGTCTTTGTGAGTTCTAGTAAGGCGGCTTCTCATGATTTGCTTTTTTCCCTGCAATGGTAGAATTTTCCTTGGTGCCTTCTGTATTCTTGGTTCACTGATTAATAGACACTTGAGGAATTGCAGGGAGGCGTTTAACATGCATCAGATACCATCACTAGCAGAGAAAATGATTCACTGAGCTCTTTCTCTGATGTCTGCATCCCTCCCTGCTGACATAGTTTGACATTGGGGAATTGAGTCTGAATCTGGAAAAACACAGTTTAAATGTGTGATTCAGAGTCAGTGATGTTCAGCTGTCTCCAAAGTAGGGGTGCTTAGAGAGGTGGATGGTAAGGGGTCCAAGAGGCTTTGCACTCCCATTTCCTTTACATTACCCTCTTCAAATGTAGGAGTCATTCCAGGTTAAGATAACAAGTTCTGGGCTCTAACCTTCAGGCCTTCAGCCAGTACCCACGCCAGGGGGTTGGGACTTCAGACCGGGATGTGGAGGGCTGGTGATTTATTTTCAGAGGTGAAGATTCTAGTAAGATTGGCTTCTAGTAAGCTCTTACCCTATACCAAAGTTTTCTTCTTCCCTCGGAAGTATAAGGAGCCAGTTTTGCCATGTTGCCTTCGTGGGGAATAGTCCGTCCTTTCACTCCAGGGACCATTTCAGATGGTGGACCCCTCATCATCCACCTCTCCAGAGTTGGAGTCAGAGGACCTAGGTTTGGATCCTGGCTCTGCCCCTACTTAACTGTGTAGTCTTACACAAACCCCTTAATTTTTCTCATCCTCAGTTTCCACATGTATAAAATGAAGATAATACCTACCTTCTAGGACTGTAATAAGGCATGAGATATAGAATACCTGCAGAGTGTCTGGAACATTTGCTATGATATGATATATGATATACTTACTGCAGTTACTGTTACGGATCTCTCTCATCTTATGTGGTTCTTTATCTACAACCCTCTCCCACTCCCCTCCCCTCCGCACTGTTTTGGCTATCTGCAGAAATCTGGCCCTTTGGCTGGGGGCCCTCTGTTTAGGGATGTGGAGAGCTAGTAGGTTTTCTTTAGGGAGAGGGGACCTCGATAAGACCACCTACCCTATTGGTCACCTCCTGATGCCAGACACCATTTAGAAGGTCTTTCACAGAACCTACACTGGCAGTGTGGGACTGGAACTGGAACCCAGTTCTGACTCCAAATCCACAGTCTTCCGCTGACTTGGATGTCTCTCCCCTGCCCTCTCCCCTCAGGCCTGCTTTGCCCCTGCCCCCTCCCCCCACCAAAAGAAAAGAAAAAAGAAAAGAAAAGAAAAGAAATAAATAAACAGTAGAATAGAGCCAGAAAGGCCTGTGAGGATATTCTGCCTGGGCTCCGTGGTGTGCTTACTGGAAAGTCTGAGCACTCGGGGTCCTGTGGGTTAGGTGCCTTCTTCCTGCTGTGCTCCTCGACCTGAGGCTCCACTCCCTTCCTGAATGGGCATCACTAGGAAATTGAGAAGGAAATGGGTTTGGATGGGTGGTTTCTAGAAGTGAGATAGGCAGAGAGAGCCCCTCCCTGACCGGATGTCTGAAGTCCTTGCCCCTGTGCCCTACTCCAGCACTGAAGTTGGGGTGGTCCCCCCTCCCTGGGTCATGGAGGGATGCTGGGCCAGTCGCGGTGTGTGATGAGGCATCCGGAGTCCCTTGGCTCTGTTAATACCACTGCTAGAAGACCCCAGAGGGACAGTTGGGAAATAGGTGGCCTTAGGTGGTCCCGAGCGGGCATGTGAGGAAGCAGCTGTGGAGGGTGGACGGGCGTCCTAACCTGATTCAGGACAGCATCCATGGAGGCTGTGCTGTGCAGAGCAGCTGCAGGAGGCTCCTCCCCCTGGAAAGTGGCTGCACGACTTTACCTCTCACCCCCCCCACCAACAGCTTCCAAACAAAGACCCTGGGGTTTAATTCCTCATGGACATCCCCTGGGTCCTGGCACAGGTAGCCCTCAGACCTGTGTGCTGATACTTTACAGGACAGCCCTGGTTTATGGAATGAAGTGCTAAATGTCAAGATTTATGTGGGCCATTCTTCACTGCACACCTGTGCATGAGCTCATACAACCGACTATGGGCCTGTTCTTGGTTTCCTCTTTCCATCGCTGCCCTGACCTCCAGGCAGTATGCAAAACAACATTGCTAGCCATGTCCCCCTTGTTGTGAGTAGCAGAGATTAACCGCCATTCCTGTCACCACCTTTGCAGCCTGGAAGGGGACATGGGGTAAAGGAACCTAGTCGAGCAGCACCAGGTGTCAAGAGCTGGAAGGGCTTCCTCTCCTCATCATTTCCGACCTTTTCCCATTTTATAGACGAGAGGCCTGAGGCCCAGAGAGGGAAAGCTACCTGCTTGCTTCCCCCTTGCGTGGTATTGTTGTTTACCTTGAACAAATTTTAAATGCCTGAAGTAGGATGCAAAGACATCATCATGATGCAGGAAAAGAGTTTGGCTTCTGGACCTGGATTCCAGCAGGAATCCTAAATCCTGAAATGTGTGGCCTTGGACAAATGACTTAACCCCTCTTAACCTCAGCCTGAGATGATAATACCTTGCAGTGTTGAGATGACCGTTAGAGGCAAAACATGCAAGCATCTCAGGCAGTTACTCACAGTGGTAGGTATTCAGGAAAAGGTGACAGTTATTTTGAATATAGTCCCATAGCCCCAGTGGTTTGTTAATGGATACTGGCTGCACTGAACTATGAAAGCTGTGGATCTAAAAGAAAAAGCTTGACATGGGTATTGTCAATCTCAGTGTAAGCTTCCTGTGAGAAGGGGCTAAGGAACCTAACCCAGCCTCCACTATAGGACTGTTACCACCTGCTCCTGTGGCCAGGTTCCTGGGAGTTGGGCATAGGTTCTCAGCTGTAGCTCCGTACAGGGCCTTGTTTCTTGGTTTCCCCACCAAAGTATCTCCTCATGCTAAGAATCTCGTCATCCTACCCATGTATTTCAGAAATCTCTTGGCTCACATAATTGCTAAATGGTGTGTTTCATGAATTAATAGATTCACAGATCTAGAGAGGAACATAAGGTCATCTTGGCAGATTGCAGGCTTGGGGTTTATGTTCTTTCCTTAGCAACATGTTGCCAAATGGGTTTTTTGGCCTGGGCTCGAAAACATCCACCAACAGGAGACAGCCAGCCAGTCTGATGTTCAGAGGCCACTCTGACTGTGACATTATTGACACTTGATTCCTTGAAAAATATGCCTCCAAGTGACTCCACCCACTGATCCTGGTTCTACCATCTTGGACCTCAGGGAACAAATCAAATTACTCTTCCTCATGATAGCCTTTCAGAGGACATCTGACAACGGTCATGTGCCCTGAGTCTTCCCAGGCCATAAAACTCCAGTTCCTTCAGTGATGTGGCTTTGACCCTTCACAGCCCTGGCTTCTCTCTCCTGGACATGCTCCAGCTTTCCACTCTGGCCTGTAGGTGTGGTTACCAGAAGTGACCACAATATTTGGATCAGTTTAAAATAGAACATTTTTTATCTCCCTTGTCTTAGACTCTGTACTATTGAGTGAGTCCCAAGGTCTTAGTGGCTTTGTGACAGCTTTTCCATACTAATTGGGTTTGTGGTAAATCACTAAACTAATACAAATTCTGTATTTCCTAGAGCTACCGTAACAAGTTACTATAAACCTTGTGGCTTAAAACAACAGAAGTTATAGTCTTACAGTTCTGGAGGCCAGAAGTCTGAAATCACAGCATCTGCAGCCTTGGTTCCTTTTGGAGGCTCTGAGGGAGAATCCGTTCCATGCCTCTCTCTTTGCTTCTGGAGGTTGCTGGCAGTTCTTGGCATTTCTTGGCTTGTAGATGCATCGCTTCACTCTTGGCCTCTGGCTTCACATGACCATCTCTCCCTGCATGTGTTTTATGTGCCACTTAAATCCAGACCAATGGCACTGGATTTCTGTGCAAGGTCTTTTGACTGGACATGAGAATTCCCAGCTCTCTAAAATATATTTTTCATGTTTGTTAGCAGAAATTAGTCACTGGAAGATGGATTCTTTATAAGGCAGGAAATAAATTTTAAAACAGTGTGATGATGATGCTTTTTGGTTTTTTTTTCTTTCCATAATCCTTGTTTTCAGGAACCTAGTGTTAATTTATGGTTAGTAATAGCTAGGACCTTGAGCAATTCTCTAACCTTCCCTGACCTCAATTTCCTCAAGTGTAAAACAAAGAGATTGGATGAGGTGAGTGAACTCTGGGTCATTTTCAGCTCTAAAATTCTTAATACAGTGATTTCTGGAAAGCAAGTGTTACCCTTGGTGATAAAAGGGCTCAAGTTGCCTTAATAAACTGATTGAGAATTTACAGCTCTTAACTAAGAAGACAATCATTCATGAATCTGAAAATCCGAAAAACCCTGTCCTTCTTTTCACCTTTGACAGGATATAGTCTGAGCTGTGACACCCCCTGCCTCTTCTCGATTACTCATGTAGTATGAGACTCTACAGGATTGGCATCTAGTTGGCTCTTAAATATTTGTTGCATGAGTGAACGAATATACTTATCTATCATTATTGGGAGCAAGTAATGCAGTATCATTCAGGTCTGATCATCTAGTAATTGTGGGCCTGTTAAGATTCCTCCTGAGTGTATACCTAGCAGAAGCAATTATTTTTATTTATTTATATTCCAGTTTTATTGAGATATAATTGACATATAACACTATAATTTTAAGGTGTGCAGCATAGTGATTTGTCTTAAATGCATCATGAAATGATTATCACAGTAAGTTTAGTGATCATTCATCATCTCATCTAGATACAAATTAGAGAAATAGAAAAAATTTTTTTGTAATGAGAACTCTTAGGATTTACTCTCAACAAGTTTCATATATAACATATAGCGGTGCTAGTTATATTTATCATGTTGTACGTTACATCTTTATACTTATTTATATTGTAACTGAAGTTCATAGTAACTTTTGACTACCTTCATCCAATTCCCCCTCCCCCAATTCACTCACCCTACTGTTACCACCCCCACCCCCTCCTCTGGTAAACACAAACCTGATCTCTTTCTCTGTAGGTTTGTTTGTATATTTGCTTTTGTTTGTTTTTGAAGTATAATTGACCTACAATGCTACGTTAGTTCCTGTTACACAACATAATGATATTTTTCTGTACATTTCAAAATGATAAACATGATAAGTGTAATTATAATATGTCACCATATAAAGGAATTACTTAGTTATTGACTGTATTCCCCACACTGTACATTTCATACCCGTGACTCATTCATTTTGCAAGTGGAAATTGGTACTTCTTAATCTCCCTCACCTATTTCTTTCCTCCCCCCAACCCAGAAGCAATTATTTTTAAAAGATGGTGGCAGTGTTTCGCAGTTGCTTTCTGGAGCAGTTTCCTTATCTGTGAAATAGCAGCTGTGAGGGCTGGACTGCAGTGCCTGTGCTCTAAACAGCACAGGAAGCTGCATTTTTCAGCCTGGGGTAGGTCTGTGATCTTGCTCCAGACAGCACCTGGTCAGATGCTTTTCTGTTGCAGGAGGCCCCGCTTGCCTTCAGTGGCCCCTGTGGGTGTCTATAAGGAGCTGCAGCCAGTGACACCACTCTTCTTTTGCATTCTTTAGGGTCAGACTGTTGGCAGTGCCTCTCTGGATTTTTCACTCTGTGCAGGAAACAGTCTGCTGGCTGTCAATGGGGTTTACCTTTTCAGGAGACCAGTCAGGGACGGCTAAAGGCGAGTCTGGTTGCCATTATTGTTGGGAAGATTCTTCTAAGTTTTTTTGTGAGAGGGAAATTTTTTGGCCTATTTTTGCTGTCTTCTTTCCATTCTTACTCTTATGTAAGAAATCTTTATTCTTTAAAACAGATATCCTTCGTAAAAGGAGGAGCTTCTCTAGAATCAGTGGTGTTGGTACAAGATAGGTGTTGCAAACTCAAATGTCTGTAGAGGCTTAGCAGATAACAAAAAACCAGACTGTGTGTATGCTCTCCAGTTTGTTTTAGGAATACTCTGTCCTTTCTGTTTATCTTTTGTTTCCCTAATTCTGGTTGAGATATGGGTATGAAGAAATTTCTGTCCTGTAGGGAAATTAGAAATAAAGGTGTGATGACAAATAGCACTAGGTGTACACCCTCAACATCAAGAAGCAGTAGGGAGTAGTGGGGACTGCAGTGAACTAGAAGGGCCATCCCACCTCTCATGGGGGCCCGCTGTTGCCACAGTGTTTGGTTTTCCAAGATGAGCTGGGGTTTTGTATGAAAATTTCCTGTTGTTAAACTTGGGCTCAATTTAAAAAATCTGTGTGGTTCAAATAAAATGAATTCTGGGGGCAAATTGGTTTGCAGGTTAATTAATTTGAAACCTCTTATGCATGTTGGGGCGGACTGGCATATGGGATGGGCTCCTGGGTCATCTCTCTGTGGGTTGGTCTGGTTTGGTGGGGGGGGTCCTAGCGGAGCTGTGTGTGGAGGGGGCCACTTATGTTCATCCTTGCATGTGCATATGGAGGAATCGAAGATACGTAGAGTAAAAAGCAACTTAAAGAATAATATGTACAGGGCTTCCCTGGTGGCGCAGTGGTTGAGATTCTGCCTGCCAATGCAGGGGACACGGGTTCGTGCCCCGGTCCGGGAAGATTCCACATGCCGCGGAGTGGCTGGGCCCGTGAGCCATGGCCGTTGAGCCTGCCCGTCCGGAGCCTGTGCTCTGCAATGGGAGAGGCCACAACAGTGAGAGGCCTGCGTGCCACACAAAAAAAATAAAAAATAAATAAAAAAACGAATAATATATACAGTTTTATTCTGTTTATGTAAATTTTTTTCTAAAAAGATGTGTATATAAATTTTAAATGCGTAAAAATTTCATAAAGGCAAAAAACAAAGAATACACAAGAAACTGGTAAAGGTGTTGCCTCTGAGATTGACACTGAATTCAAGGCAAGAAAGGGACCTTCTGCTTTTTAGTCTATACCTGTCTGTAACATGGGATACAGTTGACCCTCTGTATCCGCAAATGCAGAACCCACAGATAAGGAGGGCTCACTGTACTAGGCCATTTTATATAAGGGACCCGATCATCTGTGGATTTTGGAATTGGGGAGGGTCCTAGAACCAATCCCCCACAGATGCCAAGGGACGACTGTACTTAATTTTTGTAGGGTAAAATGCAAAGAGTTGTTGGGAAGCATAATTGCTGTATAAAGAGTGTAAGCCTTCCGTGCTGAGAGTACAAGGAACGAAGAAGACAGAGTGGTCTGGAGTGATCAGGAAGGACTACTGGGAAGAGAAGAGGCCTTGAAGATTGGGTAGAATTCGTTAGGGAGACAAAGCCCAGGGGTAGGAAAGATGGGGTGATGGGGGGACTGATAAATGCTTAAACGTGGTAGGGGCTGAGGGTCTAGGGAAGTGGTGAGAGAGAAGGAGGCTTTAGCAGTGAGGAGCCACGGAGGGTGTGTGCCAGGAGATAATGAATGAGAGCTGTGCTCCAGCATGCTCAATCTGGCAGTAAGGACGAGGGAGTTTGGAGGCAGGACTACAGGGTGGGAACCTCTCGTGTGACCTCTTTGGGCTCCCAGGTAGCTGTCACTGATCCCTGCCAGGGTGTTGCCTGGTGAACGAAGGTTATAGCTATATACCTGGTGAATAAGCTCATGGCACTTCCCGTTTCCCCACTCTCAGGAATGTGGGCTTTGGAAGTTGGCCAGCCTCTGTTGGTGCTTCATGTGGTTCCTGTACCTCTGCTGCCAGCGTGTCTCCCCAGACATTTTGGAGGTTCTGTGGAGCGACTGGCCATTGACTGAAGTGTAGCCACTAAGAACAAGCCCATACTTTGGAGTCAGGCAGATATGGGCTTGAAGTCTGACTTTGTCACCTACTGGTTATGTGACCTTGGGGTGGCACTTGACCCTTTTGGGCTTCAATATTCATGTTTGCAAAATGGGGATAAAACAATTTACCTTCTAGGGTCATTGTACCCAGCAGACTGACACATAGCAAGTTGGTGGGCCTTGCTGTACTTTTACACTGTGGTACTCACTCTGATCTGCAGTTATATATATTTATATTATTTATGTTTAATATGATAAAATACTGTATCTATTTATGACCATATCAGTCTATTCTTTTGGATTGTAAGCTCCAGTTCAGTGGGAATAATTATGTTCTAATCACTGTTTTAGCTCAAAACACTCAGCGCAGAACACATAGTAGCGCTAAATAAATGTTGGATGAATGGAGTTTGTGCTCTTAAACCTACTCCAGCCTTTACAAACAGTTGGCTTGTGATCAACTAGGGTGTATCTGTAGTGGAGAGCCTAACTTCTCTGTGGTTAAAACAAGTTTTGTCAATTCAAATGCCCATGTTAGGATGATATATCAGGATGGCTTGTTGAGTCCTTCATTCTTTCATTCTATGGTGGCAGATCTGTTTTGTGGGGCTTGATGTTTATAAAATTTGGGAGGTCTTCTTTAAAAATATATACAGCTGTAGAAAGCATGTACACACGTTGCTAGGCCCCTTTCTAGGGCCTTGGAAGGGGCTTGTGAAAGTGAGGGGCCCTAATACTTGAAATTCCTTAGTTTCACAATAAATCATCTCTGCATTTAAAGATTTCTAGAATACTCCCTACAGGCAGGGGTGGGAGTTGTGAAGGATATGGAAATTTCTAAAAGGGAAAAAATGATGTTAATGGATACAGGTTTTAGTAAAGCTGTCATTCCAAGTAGACTCAGAACAAAACCCCGTTGTTTTGTTTTATGTTTTGGGGTTTTTTTTCATTCAGCAAATATTTACTGAGCACCTACTATGTGCCAGGCACATGTAGGCATTGGAACATAGCTGTGAGAACAGAAGTCCTTGTCACCTGCATCGTGACTTGTAGACCTACATAGATGCAGTGAAGAGCCACGTGTTGCTCTGAGGCTGTGGAGATAAAGGCACTTTGATACCTTAGTTTGCCTTTCTAACCCCCTGCCCTTCTTGGTAGCCATCCCAAGCAGTGATGAAAGAATCATAGATTTGGGAGTGAGTATGATGGCTTGTAACTGCTCAGCCTCTTCCTGGCCATGACCATGAGAGATAGTGACAGAGGAGCCTTCATTTCTCCACCAAAGGCTCTCTGCTTTGGGGCTGATTTCAGCCACAGTGCGGCAGAGCAGAACTGAGTGAGCAATTCATTCTGACTCCGGGGCTCACAAGTGGAGGTGTTTCTTATATTCTGCTACCAGAGGGGCAGCCAACCCCATGGTCTCAAAGAACAGAAGCATTGGGGCCTGGAGACACAAAGTGCCTGCCTCAGTGTTTACCTCCAGCCAGTGCTCCACTTGGCCACAGAGTGGCGGTGACTCACAGCTGGAACTGTGTTCCTGCATAGTTGCCAGGTTTTGCATGGGTGTGGGTGAGGAGAAAGGAGAATGAATGAGTACGCAAGTGGCTGCTGGATTTGTAACACGTTCGGAGGCAGCTGCTCCAGAACCAAAACTGAAAGAGAGCAGGTGGGCTGGGAGCCTCTGCTTCACCTCTGCAGGTGGCCGGACCCTCCCTCCCAGTCTGACCTGAACTGGGGTTTTCATAAGGCCCCAGCTGGGAAGACACAGCATGGAGCTCGAGGAGAGAGTGAGTGTGTCTGCCGCCTTTCCCAGCGAGAACAGAGCTGGAGAGCAGGTTAGTCCTATACTGGTTACTATACTGGGATTCAGTTTGCCGTGATGTATTCTGATTCGTGAAAGGCAAGTAATGACAAAGAAAGGGAGTTTTCGATGGGTTGGTTGGGAGCATCTGCAGTTAAAAAAAAAAAAAAAAAAAGAACCCAATTTAATTGGGAATAAACAGGACAAAAGTATCATTAACTACACCTCCCCAATGTCATTACAAAGGATATTCTGTTGGCAAGTGAGACTGGGGAGGACAGCTGTTCTGCCTCCTTCCTTTGTGTTTTCAATTATGTGCAGTGTTGTTACATTTCAGTCTGTGGCTCCAGCAGTAGTCTGAGATGAACCTCAGTGTCTCAAGATGTTACAGCTGGAAGATCCCTAGAACATCACCTGGTCTAGCCTTCTCATTTTACACTTGAGGAACCTGACTTATTGAAGAGCATTAAAGAGAAGCATAAAACTGGGTGTTCTCTGAGGTCGAAAATGTTTCCATGAAGTTTAAAAACTTCTGTAGAATGTGTGTCCCTGGCTTAGCACAGCCTGCTGGGAAGGCTGTTTTTTCTTGGGCTGTACTTTCTGAACCATGGGGCTCAACCCAATGAGGGACAGAAGTGTGGCTGCAGGAAGGTGCTTATTGATCTGAAACTACTTTGCCTAGCAGGCGAGTTCTAAGTTTAAACAAGAGGCTGGGTGTTTTGCCTTAACTCAAAGGGAAGAAAATGTGTTCTTGAGCCAGGCTAATAATATGGGAGTTTGCAACATAGAAAGAGACAAAACAACTCTATTAGAGTGGAGTTTTAGAGCTAGCAAAAGAAAAATATAACAGACACTGAAGGTTGAGTGTCTGCCATAGGCCAGGCACATTATCGGTACTCTTTTTAACAATCTTGCAGGGTTGGAATTGTCTCCTCTTTTTACAGATAAGGAAACCAACACTCGGAAAGGTCATTAACTCTTTCAAGGTCGGGTACCGCCAGCGAACGGCAGAGCTGGGGTTTGAACTGCAGCCTGTATGACTGAATAGCCTGGGCTTCATGCTTTGAAGCCTGCGTGTGGCCTTGATAGAGAGTCTAACCCCCTCATTGGACAGATGAGGAAACTAAGACCCAGAGAGGTTGTGTATTTGCTCAGGGGCGTGAAACTAGTTGGTAGTAACAGAGCTGGTACCTTGGCTCCTATTACATTACTTCTCTGCCAACTTCCTTTAAAAAAAAAAAAAAGTTAGGGGAGGGGAGGCTATCTGGGTTTGATTTCCTCATTCAGTTAGGAGTTTGGCTTTAGTCTTTTCATGGTTATTGAAGTCCTGTGGAGCCACAATTAAAACTTCCTATTAACCATCAATCCTAAGTATTGGAGCCCCATGTTGGGGCTTGGGGAGATGAGAGGCTTGCAATGTGGGTTACTGGGTCAGAAGAGGTAATTTATGAAATGAGTTGGCCACTGAGTGGAGAGCCTAATGAAACATAGATCTTTTCAGATCATGATGGAAGACTCCAGTCTGTTAAATTCAGTGTTTGGAAAGGAGAGACCTCCCTCTTGCAAGATGTGAGAGCTTCCAGTTCACTCAGTTAATTCTGTGACTGCCTTGAGCTCAGCTCTGTCTGTGCCAGGCTCAGCCCCTTTTGGCACCTTTGGGCAAGGAGAACAGGTACTGAGTGCCCCTCTGGGTGGTGGGTCTGAGGTTTGGCTGGATTTTAGTGTCTTTACCTAGTTGGGTGTGTGAGTGAGTCAACTGTGGACAGTGTGGGAGTGGGGAAGGCCCTTCCTTGGTCTGCACCGTTCTCCCCAGGGCTGGTGGAGTCTCCTAGCCTGGGTGTAGGATCCTTTATCAGGGCCTGGGGGCCCCTGCCTCCCCAGCTCTCTCTGGGGCATGTGTGATACTTGGGCTGCTGAAATCAGAAAATGAGAGTGGTTCTGCGCAGCCTCTCCCTGAAGGTGGTGTGTGTCTGTGCTCAGGCTGTTGAGATAAAGGACTTCAAGTGCCTGCTCCATGGTATTGCTGTTCTGTGCTGCAGGAGATACATGAGAAATCAGTGAATGACTGCCCCCAGCCCTGTGGGAACTTAGGATCTTACTGGAGGTAGGGGGAGAGGGGGAGGAGAGCAAACACACATGAAACAGTAGAGAGCAATGTGAGAGCATATAGCCAGTCACCAAGTTGTAGGTTTCACACCAAATACTCTCCAAGGTCACAAAAAGGAGATACAGGTGATGTTTGTATTATCCTCCTGTGTGTTTTTAATCACTCAGTAATTGCCTCTAGGGTGTTTGCATTCCATTCTTTGATTCTCTCTGCCGGGTGTACTACCTCTCCTTTGCAGCAGAGAGGGGGAGGGGAGTTGCAGGGGAGGGTTAATTTCTCCAAATTATATTGTAACACAGTTGGGAGAGAGCCAAGGATTAAGCATTCTTACCATGTTGGTGTCTGATGCTTTCTTCCTCGTAAGAGCAGAAGCCACTGCCTTTTGATGGCTTATGACCCTTGTTTTTGTCGGTGACCCAAGTCCAGACTTTGGTAGGGTTAGCTAGCCTATTTGGAGGCATGGCCTTGCTTTAAAGTAGGGGTCTCCTTAATCATTATTTCTCATTCATTCATTCAGCACATATCACAGAGCCAGACTCTGTTACAAGCTGATAATAGCAGTAAAAATACAGGCAAGCTCCTTGCTCTCCTGGAATACACTGTTAGTCCGGGATAGTGATGATCGTCAAACACAAACATAAGTAAGAAGAATAACAGTAACAATTAAAATAGGGCGATGTGATATGAAGTGACTGGGAGCCTACTTCAGTGGGTAGTTGGGAAGGGCTCTGAGATGATAATTCTGCTGAGGTCTGAATGACAAGGAACCAGTTAGAGAGTATGGGGAAGAGCATCCAGTACAAAGGTTGTTAAGTAAGAGAGAACTTGGTATTCAGGGAGCAGAAAGGAGACCGATGTGGCCAGAGCAAGATGGGGAAGGAGGAGAGTGGTGCAAGAAGAAGATGGAGCTAGGCAGGGGTCAGATCATCTAGGATCTTGTAAGCCAAGGTAAGGAGCTTGAATTTTCCTCTGTGTGATGTGGAGCTGTTGTAGGGTTGAAAGGAGGAGTGTGTGTGATCTAACTGACATTTTAAAAGATCCATCAGGCTTTTGATGAGGAGGATGGGTGGTACAGAGGCCAGGGTGGAAGCAGGAAGAGCAGTTAGGTGGCTGTTGTGATGACTAGGGTGCTGGCTGTAGACATGAAAAGAAGCGTATGAGTTCAGAGTACGTTTTTTAGCTGGAGGCAACAGGACTTTCGAACATATGATGTGTAGCAGTTAAGGTAAAGGAGTGGAGGATGACTCCTAGGTTGTTGGATAGGGATGCTAATAACAGACATAGGGAAACCTGGACGAGGAGTATTGGATTTGGTGGGAGTGAGGGGAGGAGATTCATTCTATTTTTGCCCTGTTAAAATTTAGATGCCTGTTAGTCATTGCCATTGTTGAGACACAGCCAGGGGACTTCCCTGGTGACGCAGTGGTTAAGAATCCGCCTGCAAATGCAGGGAACACGGGTTCAGTCCCTGGTCTGGGAAGATCCTACATGCCATGGAGCAACTAAGCCTGTGCGCCACAACTACTGAGACTGCGCTCTAGAGCCCTCAAGCCACAGCTACTGAAGCCTGCGCGCCTAGAGCCCGCGCACTGCAACGAAGAGTAGCCCCCGCTCACTGCAACTAAAGAAAGCCCGAAGGCAGCAACGAAGACCAAACACAACCAAAAAACAAATTAAAAAAAAAAAAAAAAAAGACACAGCCAGGTTCAACAAATATGAATTGAGTACCTTCTGTATGCTAGGCATTGTGTGATGCCCTTTCATATAGCCTCACAACAACCTTTTGGAAGGATATTATTATTATTTCCTATTTGAAAATGGAAGAAATGAGGCTCAGAGACCTGAGGTGGCTTGTTCTGGTTTGAACCCAGATCTTCTGACCCCAGGACCCTGGGCTGACTTGTTGCCCAGGGTGGATATTGAAGGAGGCTGGTTAATACTGTGTTGATGGCACTCACTTGGAGAGCGGATGGGGACCATATGTTGTCTCGTCAAGGCCTGATTCCCATGCTTCTGGAAGAAGGACCTGTCAGAGTAATGCCAGTGTGCAGCGAGCTGCTTGACATTTTCAAATGGTGCAAGCTCCAAAGACTGCTTCAGTAACGTCCTCAGCCCCCTTAGGAAATGCCACACGAATAGCGGTGACACTTTGTACTAAATGAACAATTTTGTAAAAGTGTTAAGTAAAATAAAACAAAAGTTTCTTAAGAAGTGTTGGGGGAGTGTAGAGATGCCATTTCGACTGTTGGCTGCTATCTCTTTATTCTGCAGCCCAAATGGGAGCTGAAGGTGGGGAGGCAATTTCTTGTGTTTTTGGAGTTTTGGTTATTAATTTGGGGACCTAACTAGGAGTATTAGTAGGTTACCTGGAACCTTGGCTTTCTGGAGGCACTGGGATTTAGAACAAAGATAGTAAGTGCCTTAACAAGTCTGGAGGCAGTGCTGACTGTGGCTTGAGGTCTGCAGGGTGACTCTTTTACAGCATTCTGAGAGCTATATTGAGGAGCCAGAAGGTCCAGAGTGGTAGCTGCCGCCACGCATACCAATGAGAAGAGCCTTGATAGGGTCCCTCCGTGGGCTTCAAGGCCGGATACTTTCCTTATATTTTAAGTTGTTGCTTCTCCTCTTTATAGCAGGGGCCAGATAAGAGCTTGTGCTGACAGAGCAGATCTGTCACACTCTCAGCATACCAATACCACCACTGTCAGAAAAGCAGATTTATCAGGCTGCCCCGACCTCCACTCTTGAGCACCATTCACCTAACTCCAGAACTTCTTGCCATGCCAAAAAAAAATGGTTGTGCTAAGTAAATTGGAACCTTTATGTTTAACCAACCAGAGTCACTGTTCACATTATAGTCAAAATCTGTATGGATGGGGCTTCCCTGGTGGCGCAGTGGTTGAGAATCCGCCTGCCGATGCAGGGGACACGGGTTCGTGCCCCTGTCCGGGAAGATCCCACATGCCGCGGAGCGGCTGGGCCCGTGAGCCATGGCCCCTGAGCCTGCGCGTCCGGAGCCTGTGCTCCGCAACGGGAGAGGCCACAACAGTGAGGCCCGCATACCACAAAAAAAAAAAAAAAAAAAATCTGTATGGATGGAAGAATTAATCTTGCAAAAATGTTGCAAGAAACTTTAGGACTCATTTACATTTTGACTAGCCCTGTCTGTGGCTGTAGGTGGGCTCTTCTTCTAGTGAGCTCAAATCAGTCTCCGGTTCTCCCTGGTCCTCACTCTGTTCTCTTACCAAGTCTCCTGTGTTGGCTGTCATACTTCTTTAGGGCCTAACCCAAGTCCTTCCAGCCCAGGGCTTGTGAAGACGTGCTTGTTTACATGGGTGGTTACCCATGGCCCGCCTTTATGGGGCTTGTCCTTCCCTGCCAGCTTCCACCCGTGCTCCACGGTCCTCTCACAGGCGAGACTGGCTGCCATTCAACCTGGAGGGCTGCTCCTGGGAGAAAGAGTGGGATCTGAAAATAAAGGCTAGGTTCTGCTCTACCTCATTTGCCAAGTTACTTTCTCAGTAGTCTGAAATGCAACAAAAGCCCTTGCATGGAGGAGAGAGAGTTTCTGTGCTCCATTGAAACCAGCCACCTGGCTCCTGGCCGGTCACCTACATCACTGCCAGGGAGCAAGGTGGCAATTCAGGTTTAAGAACAGGTATTTCAGGGGATTTGTCTGTGCCTGTTAGCTTCATCTTAAGATAGGGTGATAGGACATGAGGTTCTTCATGGGTTTTAGAAAATCAAAAGTCAGGAAATGGGGCAGGCCGGGGGCTTTTGGGCTGAGCGGTTCAGGACAACAGGAAAAGTCAGAGGACTTTGCAGTCTCCTAATGGGTTGGGGAATCCAGCGTTCAATAGGCACCTCCATTTGGTGAAGGTGAGCCTGGAGTGGTAGAAAGAGATCAGAAAGGTGGTGGGTGCAGGAACACAGGAGTTGACTGTTGTGGGCACATCATTTCCCCTTTCTGGTTCTGGGCCTTTCCTCACCTGTGGCTTGATATAACAAAACACAGCCTGCCCTGCTGGCAGATTGTGTGTTTAGGCAGATTGAATGAAATAGTCCAAGGACCTAACTCTTCTTCCTTTGCCCAAAAGTGCTGAACCAGAAGCTTTGCCATTAGCAACCTGGGCGAGTTTGATCGGAAACTATCAAATTTTAAGACCTCAGTATTCAGGAGGCATTACTACTTTTTAAAAATTTTATTTAATTATCATTTATTCGGCTGCATCGGGTCTTCATTGCTGCACATGGGATCTTCGTTGCGGCATGTGGGATCTTTAGTTGCAGCACGTGGGAGCTTTAGTTGCAGCATGTGAACTCTTAGTTGTGGCATGTGGGATCTAGTTCCCTGGCCATAGATCGAACCCGGGCCCCCTGCATTGGGAGCTCGAAGTCTTAGCCACTGGACCACCAGGGAAGTCCCCCAGGAGGCGTTGCTTTGATTCATCTCTTTTCTCAATGTATTGAGTCCTTTTTTTGTTGTTTTTTTTTAAGTTTAGTCTTCCAATAACATCCTGTAACCCACATCTTCATTTCCTTTTGCATAATATAGGAATAAAAATATCTGTGCTGCCTACCTCAGTGGGTACTTGGGAGGGTCAAATACAATAATGAATGTGACCACACTTAAAACTTCATGTAAATGCAGGAAATGGTGGTGATGGTGCTGTGGTTGATAACTGTTTTTAGCAAAAAGGGCAGCGTCCATATTAGGGAAGAAAGGTTGAGGAGCTGCCTCTAGGTCTGATCAAATGACAGCTATATTTTTGTCCACTTTAAAAAACTATCTTTCTTCTAGTGTTAGAATGTGAAAATCATCGCAGTGCCTACACCTTCCAGCTCAGGATTCATTTACCCAAGACCCTGGGCTTATTTAAGCTGGTACAAGTTGGGTGTGGGGAGCCCAGGAGTTGCTATTCAGGTTGTACAGTGTATATGAAGGCATTGCTGGATGGCAGATGCTGCTCCAAGCACATAGAAGATTTGCTCTTTGCTCACATCTACCAGAGATTCACTAGGCTGACCTTGGGATGGGACCAAAGGCTGTTTGGGGGCTACTGAGTGCCACACAGGTGTTGTCATTCAGAAATTTGGCCCTGGGCATAAGGGGAAGGGAGGAGATGGGGAGGGAAAGGGAGGAGCAGTAGATACTGCTGTTTTTCAGATGCCTTGTCTTTAGGGACTTCTGATCTTGACCAGGAAGCTGCCAGCCCCACAGACTCCTAAGGGAAGGGGACAGCAGGTTATCGTGCAAAGAGCATCAAATTTAGAAATTGAAGACCTGGATTCATGTCCCAGTCTTATCACTTATTGACAAAGTTATCTTGAGCAAGTCTCTTAACCTCTCTGAGCCATTTCCTCATTCATAAAACAGGGGTCGAAGGTGTTAATAGTTAAGATGTGTAAGAAAAGGCTTTGTAGAGGTAATTGTGGTTAGGAATTATTGTTATTCCCATTATGAGCAGAGCTTTTTTTTTTTTTTCCTCTAGGTAGAAATGAGGCAGGCTTAGGTAGAGTGTTTTCAGATTCCCTGGTGAATGGAGATGGCTAAAAGAAACTGGGTGCAAATAAAGCCTAACCCATGAACACAATGCAAGGATTTCTGAAATAGGTGTTATGGGGGCCTGCTTCTCATCCTTATCCAAATGCTCATTCCTCAACTCTATTTTTTGGGAAGAACAGTCTGCTGCCTGCCAGATGAGGTCATAGGATTCCAAAGGTTTTGCCTGGAACCAGGAGCTGGGAATTCGGAGGCTGGCAGTGGTTGGGAGGGTTGAGAGGGTGCTAGGGGTGGTGTGCAGTTGCAGGGCCAGGGAGCAGACTGGCCTGATAGTTCTGCCTATTTCACATAGGGCTTATTAGGATTCAGGCTGCTCAGACCTCAGTGCCAACTTTACCCAGACACCAGAACGCAGGACGCTATGACAGCCCCAGGGCCGCAAACTTTGTAGGCTTAGAGGTTTGGGGTTTTTTTTTAACCTTTATGCTATGCTCATTTAAACCTACTAATCTCTGGGGTGAGTCAGGGCTCAGTTTGGGGATGGGGCTGATATCTTAACACTATCGAACTGAGATGATATGTTGACTCTGACAAGAAAAAGCATTTTAACCGTCTGTATAAGGAGCCTTAAAAAATGACCATGCCGGGCTTCCCTGGTGGCGCAGTGATTGGGGGTCCGCCTGCCGATGCAGGGGACGCGGGTTCGTGCCCCGGTCCGGGAGGATCCCGCGTGCCGCGGAGCGGCTGGGCCCGTGAGTCATGGCCGCTGAGCCTGCGCGTCCGGAGCCTATGCTCCGCAACGGGAGAGGCCGCAACAGTGAGAGGCCCGCGTACCGCAAAAAAAAAAAAAAAAAAAAAAAAAAAAAAAATGACCATGCCCTTTGATTTAGTAATTTTACTTCTGGGACTTTAACCCAAGGAAATAATTTGAATTGCAGACAAAGCCCATATATGCAAAGATATATTGACTATAATAGTGGGGGTGGGGTGGGGGAAGCACCTAAAATGTGCAGCATTAGAAGAATGTAAATCTTTCTAGAATGTAGGCACTGTGGGGTAAGGACTTTTTTGTTCACTCTGTATCTCTAGCACCTCAGGCAGTACCTGGCACACAGATGACCAGTAAACATTTTTTGAACAGTTATATGAGAAAAATTTTACATCTATATGATAAGACTATTATTCACCTATTTCAAATGAAGACATCTTAATGACATAGGAAATTTTCTATGTTAATTGGATGTGAAAAAAGCAGTATACAGATTTCTAAATACAGTAAAATCATATTTTTTTAATAAAATGATAAAAAAAAAAGCTAGGAAGGAGAAGATACCCAGGTATATCTCTAGGTGGTGAGATCATCATGGGTGACCTTTTTTCTTTCTATATTTTCTAAAATTTCTAAAATAACTATGATTTCGCGATTGAGAAAAACATTTTAACATAAATCATATTCTTTAAAGAATAGAAAAAGGAGGTTAGGTTAGTTTATTCGTGGATCAGAGCAACAGCCTCTAGAGCCAACTCCTCCTTCCTTTCAAAGAACCAGGCAGCCTTTATGAATACAAAAAACACCTACACACTTCACTGTGTCTGTCAACTCAGTGTGGAAGCTGATCCCTTCTCACTTCAGAAGGGTGATAGAAACTCCACAGTGTTGAAATTGTACAGGTCATGTTGCAGAGACATGCCCATACATTTATATCCCATCACTGAGGTGAAGACATTTTGTAGTAGGGAGAAGAATTTTAAGAAGATAGATTTTTCTGGGTGGATGTTAATTCTTGGGATTCTTTCCCTGGTTCATGGGTTTTGGAGGCTGTTGAAAGTGCCATCTGCTTTCCTTCATTCTTGTTTCCAGCTCGTGCCATCTTGAAGTAACTTTTAGCTGAGTGAGTCAGTTTGTTGGAGTTAGCCCTTCACGGACTGTCTCTCTAAGATACAGTGCTGTCTTGGAGGCAAGACTTGCCTAGAATTGAAATCCCCACGTCTTAGGTGGGCTTTGGCGCCTGAGCTGGAAGTTTCTGGTTTTTCAGTGCATCTGGGTTCCGGAGTGGTCTTACCCTGGGAGGAGTCTGTGTTGACCAGGGGTCCTCAGACATTAATGACCTATTGTGTCTGTGAGCCTTTCCATTCACAGGACTTCTCATTCATTATCTCTCTTTCTCTTTAGCCATAACCAGCAGACCACAGCCTTCAGGCATCCTGTGAGTGGGCAGTTTTCTCCAGAAAATAGCGAATTTATTCTTCAAGAAGAGTAAGTACATTTGTATATTCTCCTTTTTCAGGCAGAGCTTGGGAGCTTAAAGGCATTTGCTTAAAACAAAGCTTGTTGGACTGTTTTCTCTCTCAGACATAGGGGCTTGGCGTGGATTGTTTGATTCAAGGTGAAACTCGAGAATTTTGTTTGTCAATCTCTAGACTTCTTTCAGCGGGTAGATGTGGAAGTGGGGAGATGATATGGGGATGTGCTGTGATGGTTATTGTCAGAGCCTCTTCATAGCTCCCTTTCCCCAAATGATCCCTTTCCCCTCAAGCATCAGCTAACACACTCACCTGTTGTGAGAGTACCTTAAATACAGCTTCAGGTCCAGCTGAACCAACCTCCTGAGGAGGCCTCATATAGGAGCCCAAAGCCAGGGCTTAGAAGAGAAGGAGAGCTGGTGGCACCCATTGTCCCTGAACATTTTGAGTCCTTTCTGCTTGCTTTCCCTAACATCGGTGCCGTCTTGCCCCTCAGTCCCATTTCACCAGGGCCTCTGGGGTACTCAGGTAGGTTGTACCACCCAGGGCTTGTCCGCTTAAAAATGCATGTACAGCCTACGCATACATTTTGGGGAGATGTTCTCCCAAAATGAAGGCAGAGAAATGTGTGCAAGTGTCTGTGTTCCCTTCTGATCATTTGAGACAGTTCTGTTCAAAGAAAACAATTCTGTCTGAGAAACTAATAGAGTCATTGGCTTTAAGTGTTTTTCTTTTCTTTCTTAAAAAAAAATATATACACACACATACATATATATGTATAATGTGTGTGTATATATATGTATATATACACATATGTATATACACACACACACACACACACACACACACACACACACACACATATATATATAATTTTTTTTTTTGGCTGTGATACATGGCTTGTGGGATCTTAGTTCCCTGACCAGGGATTGAACCAATGCCTTGGCAGTGAAAATGTGGAGTCCTAACCACTGGACAGCCAGGGAACTCCCAAGGGTTTTTTTTTTCCCCTTCAAATCATTTTTCTTCTGTTCAGTCACCTAGGTATGTTCAAATATAATCTTAAATTATCAGTATTTTTACAGCATTTCCCTCTCTCAGTACTTAAACTTTTAAATTAACATGGAAAATTTCAAACATATACAAAAGTAGAGAGATACAGTAATAAATCCGATATATTCATTACCCATCTTCAACAGTTTCCAAAACATGACTGATTTTATTTTATCTGTACCCTCCCCCTCACCCCTGGATTATTTTGAAGTAAATTCTGAACATATTATTTCATCTCAATAGTGTTTCCAACTTAGAATCATTATCCAACAGAACTTTAAAAACTAGAAATCTGTAATTATGATCATACTGACATTCCTTGCATGTTTACTCTGTGCTGGGAATTTTATATGCATATCTCATTTAATACAATAATACAATAATCCTGAGAGGTAGACCATCATCACCATCTTAGAGACGAAGATACTGAGACCCAAAGAAGTCATGTCACTTGCCCAAAGTTGCCTGGCTAGAAGTAGAAAAGCCAGGATGTCATCCCAGCCTGATCTCTTTTTGGTCAGGTCTAACCCTTGCCCTAGTCAGAAGCTGTTTGCTCAATTATTTTGGTGCTCGTGGCCCACAGGACATGACAGCCAGACTGTGGCGCTTGTGGGGGGTTGGGTGGTGTTTGACTTTGAAAGCATTAATACTATTAGAGAAAGAGGGGATGCAAGGTAAAGATTGTCTTGTCTCCTACATTGAAAAAGACCTGCTGTGTAAAGACAAAGCCAGCATGTGGATTCTCCGAATTCCAGCTTGGAATGAGTTTGTTTATAGAATCCTGAAGGTTAGAAGCTCTTGGGAGGTTACTGAGTTCAGCCCTGCTCTTTAGGCATCCAGGAGACACGGGCACCTGGCATTATTAAAGGTCTGGATGTAGAATCCATCAGAACATTTAGCTTGAGAAGTTACCAACTTTAATAAGAGCTTCTGAAGAAATGCACACTTTCCATCACTAAACACCTCTGTCACACACATCCTTTTTCTCATTGTTAACAGAAGACTTTATCCCTTGACCACTTCTGAGAAGGTAGCCTCTTTATCCTACGAAAATATCTCTGCAGCTAATCTCAATTCCATCCAGTTTCCAAGGAAAAGATATTCCTTCTTTTCAAGGGTCAGTTTTTCCCTCTAGATCCCGTTTCCTGAATGTCATAAGGGGTGCTTGCTCATTTCAGATGATGGGTACAACTATATGGCCAGACATTCCTTGAAGCAGACAGAATGTGCTTTAGGCATTGAGAGGAAGGGATGATTCCTATGAACTGATGTGGTGATTGCTGCACTTATTCATTGAATACTTAGTCAGTGCCTACATGTGTCAGAGGCTATGCCAGACTCTGCAGTTATAGCAGCAAACAAGACAAATGTGGTCCTGTCTGTGAAGAGCTTACGGTTGAGTAGGGAAGATAATTTAACAAGATATCACAAATGTGATAAATGTTCAGGATAGCGGGAACATAGGGTTCAATGGGAGTTGATAAAAGAGGGTTCTAACCTGGCTCAGGGATTGTGGAAGGCCTCTCCATGCTGGGAAAGGATGTTATTTAAATTGAGACCTGTCCAGTCAAGGTGAACAACTTGTGCAAAGACCAAGAGGGGAGAGCATGGGGAATCTATACTAGTTGAGTTAGAATGAAAAACGAAGAGCACCAAGTGGATTCTGGAGATAATTGGGAGGTAAAATTGACAGGACTTGGTGATTGATTGGCTGTGATGGGGACGAAAGAGAGGGAAGACTTTCTTGAATTGTCTGGCCCTAAAACTGGAGGAAGGGGGAGGATTTAGATAAGAGAAGATAAATGTGCATGAATGTAAGGGTCATTCACAGCTGAGGGAAGTGTGACCAGCCTTGGCAAGAAGACTGACATGTCACTTCCCAGAACTTCTGCTGCCAGTGTCCTTGTCCCCACGGTGAGCCACAGCTGCCTCCACCCTCTGCAGGAGACCCTCCAACACTAGCAGAAATAAGGCATTACCCTATACATCCACCAGAGGGCAGACAGCGGAAGCAGGAAGAACTACAATCCTGCAGCCTGTGGAACGAGAACCACATTCACAGAAAGATAGACAAAATGAAAAGGCAGAGGACTATGTACCAGATGAAGGAGCAAGATAAAACCCCAGAAAAACAACTCAATGAAGTGGAGATAGGCAGCCTTCCAGAAGAAGACTGACGTGTAATGGAGGTTTGTGAAGGAGAGATAAGGTTGGAGAGGGAGGTTACAGCCAATTATCCAAATTGCTTCCTCCTGAAATAGACTTGGCTTTTCCTCCAGGTAAATCCTGGGGGAGCTCTGGAGGGTGAGTGAGGCATGATTTGCCTTCCCAGAAACCATTTTTAAAAACTGTGCTAAGGAATATGATTTCCACTTTGTTCCCTTAGAGGAGCTTAATTTTGTTGTGTAGTGTGTTATGTGGTGAGGAAAAAAAAAGGCTGAGATGACCGTTTGTGTCTTGATATCAGCTCTCAGATTAATGTGTTGGGTAGAAAAAGGAAAACTGGCTCTTTTCTTTTCCTTCTCCAAAGGTCTGTTACGGTCACATTGACTCCTCTAGCCAGAGCCTCTGCCTCGGTTTCACCACTTCTAGAGCAGTGGTTCTCAAAGTGTGGTCTCTGAACCAGCATCCCCTGGGAACTTGTTAGGGATGCAGTTCTCAAGCCCCACCCCAGATCTACTGAATCAGAGATTCTGGAGGTAGGACCCCCATAAACTGTGTTTTAACAAGGCTTCAGGTGATTCTGATTCTGGTAAGAGTTTGAGAACCACTGATTTAAACAACTGGCTGTTCCCATCCCTCCTGAATTACTCCCAGATTCTTCTATTTATCCTTAAGTCTCCTCCAGATAACCCATCATTCTTTGGGCTGCAGTGGCAATCTCAGATGGATTTTAGTCAGATAATCTTGGGATTCCTTATCCTGTGAGAAGAAAAAAATCATTCTCCGTGGTGACTTCCTTTAGAGCATTACTAATGTGAACAGATAACCCATCTCCTGCACTGCTGGCAGGTGGGGCTCACCTGAGCTGTTTGGTGTACCAGGTGCATGCCCATCAAAAGATTGTTTCCCATCTTACTGATGAGAAGCTTGGAGAAGAGAAATAATGTGAAAGCTATGATCTGGTGGATCTAGAGGACATAAACTGTGAATGTTCTAGTTTCTGTTTCAGTAATACAGGTTCAGTCAGGATAGTCTAGGGTCTGCTCTGGTAATAACAACGACAAATAAAATCTCAGTGACTTAGAACAATTAAGGTTCTCACTTTTGCCCCATGTGTCCATCATAGATCCCCTGAGGGGTTCAGCTCTGTCACCTTTACTGAAGGACCCGCATCTCTGTGCTTCCATGATTGCCAAAGGCCAGAAAAGGGAAACTTGGTGAATTGTGCACTGGCTCTTTCACTCACATCTCATTGGCTAAAGCGAGTCACATGACCACTCCTAACTCCAAGGGGGCAGGGAAGTGCTTTTCTACCAGGCATCTGGGAAGGGAATCAAATATTTGTTGGTCAGCACTAATGACTACGCTTAATAACCCACAGTGCAGATTTACTAAGGGAAGCAGGACCTTTTGAGATTGTCACTGATGAGCATCTTTTGTTGTATGACTAGCATTTGTTTTTTCATTTCACCTTTTCTGTTATGCTACTGAGTTCTTTGTCAGAACCCCCAAGGCAGGTGGGTATCAGTCAACAGGTCCTGCAGACTTGACCCCCAGGGGAGACCCCTGTATACCCAAGCCAACAGGCATGTGGAAATCCCTCTTGGAAGAGCTGATATAAGCCAAGGCTGCATTAATAAAAATATTATGTGTAGAGAGATGGGGAGAGTAGTTCTGGTATACCATGGTGTTTGTGGACCACTTCATTAATTCATTCTGAGTTTATGGAGCCCCAAGGACATGCCAAGCCCCAGATGCTCTGATCTGGGTACTAAATTTCAAGAGGGATGTTGAGCAATTGAGATATCCCTGAGGAGGGGAATCCCCTTATGGAAAGGGGTCTGGAAACCCTGTCTTACGGCCAATCATGTTTAGTCTGTAGGAGAGAAGATGAAGCAGGATGTGCTGTAAATCTTCAAGAAGGGCTGGCAGGTGGAAGTGGGGTATGTTTATCACATGGCTGCCAAAGGCAGGCATATCAGATCAATGAGTAAAAGTAAAAGGCAGGCAAATTTCAGCTCAGTCTCTAATTTTCTAGGAAGGAGATTTTCTATCATCCTTTGTTTCAAGATCTAGAGTTTCATCTTTAACATTAAATGAAGTAATCTACTTCTTAGAATAAGAGTTGGCTTTTTCCATTAATAATAATATTGATATTATTATTATTTGTATAGCTAATACTTAGAGCCCTTTTGATTTATTATCAGGTACTTTTCTAAGTGCTTTCCATATATTAATTTCCACGACAGTCCTTTGAGGAAGATAACGTTATTATCATGGCTGCTGAGGCACAGAGAGGTTAAGAGTCTTGCCAGAAGTCACACAGCTAATAAGTGGCAGAGTTAGGATTTGAAACCAGGTAGTCTGGCCGCAGATGCTATGCCTCTAACTACTACACCTAGTGCCTCTCATTTCAGTGGTCTTCAGGAGACATTCCCGTTCCTTGGCTGTACTTAGGCGTTAATGTGTTGACTAAGTAGGCTACTACTACTTAGAAGTTTTAATTGTAATTGTATTTGCAGTAATGAAATTTGATCTAATAACTTCACGCTTACTTGAAAGGCACCAGCTTCCCCGGTAGTCTCTTCTCCAGAAAACATCCTCAGGCCTTTTTACAGGGCTTCAGTTACAGTGATTGGATCATTTGGTCTCTTCTTCTGAAGGCCTCTTTCCTGATTCTCAGTGATTTTCTTGAATTGGGAGCTTGTGACTTAAAGGGCCACACCCAGGGGCCTTCATAAAGGCAGAAGCCTTGGCACAGAGAACTCCCAGGCTGTGGTTTTGGTGGTTGGTGCTGTGCACAGGAGCATTTACTTCTCAGTGCTGGGATGCCCGGGAAGCCACTGACACCGCCTCTGCAGCTCTTGGGGAAGAGGAGAGAAGCATTCCGGAGCCCTGAGGCTGGCAGCTGATTGACAGCAGGCTGTGTACACTGATCCCCAGGCTCTGTTAAACATTTGATGATGAGGTGGGGTCTAGTTGAGAGAGTATGCGCTCTGGAAGTTCAGAAGCCTGCTCTGCTCAGAAGCCAGCTGTAAAGCCCCCAAGATCGCCTTGGAGTTTCCTAACTAGGGGAGAGGACCCTATCCTGGCCTGTCTTTCTGGGCAACCTAGGAAGTTTAGCTTGCTCCTTCCATTGAGGTCTGAGCAGCCCTTCGATTTCTCACTGGACTGCTTAGGAAAAAAACACAATTGGAATTGCCTAGAATTTCATGAGTGGTGTTTAGAGGATAAGACTTTAAAAGATACTATCTTGCTGAAGGTTAGACTTACCTTCCTGACCTTTGACCTCTTTGGGGGTTCACTCTGCATGTTGCAGGGCAAGACTCTCCAAGGCATATGCTGATTATGCCTGGGGGTGGGGTATCTCCTGCTGCTAGAGATGGCTGTCTTCCGTTCTTGCTGCAGTTTCAAGTTGGTGAAAGCTCTCAGTGAGAGATTAAGAGCCCAGGTTGGCAGAGGGTGTGCGCTACAACTCTGAGCTCGGAGAAGGAGTCTGTCCTGTAGCTCATCTGCTGAGCCCCGGGCTCTGAGGCTGAGGTGTTGCTGTCTGCAGCTGATACAGCCAGCGCCTTGTCTTTCCAGACTGGCAGTCTTGGGCTAGCTTTGCCTGTTGCATTTGGTTGCCATGGCAGCAGAAAAATGAGGAAAAATGGGAACACCTGGCAAGCAGATGCAGAAACTTGACTGTTCAGTTTTCCTTCCTGGTCTAAGAGGCGGTGTTGGTGACAGACACAGGTAAGGGAAGAGGTGATGATGGTGTCCTTAGTTCTTTCAGACACCTGGGTGTTGGCTTGGCTTTGGATGTTGCTGTTTCAAAGGGCATTGGCACTGGGGATGCAGTCGTTGCCACACAGCAACCACGTCTCCGTCTGTCTGTGCTGAGGAAGATGCTGCAGTGGTGGCTTTGCTGTGTGTGGACGGGAAGCTGCTGCTTGCACAGTGATTTTGTCTTCCTGTGACTTCCCTCCTTGTCCTCTTCTTTCACCTCCTCCTGGTCTTGGAAGTACCCAGATCTCCATTAGAAAAGGCTGTTTTTCTAATGTGTAAAGTGGCTGCCTGGTAATCCAGGAGGAGCGGATATGCTAGAAAAGGGCTTGCCAAAGGCTGGAGTTAGAATTGTAGCATCTCTGAAACAGCAGAACAGAGGTGAAAAGGACAATAGAGGTCAAAGTCTGGTTCTCCCTCGGCATAGACAGAGACATGGAGCCTGGACAGCAGAAGAGACTGGACCAGGCTCATATGGCAGAGCGGGACTCGGGCCAAGTTCAGGACAATGCTTGGGTTTGAAGGTGGGAGAGAGGAGCCCTCGAAGTTCACTGGGTTGTTGTTGTGCCCGGTGAGGGCCGCCGTTTGGGCTGGTTCCCAGCCCCCGAGGTGGTATGGAGTAGGGGGAGGAACAGGAACTTGTGTTCAAGAGAGAAGCTGGGGGTAAAGGGGAAGGAATGCAGAAAGCCTTAGCTGAATAATGAGGCCACAGTCGCTGAATGAAAACCCCTGTCAGACAGCCTCCCCCGGGATGTTGGGAGTGTGTACAGGGAGCGTTGGTGGTCCGTCTGTGTCTCTTTTTCTGGGAGGAGGAGGTGTGGAGGTGTCTGCCTGTTTGGGACAAGAACTTTGTTTTATTCCTGCTTTTCATTGTGTATTGCTCTCCGCAAACCCCTTAGGGTAGTGGGTGTGAGCGCCTTAAAAAATGCTGGTTGTGCTGGTTGTTTGTGAGTCTGCCTATTCTCATGCACCCAGTAATCTCAGCTGAGTTCTCCATGTAGAATCCTTGAGGATAGGGCATGAATTGGGGTGCCTATTTTTCTAGGAATTAATGGGCCACAGATGTCATCTAATGATGTCGTCTTCGTAAGAGATTCCTGATTTCTCATAGCTTCTTAACCTCCCATCATAGCCTTGAAGACTCTTGACATTCTCTTTCTCCTGGAGAAAGAAAGGGAGGCCAACCCCCCAGCCACAGGGTTATTACATGTTAAAGAAGCCCCAGCGAAGGTGTTTATAGGGCTGTTTATAGGAAATGATTGCTGTTCAGAAGTTAATGGTCTGGTATCTTCAGCTTTCTGGAGAGAAGTGCCTTAGAAATAAAAATAAAGTATACCTGAGATTTAAATTCTGGAGTCTCCACTGGTAACAGGGACAAACAGCGCTTTTCGTTGAGTGCAGTGCTTCGTGGTTTTCAAAGAGTCATTTCAGTCTACATAACCACCTTGTGAGACGAGAGTTCTTTTCACCTCATTTTGCAAAAATGGAAATTGAGGCCCAGAATAGTGGCGTGACTCTTGGAGAGTCAGTAAGCTGCTGAGCTTTGTTGAGATCCTGTTTTTCTGGGCTCATGGTCTTTCCACCACCCCAGGATCTTCTTGGTTTGGGGGTTGCTCTTGGGATTGAGAAGAGCAAAAAGCCTGTTTCTTCCAGACCTTGGGACTTGCCGTGGGATGGTATCTCTGTGGCGAAGCCTAGGTTTTGGAGTCCAGCTTCTCTCTCGGGCAAGTCATTAATCTCTCTGAGCCTCAGTTTCCTCTTTGACAAAATGGAGAAGGTAAAACTGGCTTTGCAAGGGTAAGTGAGATAATGCAGGCAAAGTGCCTGACACAGCAGGTGCTGGACAAAAACAGGCTGGTCCCTGGGCTTGCTTGACCTTGTGTACCTGTCCCTAAGGGTTGGTGACACTTGGCCTGGCAGCCTACCTGTTGCAACAGCAATGGGGTCTTGCTGTGCTGCCGCTTCAGTCTGCTCCAGTTCCTGACGTTGACTGAGAGGCAGCTGAGGAGCCCATTAACCAAACTCACTTAAATTCAGACCCAGTAGAAAGGAGTGGTTTCTGAATTTATAACTTCTCTCTCTTACTACATCTGACAGTGTCACATGCATTTGCTCCTGGAAATGTAGGAAGCAGAAGCAGCTCCTTTTGTAGATGGGTAAATTGAGGGACAGAGAAAATGACTTCCTGCCCAGGTTCACCTGACACATCCTTGAGGAAGTTCAGAGTAGAATGAAGGTCATTTTCCTCCTGGGCTTCTCCAGACTGATTTCTGTGTGGTTCTAACTTCTTTTGTTCTTTTCAGAGGGGAGGCAATTGAGTTAAAACTCTAGCTCACTGTTTTGAACTTCAGCCCACACCCCTCCAGCAAAATAATCAGCATTCATGTAGCCCAAGTCAAGGAAAGAGAATTCTTTGTTCAAATCATCCCACTGTACTTTGGGAATCAGGATAGCACAGAAACCTGGCAAACAGGCTTTTAAGGTAATAGATTTTATTGAATGACACTAAGAGTCTGCCTTCCCCTAGTGTGTGCAGTTTTTTGTCACCTCTGCCGGCATCTGTGTGACTCATGTGCCTGAGGGCATGCTGCTGGGAACCAAACCACCTTCACAGCTGCTCAACTCAGGGGCACAGGCTCTTCTTCTTCTCTTCTCTGGGGGAGGGCGCTGTTCTTGAGTAAGACCTGTCAGGAGTCTGGGGAGTTGAGGACAAATCAGTGTCTGCCCTGTCAGACTTTTCAGTGGGGAACACACCTGTAAGACGTAACTGGCTGAAGCAAATGTGCCAGAATGCCCACATCCAAGTGATTGTTGCTCCTTTCAGAGTTGTCTCTTCAGGAGGCTACACAGATGCTCCATTGATGTTCCCACTGCTCAAAATAATGTGGCAAATGACCTCTAGAAGTTTCCATCAGAGCCAGCTTTCCAGCCAAGTGAGAAAATTGTTTTTGAGACATTTTTCGTATCCTCGTTTTTGAATACCAAATGGTGTCCCAAGCGTGACCACCATCGTTTTTTGTTTTTTTTTTCTTTTAAACCAGTTGAAATTCCAGATAACTTCTAGTGATTTCCAGAAGTGATAGTCACCCTTTGAGGGACCTAAGAGACCATTGCCCATGCTGAAGAGGTTCAGAGGAACATCCTCTGAATGCAGATCTTGTTACTTGGCCAAGTGGGTAGCTGTGTGCGCCTTGTTCTTTCAAAGAGTCAGGTCAGGGACTGCTAGGTAATGGTTGAGTCTTTTGCTTGAGTGGGGACTCCTGGTGAAGACACGCTCCCTGTTTGTAGAGATGACATGGTCCCCTCTCTGGGGCAGATTTAGTTTGGACTTTAATCTTGTCTGCTAATAAGGCAGCTTTCTCTGGATGTTGCTGAGCAGAGGTCTCTATAGTCATGGAGAATGGAGTTGTCTTCATGTGTTTCTCCCTGTCCTCACCCTGCCACCCCTGTCCCGTCCCTCACTAATGTTCAATGTTGGGGCCACTAACAGTCCATTTCCAGCTGAAATCTCTTCATACCTGGCTCTCTAGGTGGTACTCGTACCTTCTTTCCTCACCTACCCAAGGCTGCAAGGAAGTCTTCTTTCTTCCTGCACTTGTGGCTGGAGGAGCTCCCCAGCCAGCCAGCATCCCAGAAGCTAGTGTAGGGAGGGGACATGAGGTTAGAATACAGGAAGATGACTACGGTTAGAGTTCAAGATTGTAAGGTGCAGAAATGGCAAAAAAATGGGCATCTGTCCTGATTTTCCTGAGCAATCACAAATCCAGATAGTCTCTTCTTTGTCCCACAGAGTAGTGATGGCATATCTAGTTGATGGAATGTGATGCAGTCATTTAAAATGACATGGATGAGTTTAAAAGAAAGGAGAGGGACTTCCCTGGTGGTCCAGTGGGTAAGACTCCATGCTCCCAATGCAGGGGGCCTGGGTTCAATCCCTGGTCAGGGTACTAGATCCCCCATGCCTCACCTAGGGGCCCGCATGCTGCAACTAAAGATCCCACATGCAGCAACTAAGACCTGGTGCAGCCAAATAAATAAATAAATATTTTTTTTAAAAAAGAAGAAGGAGAAGATGTTTATATTACAATAAGTTTAAAAATCAAGATGAAAAATTGTAAACACAGTATGATCACAATTATATAAAAACAAAAAAGCACACATCCCCCACCCCCCAAAAAAAACAGGCATATGAAAAAGAATGAAAGTAAATATACCAAGTATTAAAAATGACTTTCCTGTGGGTAACAGGACTATGGTGATTTTTTTCCTTCCTTTTAGCTTTTTTCTTATATTTCTCAAGTATTCTATAATAACCCTCATATCAGTGTCTTAAATGGGAGCCAATTAAACTTGATAAAATCCCGAACAAACCTTTCTTACTGTTGGACTTTGTGTCCTGAATTTTGGCTTAGAGATACAGCTGCCATGACTGAGATAACCTGAGAACTCTTCTTCCTTGTCTCAACCTCTGTAAATCTGAAGTCAGGCAAGACCAGGTTCCAGGAAGACGTTTCGGGCATAGTTCTGTCTGGAGGCAGGGGCTGGACAAGGCAGCCTCTCAGAGCCCCTTCCCACCCCCGGTTGGCGATTATCTCTGCTGCACACAGCTTCTGCCAACAGTGAGCGGGCTCTAAGTGTGGTGACATTCTCTGAGTGGGGAGCAGTAACAAAAGTCTGGCTGGGATGGAGGCCGGGGGCGGGGAATCTGGAGTGAGTGCCTGAGCTGACCAGGAGCCAGTGATCTTTCTCCCTGGTGGGACTTGCACCTCCAGCTGCCAAGCATCCGGCAGGGCCCAGCCGCTTGGAAAGCTGGTGCCCGCTGCAGTGGTCCTGCTGCTGGCACAGCTCAGAGAGCACGGGGGTCACAGCTACTTCCGCGAAGGACTTCCCTAATGGTACACGGTGTCAGGTGTCTGTCTTGGGGTGTGGGAAGGATCACTTATCCTTTGAGCAGCAGTGGTTTTGAAGGAAGCAGCATGTCTCCAGGGTGGAAACTAGGATTTTCCCTCATAGCCCCTGTGTAAAAGTGAGCCTGGCGAACAGACATCCAGAGCGTGTCTTCCTCAGCTGTGTCTTGCCTGGATCCTCCATCTCCATCTCCTCAGGGCCCTGGCCCAGGCCTCCAAATTGGATTTTCTCCACTCCTCAAAAGCGAAAAGCCTCAGTTTACTGCAGCCTCCTGGATCGTGTTGCCCAGCCATAGAATGCTGGGACTTAACACTTTGAGGAAGGCTTACAGATCCTAGAGTTAGCAGGGTCTGGGAGTCAAGAATTGAGCTGTTTAAGGATAGGGATTGGATTGTGTGGAGTCATCTGCTGCCACTGCTGCTTTGAAAGACTCTGGCAAATGCTGGGGCTCCGTGGAGGCAGGTAAGAAGGGTTCTCTGTGATGGCTCTTAAGTGCTATACCATGATGTTCCCAGGGCGCTGGCCCTCCCAGGGCAGGTGGACCTTCTTGGTGGGACGCATGATGTTGCTGGATGCTGATGGGGACACATCAAGGGGAATTTCACTGGGGATGCAGGCATGCTTCATTTCTTCGTGCTCTCCAGGCATGGCACAAGGGGTTAATATCTTCAATGGCTCTATTTTGGGGCTAATGGAGTGTTCCTAGAATAAGACTCTTTGTTGAGTAATCTATTTCGGGAGGCAAGCCCCACTGGCATTTATGGTAAGCAATCCTGTGTATCTGGGGGTGTGGATGTGTGTGCAAGTGGTTTCTTGTTACTAATTAGAAACAGCTTCTTTGGGGAGCCAGGGGAAATGGAGGTGTGTGTGTGTGTGTGTGTGTGTGTGTGTGTGTGTGTGTGTGTGTGTGTGTGTGTGTGTGTGTGTGTGTGGATGTGTGTGTGTGTGTGTGTGTGTGGATTGCTTTTGCTGTAAAGAGTGGGGTAAATCGTGTGTGCCCATCTGATGGGGCAGTTGCCACAAACACCCGAGTAGGAGGATAAAGGTGGGGACCTTGGGACAGCAGGCAGCAGTGACCTGGCCCCTTCGTGGGGTGTCAGGCTGTGGAGATTGCCCATTTGTCATGCTCTTGATTCCCTGAAGCACGTGGGTAGGCTGGGTGTCGTGGCCCTCTAACGGCAGTCTGGAGTTAGGTGGTGTCTAGAAGATCTGTCCTGGGCTGTTTAAGGTCCCATCAACCAGTTCTAACCTGAAATAAATCTTAGATTCCACTTCCCATTGCAGCCTGGCCACTTATTCACTGGATTCCCTTCTGTCTCCCCACAGGCCAAATCCACATATGTCGAAGCAAGAGAGAAACCAAAGACCGTCCAGCATGGTCAGTGAAACGTCCACGGCTGGGACCACTTCTACCGTGGAGGCCAAGCCTGGCCCCAAGGTGAGCTCCTGGCCACTTCCCCTCTTCTGTATTTTGCCAGGCCCCTTTGTAGCCAGAAACCCATTTGATCTTCACCATAGTTTTGTGAGGGAGACATGTAAAAAGTATTCTCCCCAAATGACAGATCAGGAAATTGAGGCCAGTTGGGGTTATGTCACATGTCCAGGAAAACAGGTGATTGCTGACAGAACCAGGACTGACATCTATGTCCTTGGCCGCATTCTTCATTTTCCTGTCGTGTCTTTGGAGGGCCACACTTCTGTTCACATGTGTGTCAAAGACCGCATGGTGAGATTCACAACAGAAGGGCCCAGAGGTTTCTGTGCCCACAATATGGAAACACTGACTGAGGAGCAAGGAAGAGAACCAACATTGTAGAGAGGGGAGGATGCTGAGGAGTGAACCAGATAGGAGGGGTAAATATCTGGAAATTGACAAATTCTGTACCCAAAATGTAGCATTGCTCCAGAAAGCCATAGGACATATTAGGGCCAGCAGCTGCTGGTGAAAGTTGATTGAAAAATCCCTTTACTTTTTTTTTCCTCTGTGACCCAAACAGGAAGCTTGCTAGCTCTTGCACCTGCCTTTTAATTAGGATGCTGCGGGCGGGCCGTGTGCACGCCCATCCTCTGTCTTCTTGCTGTTCTTTTGATCAGAGGGCTCTGCTGCATAGATGAAGGCACAGGGAGCCTACAGCCCTCCTATCATGCAAATGCTTTTTGGGCCTCCCCAAATCCCCCCTGCTGCTAGAGTTCAAGTCTGCTCTTTCCTAGATCATAAAGTCCAGCAGTAAAGTCCACAGCTTTGGAAAGAGGGACCAAGCCATTCGGAGGAACCCCAATGTTCCGGTGGTGGTGAGGGGCTGGTTGCACAAGCAGGTGAGGAGACTGAGGAGGGAAGGGTGGCAGGGAGGTAGTTCTTGCTGAATTCCTTCCTTACCCTGACCCCCGGGAACTGGGAACAGGCTAATAATAAGCTTTCTGTTCCTGAGTTTGTCTGAAGCCAGTAGATTCTGCCCACTGTGCTAAGTGACTTGCTGTTCGTTTTTGTGAGTCGGCAGTCTGCTCAATGGCTGCAGTTTCCTTCCTCAAACCCACTTAACCGCTTCGGTTCCCAGTGCTCTTGGCTGTTCTGGGACTCGGGCCCGAGTGTGAGTGGGTCAGTATGAATCCAGCCTTACCGCCAATCCTCTGCCAGCACTTGCCTTCCTGATGTGAAAGAGCCTGTGTTATCATTTGCCTGAAAAATCCCATCTTTTCCTTTCCCCCAGTCTAACACATACCTAGCATCCTAGCACCTCAGATTCCAAATCAGCCCAACTCAGCTCACTGTCTCCTCACCCCTTACCTGTCTTTTTCCCCGAAACTGTTTTTTCTGGATCTTGGTGGGGTTATACCACCATTTTCCCAGGCACCCAGGTTGGAAACTTCAGCACCATCACCAGCTCCTCCTTCTCCCACAGGCCACCCTTCATCTCTAGCTTCACCACACTTCACCACAACTCCACCAGAGGCAGTTGTTCTGCCTCTGGTCCTCTGGCCTTGGATAGGCTGTGAGCTCCCAGGGTCAGAGAACACATCCCTTTTGTCTCCTTCCTTCTTTTCTTGTCATCCATCCATTCATCTACCCACCCACCCACCAACTGCCTGCCGTGTTCTAAGTGCTCTCACAGCAACGACAAAGAGATGAGTAACGTGGTTCCTGCCCCTTGAGGAACTCATGTCATAGTCTGCAGGGGGAAACATAGAAACACCTCTCACGTGTCATGTCATCACCCAGCACAGTCTCTCACATAGCATATTATCCAAAAAAACACAAATTCTGAGAGCAATGATGTGCATTTTTACTAAAGGCTTTGTGGGAAAACAGAGGAAGACATTACCTTTCACACTACACAGAATAAATTCCTAAATGTCCCCTTGAAATCTCTCCCCCCAGTTCTGCTCCGCATGGCAGCTCCCACAGCTCTCCAGCCTCTTCTGGCCAGAACTCCTCTGGCATCACCCTCTCTTAATGATATCCTCTTCCCTCACAGCTCTGTTCTCATTCTCTTTTCTTACCTGAATAATCTAACCCTCTGACTTTTTCCACTTGCATCCCCGTCTCCTCCGTTAAACAAAAGGATGCGCCTTTGAAATGTGGAGGTAGAGGGAAGGTATTGTAAATAATCCTTCTCCCCAACAGACACCCCCTGGCCCAGGCCCCTCGGCTCCTTGGCTGTGCTGTAGCTGTAACCAAGGTCTGTGTACAGTGCTGTGGGCACACAGCAGAGAGAATGTAGCTATGCTTGGGGGAGTCCTGAAAGGCTTTCCAGAGGAACTGACATTTGAAGCAGATGTGGAAGGATGGAGAAGAGCTTTTCAAACAAAGCAAGTATCATATGCCAGATCACCTGGTTAATGCAGAAGATAAAACCAAGAAATGCAGGAGCTTAGCAAGTTTTTAACACTTTAGTAAATGGAGAATGAATACAATTTTTAAAAATTTAAGCCTGTCAAAAACTTTTGCAGAAGGAAGACAATTTTAACAGCTAAACATGGCTCTGGAATTTTCCTAGGTTTGGGAGAAAAGTGACCCTAAAACTACTATTTTCCTACCCTAGCCATATTTTAAAAATTTTTTCACAAGACAATCCAGGTCTTTTTCTGTTGAAAGGAAGGAAAAACACAGCAAAATCAGTCCTTTGTGGTAGATAACTGAACTTAGTCTAATGAGAACTTTGCCTCATTGATTAATTAGCTAACTTAAACTCTTTGTTTCATACTATGTAAACCAATTTTCTAATCAGTATATAAGTGAAGATATTTTACAGTGTAGCACCTGAATCAGTGAATGAATGAAGGAAAGAAGGAATAAATAAATAACTTCCCTTTTGTTTAAAAACTGATTTCTTTCTTAATGGATGAACTGTATTTTGGGGGTTTTTTGGCCACACTGCGCGACATGTGGGAGTTCCCCAACTAGGGATCGAACCGCGCCTTTTAGTGGAAGCATGGAATCGTAACCACTGGACTGCCAGGGAAGCCCAAGAACTGTTTTTTTTTTTTTTTTTTCTCTCTCGTGGTACGCGGGCCTCTCACTGTTGTGGCCTCTCCTGTTGCAGAGCACAGGCTCCAGACGCGCAGGCTCAGCGGCCACGGCTCACGGGCCCAGCCGCTCTGTGGCATGTGGGATCTTCCCAGACCGGGGCACGAACCCGTGTCCCCTGCATCGGCAGGCAGATTCTCAACCACTGCGCCACCAGGGAAGCCCTCAAGAACTGTAATTTTGAATTCATATCTTCCTTTCTAAAAGGAGGATGCTTGTGATACACTAGCCTGTTTACAGGAAACAAAACTTCCTGGGGATAAGCCATCGTTGGATCTAAATTTTAATGTCCTATTCAAAGAATGGCTATGCAGTAAAAACTTATTAATTTATTGAAAGAAAGTGAATATGGGCAAGTCTCGGTTCCAGAATCAGGCTGTACATGACTGGGGAGGGGGAACAGTATGTTCAGATATTGCCCTGATTAGTTTCCTTTGCTTTGCAGGACAGTTCTGGGATGAGGCTGTGGAAGAGGAGGTGGTTTGTGCTTGCTGATTATTGCTTGTTTTACTATAAAGGTGAGCTGAGGCTCAGGCCACCAAGGGGTCTTTGTGCCAGAGGGGGTGGTGAGGTGATGCAAATGGTGGTCTTCTCAAATCCAGTGAATTGACCAGTGGCCTGAGCTAATTGATGACCTGTTAACCTGCCAGAGTGTTCACTTTTACATATGTGCATGGTTGGTGATTTCATTTTTACCAGTCCCAGCACTGGAAGTGTCATTTGTTGAGTTAAAATAATAGAATCTGGTTTGCCTTCTACTTAAGGTCTCAAGATCTGGAGGTTTTCCAGCTTCTGCCCCACATGGGGCACAGGCAAACCTTTGATTCAATTTGGAGAGAGATGGGAAGTATAGGTGAACATTATATTTTGTAACCTGTTATCTGGATTTATCCCCTGTTATTGGATGGGCAACTGGTGAATTAAATTGGCCATATGAACATTTGTGGAGCCCCAATACATAGAATTAGGGGCTGTGCAAAGGTGAGAAGGAAGTAAGGCTCAAAATATGGAGGAAGAGATAGCCTAATTTTAAGACAAGACTAGGTTTTGGAAGACATCCAAAGTGCTTAGGCAGTTCAAGAGGAACAAGAAGCCAAATCCATATTGGAGAACTTGGGCAGGCTCCTTAGAAGAATTAGGGCTCGAGTTGGGCTTTTTAGGTTAGGCCCATGTGTAGGGGGGGAAGATGGGCATTTAGGCAGAAGAAACAACTTGATTAAAGTTCTAGAAGCAGAAGAAAGTGGAATGACAGACCTGCAAAGCCAGAGTGAGTCTTGCATGGAGCACACACTAGGAGATAAGGCTCAGGAGGTGGGTAAGAGCCAAAATGCAAAAGGGCTGTGACACTAGGCAGAGGAAGTTGGACTTCATTCTGTATCCAGTGGACGGTCAGCAAGTGCCTTTGGGTGGGACAGCAGTGGGACCAGTTCTGTCATTAGGAAGTTACCTCTGGTAACGAAGACGGTTTGGGGGAGGAAGAGCATAGACGTAAAAGGTAGGATATTTCACACCTGCTCTCACATTGCCTATGAGGTGTGTACCACCCAGCATTCCCTTCCCCATCCTTTACAAAAGTTTAAATATCACCTTCTGAAGCCTTCTCCACTTCCCCAGGCTGTGTGCCACTCCTGTCTGTGTGTTCCCGCAGCACTTGGTATGCCTTGTATTTCAGGAGTTAGCCGGTCGAGCTGAGCGTGTTTACATGCCTGTCCCTCTCCTCGGGGACAGGGCCCTGTCTGATTCACCTGTGTAGTTCCAGCACTAGCACAAATGTCCCCAGAGCACCTGAATGGGCAATCCGTGATTGCAGTCATCCTGGGAGAGATAAGGAGCCTTGAACTAGGGCAGTGGGACGGACCAGCCCACGGAAGGTGCCACAGAAGGTTATTCAGATTTGTATTTCCATTCAAAGACAGCCGAGAAGAAGTGGTCCTGGGGAGCATTCCTCTGCCCAGCTACGTGATCTCAGCAGTGGCCCCCGAGGATCGCATAAGTCGCAAGTATTCCTTTAAGGTACTGCCCCCCGGCTCCTCCAGTGCAGCAATTCCATCCTAAGAAATGTTGTGTTCCCCAAAAAAGCTTCACAAAAGCAGTTGTTTCTGCTGGGGGTTGGGGGAAGAAGTTAAGAGGTTGAGCGTTTCAGACTCACGTTAACAAAGTTATCAATTCTTTAAACAAGAATAATACCACATCACAGTACTTTCATTTGTATCTTAGCTTTTGAGTCCCCCAGCCTTGCTTAAGTATTTAGACCCCTCTTTTCCTGCTGCTATTTCTGTGACTAGTATCAGCACAGCCCTTCTCATGCTTTCATACCGCTGTCACTGTCCCCGGTGACTCCAGAGTTGCTGTGGGTTAAAGATTCTGGATCCTCCTTCGCTTCACGTTGCATGATATGGTATTGCTTTATTTCGGTAAAACCTTTTGTGACTGAGAACCACTTTTATCCGTGTTACCTCATCTGATCCTTTGGGGAGCCTGTGAGGTCAGGATCATTAGCTTCATTTTATAGATTAGGAACATGAGGATCAGAGAGCTGAAAAAACTTGCCCACAGTCCCAAAGTTGGAAGATGATGGAGGCAGATCTCCACCCTGAACTCTGTCCTCTTTCAGTTGCATTACAGGGAGGGAGGACAATTTCTTTCTCTTCTTTGCTTTTCTTCCATGTCTTACTCTGGTCACCCGTATACACATTGCAGGAGGTGGGAGGTGGTTTCAATTAATGTTTATTGTTATCGTTTTAGGAATACTGTTGTATTAAATTGTTCAGAGCCTCTCTTGCTTATTGTTGGCTCTGAAAACATTTTGTTCGATGGGTGTCACCCTGGTCTTTTGCAGCCTGAAAGCCTTCCTCAGAAAAACCTTCCCTTCTAGGGTTTAGTGTTGCTACTGGGCAAACGATCGGGATAACGCTGTTGCACGTGAATTTGGGGGTGGGGGAACAGCGTTTGGGATATCCTCAGAGTAACTGATTATAATAACTATATATAGTTCATCTTAACGCTTCGTTGGGAGGTGTGAAAATACATTCTAGGAAAACATCTTTTATGTGTCGTACATTCTTCTTTTTTTAATAGGCTTCACCAAGAGTGTTCCCTAAATATATTTTCTGGGAGACAGAAGGCATGCATGTTTGGGGGGATGATTGGGGTCTTCAGGGTCTGAGAAGGGAGAAAAGCTATTGCAGTCAGAATGGGTGATGTTCAGGTGGTTCTCCAGACAGGGCTGTGGTTTCCTGAGTGTGAAAGAGTTCCCTTCCCTTTGGGTTGCAGTGTCATTCTTTTAGGAACCTGAGGATGGGCCCTGGGACAGTTCAGGATCCATGTTCTTGGGCATACTGAGGAGTGTGCAGTATTTTGTGTCCTGGGCCTTACGCTTGCCTCTGATATCAATTCTTCCCAGTTTGCAGAGCTGAAATTCTCTGACTGTTGCTAGGGCACCTTGCCTGAGATTGTTCAGAGTATCTGTAGTGGTACATAGGCAGAGCCTGAAGGGTTATGTGGTTCTCTCTTGTCTGTCTTTTCTAACTGTACTCGCAGGCAGGCAGCTCCTAGACACTGTCAGGGAGCCAGGGTGCTAGATGCACCCTGAGGCTCCTCTAGGTCTGTAGGAGGAGCCAAGCAGGGCTCTCGGTGGCCTTTAGGAGCCATCGTTCCCCCCCACCCCACCCTTGAGCTTTAGTCACAGCCTGGAATGCCCTGAAGAGTTCCCCAACTCTTACTTACTTCTCCTTCAGGTGTCTGCTCAGGGGCCACCTCCTCCAGGAAGCCTTCCTTAAGTCCTCGGGTTAGGTACTTTTCTTCTGAACATCCACAGGTCTGGTATCACTGCACTATAAATGGTTGATTACCCATTCAGAGCTTTCTCCAGGAAAACTAACCATCAGCTAGTTCTGCCAGGGTAGATGGGGCTAGTCCCATTCTGCAAACAGATAACATGGAGCAGTCATTTGTAGTAGGAGTTGTGGTGAATGACACTCCTTATACTTCCCAAGTTAAGGTTGGTTCAGGCTTACTACTGTTTCATGTTTAGTCCTCTGTAAGTCAGTGATTGTTCACTGAATCACCTTAGCTTACTCAAGTAAATGCCTGCCCCAGAAGCCGCTGTGGAACCCTTAGCTGCAGGCTGAGTTTGCCTGGACTCCCTTGGCACTGGGCTGGATGGATTCAGATATGTGAATGTCACAAGCAGGCCCATATTTAATATCGTTTTTGGACCTGGATGTTAGGCATGTGAGTGGAGAAGTGAATGCTGACAGTTCACCTGAGAGATTTTATCCATGACCATTGGTGATTTTAGAAACATGTCATTTTCCAGATTCTGTTTAGTTCTCTCATTTTGCTTTCTCTGACTGGTCCTTGCATGGCGTCTGTCTGTCATTCTGGATCCAGATTATCAGACTAGTGATCTGTATCAGACTCATTTCTGGATAGAGCCTGAGAGCGCTGTACAGAGAAGCTTGGACTCAGAGTCAGATATTCCTAGGTGTGAATCCTGCCTCCAACTTTTCGTTCATTCAAAAAACATTTATTGGGCACGTACTATGTACCAGGCACTGTTCCTGGGGTTATAGTAGTGAACAAAATAGACAGAGTCCCTGCTCTCATCGAGTTTATATTCTGGAGAAGAGAGAGATGATAAACAAGCATGTAAAATAAAGAATACCAGGTAATAGGTGCTGTGAAGAATCTGTGACCAAGCGTGGAAATCTAGGAAAGTTACTTAACTTCTCAGAGCTTCACTTACCACATCTGTAAAAGAGATTCTGTTCCTTCCTTATAAGGCTGTTGGGCTTAAAATGAGATTAAAGTCACGGAAGTACCTAGGAGACACATAGTAGGCACTCTGTAAATCTTCCTATTTCCACATCATTTTCCTATGTGGATTTGGTGAGCTTTTTCCTTGCGAATTTAAAGGACCTTGCTTATCAGAGCACAAGGGGGAAAACCTCTTGTTCGCAGTCCATTGCAGTTGCTCTTCCCAGTACCTGTGTGGAACACGTGAAAGCACCTTGAGGCTTCCTGACGTATAGTAGGTGTGCCAGGGTCTCCAGTCAAGTGTTAGACTGCTCAGCTGAACTTTGTATTGCCTCTTTGGCGAGACAAAAGAGCAGCTTCCTTGATGGGCGTACATCATGTTTCATGCCCAAGCAGGAAGCAGAGTGAATATCTGCACCGAGCTGCCTGCTGTTGAGCAGCTGATTTTTGAATCAATTCCAGTCAGCAGGTGCTTCAGAAGAACCAAAACAGGGATTCCCGAGAGTCTGCTTCTATGGAATGAGGGTTTTTAAAAAAAATCTCTTTCTCAAATAAACCTTGAATTGACTGTGTGCCCCTCCCTAAGTGGGAGTAAGAGAAGTAGGAAACAGATACAGCTGCGGGGCTTTTGCTGTGGGGAACAGACACAGCTGTTCCTAGGCCTGGCTTCACCAACAAAAGGGAATCCAGCCCGTGACGTTTTTTCCAGGTGTGGAAATAAGCTGGGTGGTGCGTGGGCTTTTAGTCTGGAAGAAGGGAGAACCTGGCCGGGGCGTTTCTGGTTTTTGCTCCTGGAAGTGAGATGCACACTAACCTCTCTGACCTGGGTTTCCGTCTTCTCCCTCCAGGCCGTGCACATGGGGATGCGAGCACTCATCTATAATAGCTCTCAGGCCGAGCAGTCAGGCATGAGGACCTACTACTTCAGTGCTGACACCCAGGAGGACATGAACGCTTGGGTCAGGGCCATGAACCAGGCTGCACAGGTGCTATCTCGATCGTCACTGAAGAGGTCAGTCCCCATGGAGGGTCCCTGCCAGAGCTCTTCCTACACAGGTGGGGGAACCCAAATAAGAACTCTTGGATGCCCAGAATTCCACCGTTCACTCACTCGTATTAAGCATTGCCCTCTCTTTGAAGTCCTTTTAAATGGTGACCTCTTCCAGGAGGAGACTGTTTACAGGGCCAACGCAAGCTGCAGGCAGAGCTGGAAGGTCCCCTAGGAATTATCTAGTCCACTGTCCTCATTAAACAGAGAAACAGGAAGGGCTGGGAGGGTGAAATGACTGCCTGGGATACACAGCCTTGGTACCTGGTTGTATGTTTCTCAGTCTTTCTTCTCTTGTGTTTGGTGGGAGGGAAAACATTGGGGGCTAAGATTGGGGAGGAGGGAGCGGACAGACAAGAAAAATCTTGCAAACTGGAAACATGCCACTGACGGCCCACCTTGTTGTTGGGAGCTGACTTGGGAGCTGTCTTCCAGCTGCCTCTTCCCTCGAGCGGGCCAACCAGGGTACCATCAGGGATCTTGAAGTTCCTGAGTCTGTTGACTGTGGGTGATTCCCTGTGAGAAGGCAGAGGAGAAACGAGTGGAGTCGTGGGCTTGGAGAAGGTGGGGCAGTCCTGGAAAGTCAGGGTGCCTTTAGCCAGTCCCCATCTGACATGAGCCCCGTTCTTCACTCTCTGGACACCTTGCTCTGCTTAGAGGCCTCTTTGACAAAGGTCTGTTAGTGAGGCCTCAAAACAAGAGTAGTGTTCTCCAGCAACCTAAAGACAAGATTCTTCAGTAACTGCAAATGGGTTTCACATGGATGTTTTTATATTGCCCACCTTTTCCAACTCATGTGTATGCAATTGTTGGTGTTAGTGGTACTTCCTAGCTTCATGATATCTTTCCTGAGACGATCAGACCCTTGATATAGATAGTGACCTCCCTCAAGAGGCCAGGTTGGGGTCAGGCTCTACCCTTGGAGCTTCCTAGCAACTCAGTCGAGCATTTGTCATGCTGGGGTTTTTTTTCTGTCTATTTTTCAGTATCCTAGGCTTCAGGTGGGAATCACCTTTTGTATATTCTGCACGCCTGACATATAGTAAGACATATAGTGTCTCTTGAGTGAGTAAGTGAGAGATTGGAAGAATGAATGAATATGTTGAACAGAACAGGACCAAAGATTGTCCTGGAGGTTTCCCCGTGGTCCCTGAATCAGTAACTCTTAACTACAGGTATTCGGTCAGGTTTGCCTCTACTTAGCATTGTCATCCAGCCTGAATTTTTCTGTTGTGTCCATAATGATGATATGAAAGCCTGTGCCATTAACCTGCAGGTACTCTGTTCAGAGTGACATTGGCATTTCCACCTTCATCCTAGGAGAAGGAAACTGGGCATGTTTGACATGACTTAATCCTAGTGTACATGCTCACTGTTTCCTAGTTTCTGTTGTTCATTCTTTTTTTAAAAAAAATTGTTATTTATTTATTTATACATACATACATACGTACGTACAAAAAGTGAAGACATTCCCTGGCGGTCCAGTGGTTAGGACTCCACACTGCCAATGCAGGGGACGCAGGTTCGATCCCTGATCGGGGAACTAAGATCCCACATGCCACGTGATGCGGCCAAAAGAAAAAAAAAATCAGCACAATAAAGGCGAGAAAAATTAAAAATTAAAAAAAAATACAGGGGCTTCCCTGGTGGCACAGTGGTTGAGAGTCTGCCTGCCGATGTAGGGGACGTGGGTTTGTGCCCCGGTTCGGGAAGATCCCACATGCCGTGGAGCGGCTGGGCCCGTGAGCCATGGCCGCTGAGCCTGCGTGTCTGGAGCCTGTGCTCCGCAACGGGAGAGGCTGCAACAGTGAGAGGCCCGCGTACCGAAAAAAAAAAAAAAATGCAGAAAGTAAAGAGAAATATCCTTGGTCACCTTCCCAGGGTTACCTCTGTTACCAAGTTAACAGGGATCCTTTTAAACTATTTTCTATTCATATATGTGCGTGTATGTGCTTATATAAATATAGAGGGGTTTTTTGTGCTTTTTTAATAGCATGAATGATATTGATCTTGAAAATCATTCTGTATCAGTGTATATGGGCTACCTTTATTTTTGACTGTTGTATGGTACTTCATAAGGTAGAGGTACCACAATGTATTTAAGCATGTGCCATATCTTGGATAGCTTATTTTTTGTCCTCTTTTACCGTTGTAGTTAGTTGTGTAATGAAAAACTTTCTACAAGCCTCTGCATGTGTGAGGCTTTCAGATTGCTAGGTCAGTATACAATGCATTTTTAATTTTAATCAATACCACCAAACTGCCCTTTAAAGAAAGCTGTATATTCCACTAGTGAGAGCGCTCATTTCCCCACATCTTTGCCAACAGTTGATATTATCAATCTTTTTCATTTTTGCTGAGCTGCTGTGTATATAAATGGTATCTGGTTATTTTAATGTGTATTTTCATGATGGTAGGGACCTTTTATATTTATTGACCACTTGTATTTCCTCTGCACTGAATTGCTGGTACCTATTCTCTGCCCATTTTTCTACCGAGTTGCTTGCTTTTCCTTGGTGCTTCCTTTCCTACATGTGCTGATATCTGCCCAGTTAGGAATGCAGCTTAGCCTATTGCAGAGGTTGGTTATAGGCTCTCCAGTCTTGTAATTTAGTCTGTAATATTCTGGCATTTTCCCTGTTCTCTTGGATTCCTCAGAGATCACCTGAGAGGTTTCTTTTCTTTTTTTTTTTTTTTTTTTTTTTTTTTTTTTTTTTTTTTGGTACACGGGCCTCTCACTGTTGTGGCCTTTCCCATTGTGGAACACAGGCTCTGGATGCACAGGCCCAGCGGCTACGGCTCACGGGCCCGTGGGATCTTCCCGGACCAGGGCATGAACCCGCGTTCCCTGCGTCGGCAGGCGGACTCTCAACCACTGCGCCACCAGGGAAGCCCCTGAGAGGTTTCTTGAGCCCATCTCCGAGTTCCCTTAGGGCCCTGGTGTGCTAACAGCTGGGCCTTTTCCATCTTCCTCCCCACCTTGGTCTTTCAGTCTCTCCTAACCAAGGTTGTTCTCTTATTCATGATGAAGTTCATTCATCTTGATGAAGATAAGGAACTAAATCCAGAAGTTGAAGAATTCAACTTTATTTGTGCTGTGGTCATCTTCCCAAGCAGAGATACCTATGTCTCATATTTTTTTTAAAGTTCTCCCCTTCTTTATTTTAATTCTTAGAAAATAGAAATTTTTGTTTTCTTTTACTTTGCTTTAAATAAACAAACCTCATTCCCTTCTAGACTTTACCATTTTCGTAGTCATTCATGTAGGCCCATTCCACTGGATTTGTATTTTATCTCTGCTTGATGCATTTCTTGTGTCCTTTTATAACGTGAGCTCTGAGAGCTCCCTGTGTTTTTACATTGGTTTCTTTCTACTAGCAATGTTAAATGGGTTCATTCTTGTGTCCCAGCTTTGCTCAGTTCTTCGTGCCTGACTAGGGCACTGGGTCAAAGATAACTTGAGAATGAGATCAGGCTTAATAGGAAAAAGTGCTGTGATTGATAAGTGATGTCTGCCTTGAACCGTTCAGGATGAATTTGCTAGCTGAGATTAGGATTTTTTTTTTGTTGTTTTTTTAAACTTTTTCCTACCTGAAGATTTTGTAATTAACTATCGGATTTTGGTTTCAGAGGGGCTCCTTCCCTTCTCCACTGGGCTGCCTTCCAGATCTCAGGCCATTTGTATTGCCCCTAGCTTTTTTCTGAACTTTTAAAATGTGTTCTTACTATGCTCTTAATAAACTCTTAAAATCCCATAATCATCTTTGCCCAAGGTTTCTTCCCCATTTAAAAAAAAAAAAAAAAACTTGTTATACCTTCTGATGCAGACGAAAAGCAGAATAGCATTTCCTCTTAATTTTCTAAGAGATAAAATTGTCAGCCAAGGAAATTCAGACTTATTAAATGTTCTATTTTACCAGAATAAGATGTCATTTGGTTAGTTAGAAGTATTCATCATGCAGGACTACATCTTGCCTCTCCTCCACTTTGGTGATCTGCTCTGCAAAACCTCCATCTCTGTTATGTGGGTGGCCCCAACCACCCAAGTGATTGTTCTCTCCCTCCTTGTTTCTCACCCAAAAGCTTCTATCCTTATTCGTGGTACATTAGGACTTCTGACTGCAGGTAAAAGAAAATGCAAATTTACCTTCAAAGGGGAGGAATTTATTGATTCATGTCAATGAAAAGTTCAGGATAGCTTCTAGCTCTAGAAACAGCTGGGTTCAAGGCTCAGACAGTATCATTACAAGTAATTCTCTCAGGCTCTGCCTGCCTGGGCTGGATTCATTCTTAAACTCCATGTGGAGGTCCCTGGCATATCTAGGACCTGGTGGCTAGATAGCTGCAGTAGCCTCAGACTTGTGTTGTCCAAGTTAAGTTCAGCAGGAAAGAGCCAGAGTCTTATCCAGAAGCTCTGAGGTCTTATTCTGATTAGACAGGCTTAGGTCACATTGATTCCCAAAATCACACACTGTGGCTAGGGAATGCATGTACTGATTGGCACAGACCTGGGATACATGCTTCACTTCTGAGAACTAGACCATGGGGACTGAGAGCCAGGTAGGTGTGGATTCCCAAGTAATGCTAGGGTTATGGGCAGAGGAAGGAGAAATGACTTGATGGGATGTGGTAAATGAGATGCAAACAACCAGTATCCAGGCCTCTTCCTACTGTATCAATTTCTTTTGCCTTAAGTACTAACTCCTCCCAGAGTTTAGTCTCTGAAGTTGGGTAGACTGGGGTTTAAATCCCAGCTTTACTACTTTCTAGCTGTGTCACTTGTGCAATTTAGGTATGCTTTTTAAACCTCAGTTTTTCTAAGTTATCGGATTTTTGCAAAGATTAAATTAAATGAGTGTATAAAGTGCTTACTTTGCACGTTGCCTAAGACATAGTTGATACTCCATCTCAGATGTGCTAGCTTCCATAGGGTTTGGTTTAACAATGTCATTGGGTCTTTTTCCTTTGCACCCTTCCAGTTTCATCGTTAATGCTCTGGATTACATTGATGATGAATCTCCTGTGAGCAAATCATACTCTCTCCCTTGCCAGGATGTGCCCGTCCCCTAGCAGTGTGAGTTGTGGCTCAGCAATCCAGGCTCCCTGCAGTGCTGTCCCTCGGCCTGCCCCTCGCCGCTCTCCTCCTCCAGCCTCTTCCTACATCCTATAACCACAGAGGGTGCTGAGCACCCTTGCTGCACCTCCTCCCTTTGTCCTCTGGTTTCCTACACAGGCTTCAGGGTCTCTTGATAGACAAGTATTCTTGAGACCCCAGCCCTATGCTGTAAGGAGCACCAAGCACTGTGGCCAGAGCCTGCCCTCTACCTCCTTCTGTCCATAATTTCTTCTCCCCTATTTCCATGTTCTTCCACTTACCAGATTTTGGATTCTGGTTTTTGATTCTCTACAGCCTCCTTGACATTTGTCTTCTGAGTTCCCCCCCGTTGAACTGGTCTGAGGTTCCTCATCTGCAAAATGGGGACGACCCCCGCCTTCTTGGGTCTTCTCTTGTCTAAGGATGTCTTGTTCTTTCCAGTAAGCTAAAGCACTAAGCAAGGAGGTCAGCTTGTCGTTACAGTTCACAAAACTGACAGGCAATTCAGATAGGAGGGCCTATCGGAAGACAACTTATCTCTGTTTATCAGTTTCCAAACCTCTCTGTCTGTGGTGTAACTATAGTCCTGTCTTGGGACTGAAGGAACTTATAGCCTAGTCACCTTTGGCATAAAGTCCAATCTCCTCAGTAGGGCTTTTGATCCCTGCCTGAGTCTGGTCCCTGCAGGTGCCTTTGGCTCACATTATGCTATTCCTTATCCTCTCGGCCCCAACCATACTCAAATTATTGAATTGGGTGCATTTGTCTGTGCTGTTGTCCACTTAGTCTTCTATTCTACAGTTATTTATTGAGGGCATATTGTGCGTCAGACACTGTTAAGCATGATGAAAAATACAGCAGTCTTCAGTAGAGAGGCAAAGTCCCATGCATTCTTGGGTGGGTGAGGGGGAGAGAGACCATATATAGGCAAACAAATCAACAAGATGATTTTCTATCATGATCTATGCATGAAGGCAGTAAAATGGAGTGATGAGATGGGTAGGGACTAAAGGGCAGGGAGTAGCCACTTTTGTTTGGGTGGTCAGGGGAGGCCTCCATATGGGGAAGGTGTGGAGGTGAGGCCTGATTGATGCAAGCAAGTTGCATGTGTAAAACTTAGAGTATTCTGGGCAGAAGGTATGGTACTTACAAATGCCCTGAGGCAGGAATGAGCTCAGTTTATTCAAGGAACAGACAGCTAGGGAGTCGTGGCTGAATCAAAGCGAGGCAGGGGGAGAAGAGACTGTGATGAGCTCTGGCAGGTAGATGGAGGTCCGTATCATGAGGCCCAGCATCCCTCTGGGCCTTGCTCATTTGCTCCCCTGGCCCTCACCCTTATTAGAACACTTGAGCACAGCCTTCAGGTCCTAGCCTTTGCATATTTCTTCCTTGTTTGACCCTCAGTGTGTCAGATGCCTCTGCTTACAGCACTCTTTTGTTCCTTATGCATAGAACTTTCATGTCAAAGTTATGTTGGCCTGCTTTCTCACTGTCACTCTGCTAGACTGTACGCTCCTTGAAAATGAGAATAGTCCTGGCACATAGTAAGCATTCAGTTAATGGATGAGTGTGTGGATGTTTGGCTGGCTGGGCATCCGGGTGGTTGGATGGATGAAGAAAACTTCTGCCTATAAGATGTTCAGATAAGGACTTGGGGTGTCTGAGAGCAGTCTGAGCACTGCTGTGGGAATGATTGTGGGGAATCAGCCTGCTCAGAAGTGGCCCACACGTTTCTGGCTATCTGCACTCTCTTCAGAGCATGGAATCTTTGGCCTTCCAAACTCTGATCACTTTGGTTAAAGTGTGGCAGGACAACACCTGAGGTTGGACAAGCCCCTTGGACCCTTGACAGAAGGAATTTATAGACATGTTTTCAGCCCAGGTGCAGGGCTTTGGAGTTGGATCAGATGGAATTTGAGTCCTGCTTATGCCACTGGTTGCATATTCAGAGCAAGTTGCTTAACCTCTCTGAGTTTCACGTTCATTACCTATAATGAAACAATAATATCTCTAGCTTTGTGCCATGATAAGAAGAGATAATATATTTAAAGTGCTTAGCTTAACTTACTTCTGCAGTTAGTAAGTGCTCACCAAAGTCCATGTCTTTCAGTAGAGACAATTTATTATAAGTAATCTGGTGTTCATGTGAGTGCCCTCAGCCTCTCTGGGCTTGACAGTACTGACCTTGCAAGATTTTTTAGGGATTAGAGATGGACTCTGTCAGGTTCCTGGCACACAGTAGGACGCAGCATATAATAACCAAGCATTGGCCACAAAAAATGAATGACCCAGACTGTAACTGCCGTAGAGAGATGGAAAGTGAGTGAGCTTGGTGCGTGCCAGAACTCCAGACTGGCTCAGGTTGGGCTGTGACAGTTGAGCATTACTTACCCAGCTAGAAGGAAGAGGGAAAGATTCTCCGGGCAAGAATGAACAAAATGAGGAGACCTGTCAGCCATTATATATCTTTCCTTTCTTCTTCGTCTGGTTTCTCAGGTCCTTAAAACTTCACAGGGGACTTTGCCAGTAGCCACTCTGCTGAGGCAAGTGATGGCCTCAGGTGCGAGTCTGATGTTACATTTATCCTTCAGTCTCACTCTTCTCTGGGGGAGGACAGGCCCTCTTCTTGTTTATTTAGAGCAGAGCGTGAAAGGCAGCAAGTTATCTTCCCCCATCCCAGGGGAACTGCCCTATTTAACTCTGGGGAAAAGTAGAAACCAATTCCTTTCTCCATTTCTCTCCAGCCATTTCCTTCCTCAAATCTAGGAACTAATTCAACTGAACAAGCCTGCCTTCATGCTCCCTCCAGACTTTGGGCCCATTCTCTTCAGCCTTTTATACAAGTCTATGGACTGTGCTCATGGTGGATTGTAGCTTTCGAGCCCACTGTCCTCCTGAGCCTTGGGGTCAGTGCTGAGGAACTTCTGCCCTTGACCTGGCTCAGACCGGACTCTCTAAGGATATCAGTGGCCTGACCCTTGTTCTTGGGCTATTAGTTTGGTCATTTAGGTATGGTGAGTAGGGAGGGATCCTCCAGTGGGATTGCAACAGGAAGGCTATGTCTGCCAACAGGACCAAGGTCCAGCCAAGCTCCTACAAGCTGTCGTTCCTTTTCTCACCCAAGTCTTTGAATGAGATTTCAGGTGTGTGTGTGTGTGTTTAACATTAAGATAGAAGTAAATATTGTTCCTTATTTCCTGGTGAGATAGAGGGTTGGGAGGCAGAATAAAATAATAGTCAGTGTACAACTGCTTGGTATGATTTGTTTACTTCCAAGTTCTTGTGAAGGACAGGAATAAGATAGAAGTATCTTCAGTCTGAGATAGGTGCTCTTCCCACTTGCAGGGGAAAACAAGGATTTTCTCTAAGCAGACGTAAAGCATTGCTGTGATGTGCTGAAAATGGGGGAGCCCAGTCCCTGCTAATGGTGGGCTCAGCCCCTGGTATCAGTTAGGGATTGCGTTTGGTTGCCAGTAATAGAACAACCCAACTTAGGGTGGCATAATCAAATTGGGTTTTAGTCTCACTAGCAGGGATCCAGAGTCAGTTAATTTGGGCTAATATAGTAGCTCCATGATGCTATCAGGGACCCAGGCTCTTTCTCACTTTCTACCCAGATTTTGGCAGGTGGCTTTCATCCTCATTTTTGTCACCTTGCAATCCAGCATAGAGTCTAAATTCCAGGCAGGAAGAAGAGAAGGGTTAGCTAAGAGAGCTAAGCGTTCCTTCTTTTAAAGGCTTTCCTGGAAGACCCATCCAGCAATTTCTGTGCACATCTTATTAGCTAGATTTATGTTACACCGTCAGCTCCAAGGGAGGTTAGGAAATGTAAGTTTTTTGTTGGGTACATTGCCACTTTGAAAAAACTGGGGCAAGGAAGAAGGAGGGAATAGATATTGGAAGCCAGTACATTTATATTTGAGGACACGCTATGCACCAGCCCCGGTGCTGTGCTCTTTCTGCGCATTGTCTCCTTTAATCCTCAAAACCACCCAAGGAGGCGGGGGTTGTCCCCATTTTGCAGATGAGGAACCTCAGACCAGAGAGGTCAGGAACTTGCCCAAGGTCACCCAGCTTCTGTGGGCTGGAGCCAGCTCTTGAATCCAGGTCTGAATGTCTCTAATCCTATGCACTCTGGGTTTGTCAAGCTTGAGAAGTGACACATGTGGCCAAAATGGTCACCAAATGTCAGGAATTCCCTGTGTTTTTGAATAGTCACTGATTCCAGGTGCTCACAATGATAGTAATGACCCGCACAAGAAAGGCTTGTGTCGTCTTAGCTGAACATCTGTGCCCTGCATGGCCAACTTCTCTGAATGATACCATCACTGAAAGCCAAGGAATACTTCATTCTTTCCCACCCCTGTGGTAAATTGAGCATTGCAAATCTATTGTGACGTATCTCCTGATTTGAGAAGTCATGTCTTACATTGGTGGGAATGCAAGGAGACAGGGAGAAGACCAAAAAACACTTTTGCCTTAAATCCTGTAACTTACTAAGTTAAATGTTTGTCAGGTAAGGTGTGGGAGTCGGGAACATTCCCTTCACCTTTCTTACCTGCAGCCAGAGCCTGAACGTTTTGGACCCAAAGGCCATCTTATCTGAGGTGAGTCCCAGCAGCTGTGGAAATAGAAGCTGTTCATAACCCCGAGTATTAGGGCCTAGAAAGCTGCCAGGTAGCAAGCAGACTGCCATTCTTTTAGCCATCCTCTAAAGATTTGTTTTGCAGTAAATGCTGGTGGTCAATCTGAGAAAAAGGTTTATCTTTCTCAATCAACTTTATATTCAGGACGTGTTGGCATGTATTGGAGTGTGTACACTCATATGTACACACACAGTAGGGGCTAATATTTGTAGTTATAAGTTAATTCCAAGTTTAGAAAAGATTGGCAAACTCCATGATTTGGGGTCAGCTTATGAGAACAGTATTAAATGTGGTTACCATGATTAAATCAGGCTTTAGGATTGTCTGGGTTTGACAGCAGAGGCTGTTTTCTCTACTACTTTCTTATATCCCCTAGTGCCTGTACCAGTGGGGATATATAGGTTCTCAATAAATACATGGAAGTTGATTGGTAAAGAAAGAAAAATCCCTGTTACTGTTGGTTCGGCTAAGACATTGTACCCACAACCTCCGGGTTCTGAAGTTGAAGAAATCCTCTTATTTTATTTTATTTCATTTAAAAATTTATTTTATTGAAGTATAGTTGGTTTACAATCTTGTGTTAATTTCTGCTGTACAGCAAAGTGACTCAGTTATATATACATTTATTTTCATATTCTTTTCCATTCTGGTTTATCACAGGATATTGAATATAGGTCCCTGTGCTATACGGTAGGACCTTGTTGTTTATCCATTCTATATATAATAGTTTGCATCTGCTAATCCCAAACTCCCAATCCATCCCCACAGATCCCCACCCCCTGCAACCATAAGTCTGTTCTCTATATCTGTGGGTCTGTTTCATAGATAAGTTCATTTGTGTCATATTTTAGATTCTACATATCAGTGATATTATATGGTATTTGTCTTTCTCTTTCTGAATTACTTCACTTAGTATGCTAATCTGCAGGTCCATCCATGTTGCTGCAAATGGCATTATTTCATTCTTCTTAATGGCTAAGTAACATTTCATTGTATATATGTACCACCTGTCGATTGAAGAAACCCTCTTTTCCCTTCAATTCTAACGTCATCCATTTAGGTGCATATTTGTTTTACTACATGGCTTTTACGACAAGGGGCTGTTTATCTTTGTGGTGGGAATAGCGAGGAGGTACAGTTACTTCGATCTCACAATTGGAGTAAGCAGGTTATAAAGCTTCAGTATCTTGGCTGGGGTGTGACCCAGAGGGCAGCCAGAGCTTTAATCTTCTAGACAGCAGCCTAAGCACACCACTAAGGGGTGGTTTCCTGAATTTGAGAAACAGTAGAGAAGATAAAGGCCAACTTAGATGACTTGAAGGCTGGGGTTACACTGATGTGGTGATGGGAGGGAGGATTAAAGGAAGAAAAGAAAGACAAAGTTAAAACCTGTAATGTGTACATTGTGGGACACAGTCGTCCCTTTAAAAACTTAAGGTAAGAATTGCTTTTTCTTAAAGTGCAGGCCCCTGAATATTTCCCATATGTTCCTACTACTTGAGCTTATAGACTCACTGGACTTTAGGAATGGAAGGGTCCTTGGAGATCACCATCTAAATATGTCATTATAAAATGATGTAATTGGACTCCTTCTGCTATAAGTAATAAGAGACCAAACTCAGACTAGCTTAAGTGAGAAACAATATATTGATGCACAACCAAAAGTCCAAGGATATATCTGGTTTAGGTATGGCTAAATCTAGGCGTTCAGGCCAAGTCTTTAAGATTCTATTTCTCTCCGTCTGCTTTTCTTGGTGTTGGTTTCACTCTCAAGTAGCTGCTTCCCATGTAGTCGTAGCAGCTCAAGATGAGCTCCAGAGTCCTAGAGCTAACTCTGATTGGCCTGGATTGGGTGATGTGTCAGCCTCTGAGCCAGTCACTAAGACTTTGGAGCCTCAGCTCCACAAGGACTTGTAGAGTCAGCAGCACCTTTTAAATCACAAGGACTGAGCGTGGGGGAGGGTGATCCCCAAATGAAAATTGAAACACTGTTAGAAGAAGGGGTGGGAGATGGGGGGGAAGATGTCCCCTAGTGGTGGATAGAAGGAAGTCCAAACAAGCTTGTTTCCCCCTCCACTGCCACAAAGCTTTGGGTTTTCATGGAGAAGTCACGAGTACATGGACATGAGATGTGAGATTGCTTTTCTCAGTTTCCATGCCTAAGTTAAGGCCAACAGTTCGGCCTGCACACACTAAGAAGCAGACCTGTGTTAGGGTTTGTATTTTCACTTTACATTGACATTTTAACCAGCTCCCTGACTGGATTGATCTGCCCTGAATCAGTGCTGATTATTGGTAGCTGAGGTTCTGAGGTATGTTGCAGGGACACCTGAGGTCTGGCCACCGAGATGTAAATGCAGCAGCATTTCCATTGTTCGTTCTCCTGTTGAAATGGAGAACCCTCAGGCTTGGCCATTTCAAGGAGTGATGGATGTCTAGACCAGGACCTTTTTACCAAGGAGCACAAGTTGACCAGCTGCCCATTCAAGGTTCCCTGGTAATTTTTCTGGTCCTTCTGAGCTAGGCTGGAGTGGGTTCCCCTGCCTCCCCAGTCTAAATTCTGCTAAGCTTATGGAGCTGCTGCTGCTGTCTCTCTGGTATCAAGAAATGAGGCGACAGACATAACTAGGACCCAAGGAGGTGGGGAGAAAGGCAGCTTCCAGTGCGAGATGGGCCATGAAAGAAACCTGCCCTTCTCTATGCCCCAGAAGCTCTTTAGCCTCGGTTCACGTCCTCCCCTGTCACCCCCACCCCGTTCTCCTTTGCAGTTTCCAGGTCTGCATATGTGCAGATCATGGACATGCATTTGGAGAGGCAGTAGAGATCAGTGGCTACAGCACATGGGCTCTGCAGTCTGCCTGGGAGTAAGCCCTGGTGTCTCTCTTTCCCAGCAGTATGGTCTTGGGCAAATCATTTTTCTTCTCTGTGCCTCAGTTTCCTTATCTCTGAAATCTGACTAATAATACTTCAGAGAATTGTTGTCAGGTCAGCGTTCTTGCGTTCCTGTTTGAGCAGTTCCCTGACGAGATAGATAAGTAGTCATATAAAGAGGTTGCTGTGCCAATTCTCTACTCACCATCTTGGAAGAATGTTAATTATGCTGCTAATTGTACTTTGGGCTGTGCTGGATGCCAGTGGGAGAGACCCTGGGCTCAGGAGCCTTCTATCCAAGCTGACCTGCCCCAGACAGACAGGTGGACAAACAGCAAAAGGGAAAGGCATGAGAATACCACATGTACCATTTATTTGTTCATTGGTATTTATAGAGCTCCTATTCTGTACCGTTACTTCATGGAAGTTCTGGGCATACGATGAATGATCGGCTGGGCCTCTGGCCTGAAGGAACTCATAGTCTTTTGGGGCACTAGATGAGTAAACATGCAGTTATGGTCCAGTGTGATTAGTGTGATAGTGGGGTCAGCTGAGATCCTGATCTAGGCTGTGTGTGTGTGTGTGTGTGTGTGTGTGTGTGTGTGTATGGTGGCTTCCTGGAGGAGGTGACATTTAAGCCAGATCCCAGAGGAGTAGAAGTTAGGCCAGCAGAGTAAGGGGATAGGTATGAAAGGAGCTCCAGGCAGAGGGAAGAGACCATGCAAAGGCCTGGAGGTAATTGGAGTGTAAAGTGTGTCCTTTGGGGAGTCTTGGCTGGGGGTTCCAGTCTGGATTGGGCTGAACGTGCTGCTGTCATTGCAGGGACATGGAGAAAGTGGAGCGGCAGGCGGTCCCCCAGGCCAACCACACAGAGTCCTGTAGAGAATGTGGCCGCATGGGACCCGGACATGCAAGGGATTGTTCTCATCGCAACCACGAGGATTCCTTTGGATTCGAGAGGCGGGAGCATGGGGAAGACCGGTACCGCTCCCAGAGGGACCCACTGGAGGGCAAGCGGGACAGGAGCAAGGCCAGGTCCCCGTACTCGCCAGCCGAAGAGGATGCCTTGTTCGTGGATTTACCCTGTGGCCCGAGAGGCCAGCAGGCTCAGCCCCAAAGGTCAGAGAGGAATGGTGTGCTGCCTGGCACATTTGGCCCAGGAGAGCAGAATGGGACTGGTGGGTACCAGCGGGCCTTTACTTCCAGGACCAAGCCTGAGAAGCACAGCCAGAGGAAGAGCAGCCTGGCGCACGTGGAGCAGTGGGCAAAGGCCCAGAAGGTGGACAGCAGGAGGTCAGTAATGGACTCAGGATCGCTGCCGCTAATGAGCATAAAAATGTCATAAGAGTAGCTATCACTTACTCAGCACATGCTGGTACATGCCGGCCTTAAACTCTACCTCTGTTATCTCCATAAATCCCTGCAACAGCCTTGCAAGGAGGGGTGATAGCCTTAATTTATAAACAAAGAAATTGGGGCTTGGAGAAGTGAGGGAACCAGCCCAGGGCACACAGATAAGTGGCAAATGCAGAGTTTAGACTCGGTCCGTGAGTCTCCCAAGTGCACAAGAGATTATATCGGGGGTAGGGGTTTCCCATTCCCCAGGGAGCGTGCCTTGAGACTGTCGGCATGTAGACAGTAACTGATCTTCTCCTCTTACTTAGCTACTTCTCTGCATCCGGGAAATATTTGTAGCAGCTAGAGTAAATACAGATCCATTTTTAATTCCAGGCACATGGAGAAGTGCTCAGGCACTGTTGACATTAAGCTTTATTATACCCATTCCTTCAAGAAGTGGTTTTAATTATTTAGAGGGAATGCATCCCTTGCTATTTGCAAAGCACTGTCTGTATTTTATTATAATTTTAGATTAATTAGGACACATTTATGAATGTGAAGAATTCAGGGTCACTCAGCTTCCACATTGTCCTTAGAAGCCACTGTGTGTTGTCTTCACTTTGAAGACAGCAAATCCCCCTTGCCATCCTCAGGCTTCTAAAACAAACCTCAGACTGGAGACGAGACAGCAAAGTTGTGCTGCATTCAGAAAGCCCGCCAAGGGCTGGAGGGGCCACAGTGGATGTGTGGATGTGTCAGAGCTCAGGCCAAGTCTGCCACAGGCCTGATACACATGCTTTAAAGTGCCACTCTCGGGGCTTCCCTGGTGGCGCAGTGGTTGAGAGTCTGCCTGCCGATGCAGGGGACGCGGGTTCGTGCCCCGGTCCGCGAAGATCCCACGTGCCGCGGAGCGGCTGGGCCCGTGAGCCACGGCCGCTGAGCCTGCGCGTCCGGAGCCTGTGCTCTGCAACGGGAGAGGCCGCAACAGTAAGAGCCCCGCATACCGCAAAAAAAAAAAAAAAAAGAAAAAAAAAAATGTTGAACAAAGTGCCACTCTCCATTCTCCCTGCTGTGAGACCCACACTTTCCACTGTGGGGTCTGGAGGTGGTGGTGTTCCAAGGGGAATAGGCTAGGCCTCTTTTTAGGTGGGTGGGGCTGTTGTGAATACGTGGGTTTTGTATGCATGTGTGGGTTGTGTAACTTCTTTAATCTGGTCCAGGTGGGCTATTGTGAGGTTAGATGGTGGAGAACTCACTGGGAGTTAATGGAAACTCCCTAAGCAGTTGGTAGACATTGTTGTGGGTCAGACTAGGAGAAGGAAGGCCCTTTGTGTTGTAGCTAAGATACCTTCCCATTCCCTCCTGGGACAGACCAGGTGTCAGTTCTGTTTGATCAGATTTTGTGTTTTATTGAAAATAGCTACTGCCCAAGGACACAGAGGAGGAAAGCTGCTATTCTTGGTGCTGGGCTAGGTAGACCCCCCTAGGAGGTAGTTCTAAGTGACCTTACTGCTGAGTGAGATTGGAAAGCTGGCAGGGGTTGTATCGTGCAGGTCCTCATAGTCCAAGGTAAGGAATTTGGATTTTATTTGAAAAAGCAATAGGGAGAGCCACTGGAAGGTTTTAGACAGGTAAAATGTGATCTGACTCACAAAGAAGATAAGAGCCCAGGGAAGAGGCTGTTGCAGTAGTCCAGCATGGTGCCAATGGAAATAGATTTGAGGTACATTTTGGAGGTTGAAACAGAAAAGCTTGTCAGTGAATTGGATGTGCAGGAAAAGAGAAGGGGAAGAGGAACAAGGATGACCCCTTAAATTTTGACTTAATAACCGGGTGGTTGCTGAGATGGGGAAGGCTTAGGAACAAGTTTTGGGGGTAAATCAGGGTTTCCATTTTGGGGACTTTTAAGTTTGAGAAACCTATTAACTATCCAGTGAGGGAGGTGTTAGGTTAGGCACTTGGATATGGATGGTGGTGTGGAGGTTTGACATTTGGTTGGACATGCTGATTGGGAGCAATCAGTGCATAAGTGGTATCCCAACTTGGATGCTAGCAACAGAAGGGGTATCCAGTAGAGGAGACAGTGTGTCAGAGAGAAGCTACTCGTGATAAGTTAGCTGTTTCCTTTTATATGCATTGATAGCAACTCTTAGGAACTGAAGTCGGTATGGGGCTGACTAGGGCAGGTAAAAGCAGGACAAACCAGAAATAGAAGCAGATAGAAAGGGCATGGGTTTGGCCCTGATAAGCCTGTATTTCCTACTGAAGAGTCGATTTAATCTTAAAGGCCCATGAAAGCCACTGATGGACTTAAAACAGGAGCATGGCATGATAGTTTCTAATATTTAGGAGGGTGGTTTGAAGGGTGTTGGCGGGGAAGAGGCCTCAGGAGATTTTTCAGACTGGATATTCCTTACCTCATCTCAGTTCTCACACAGCAGGTCCATGAATATGGTGAAGAAATTTCCCAGGCTGTTCTGATGTACCCCACCCAAAATGAGAATGGCAGTTTTAATTACCTCTTGTTTAAGAAACTTTTTTTTAATTAAAGTAATACCTGTATATAGTTTTAAGAATTTAAGTAGCATGACCCCATCCATCCCTATTCCTTATTCCACCACCTTTGAGGCAACCACTTTCAATTCTTTTAGTAGTTTTATGTATTTATCTCTATATTTTCAAATATATTTCTTATACTGCTGTTTCTTGAGCTTTCAGTTTTAGTTAGCTATCGACATTCTACTCTTGATGATAAAGATTTAAGTCTCTTATTCCCCCCCCTCTACCTTTCCTTTCCAAAGACACACTTACCCTTATCCCAGCTTCATAATATAGTTATAGCATAATTTTTGTTTAGGTCACTAGTCAGTTTTTACATTATTATATAATGTGAAGTATAAATATTCACAGCTGGGCCCTGTAGTTATACAATAATTAAATTTCATTTGTGGTACAATTTTTTATTTTCTGGTATTGATAATTTTCATGCTTATAGCTTGCTTAGTTTTCTCTGTACCCATTACTAAGTCATCACCAAATTCATAGCTAGATGTGTAAATCTCTCTTTGCTCAGTACCCTCAAATAATCAGTAATCTACTTACAAGGTAAAAAATCCAAATAAGACCAATGGGTCAATACTGAAAAATAAGTGTCCTCCTATTTTATTTCAGAAACCTAGATCTACTCCCCAAAGACCAACCACTCTATTAAAAACAAAACAAAAATCCATGTTCTTCATCTTGCTTTGTTCCACTTAATATATCAATAAATATATTGATAGATATTTTAAGATATATTGGCTATCTACATCAGAATATATAGACATTAATTTGAAATGGTGCAGAGTATTGCATTGTATGCATCTACAGTGATCTTTATACCATTTCCCTATTGATGGATAATTAGGTTGGTTATAAACATTTGCTGTTACAAACTATGCTGCAGTGAATATCTGTGCCTAATTGTCTTTGCAAACAAGTCCAGGTATACTTGAAGAACAAATTACTTGAAGTGGAGTAATTAGGTCGGAGGATATATGTGATTTTAATTTTGATTGATATTACAGAATTGACCTTCAACAATGCTGTTTGAGTTTATACCCCACCAAAAGTGTCCCTGTTTCCCACCCCACAACATCTCTGAAAACTACTATTTTAGGTTAACTGCTTGCTCTGGTGACCATATAGAAGATGGTTAAATGGAGAAGAGTCTGCAAAGAACATGACCAAGTATGAGGTGGTCATATTTTGGGTAGGAGGTGAGGAAGACCTAAACAAAAGCGGTAAAGATGGTGAGGATTGTGAGGAGGGGATGGATAGGATACATAGACGTTGAGATTGGGTAGGTATGGAGCTTGGGAAACCGATTCATCCAGGGCTGGAACGTGAGAAGGGCCACAGGTGGAGTTGAGGTTAACATTCAAGTTTGACTTGGTTAATAGATAGATGTGGCGCTGTGCACAAGATGTGAGCATGGGAGAAAGAAATGAGCTTGAAGAGGAATGTGGTACCTGTGGAGTGGCCAGGTGGAGATAAGCAGTAGGTTATAGGGAATGTGGGTTCAGCTTAGGGAGAGATTTGGAAGTCATTGCCCTAGAGGTGGTAACTGATGCCCTGGCAGTAGTCAAGATCACTGAGGGTTGAATGCTTAGAGCAGTGGTTCTTAATCGTGGCTGCGCAATTTGGTCATTTGAGGCCCTGCTTAAGAAATTTTGCCTTATTTGGTCTGGGGCAAGGTGAGGGCATCAGTCTGTTTTAAAAGCTCTCCAGGTGATACCAGTATATGAGAGGTTTGACATTTACTGAGGCCTGGGTCCCACGCTGGAAAATCTGATTCTGATAATCCGAATTTCAGCCTGGACATCAGCAGTTTTCAAACCACCCCCACTACCCCTGGTGATTCTAGCATGTAATCAGGGTTGAGAATAACTAGCTTAGAACAATAGCAGAGGGCCAAAGGCAGAACCCTGACGATCTCCAGTCCAAGGGGGTAGGCAAAAGCAGAGTCTGCATAAAGCAGTCTAGCAGAAGACGGAGGAAGAAAACCGGAGTGTGGTGAGGGAAGTTTCATTTGGAAGGAGTCCAGTTGGCAGCATGAGACTGCTCCCTGGATGTGGTGCCTTCTGAGGAGGCTGAGCACCACGGAAGAAGAATCTGGAAGGTCAGGGTCTCTCTGCTGGTCTCATGCTCAGTAGCAGAGGCCTTTGGTTCCACTGAGCTTCTTGATGGGCTTAGATGAGTAGACCTTCTTAATAGAGCTAGAATTTTGAAGTTAAGTCAGGAGGCAGAGTAATGCGAGGGGAAGGCCAAAGGGAACCAGAAGGAAGGCATGGCCATTGAGAAACCCTTTGTGGCAGGGGTGCAGAAAGGACTTTGCAAAGCTGTACCGCTGGTATAAGTTGTAAGTTATGTAAGTTATAAGTTGTGGTTGTGAAATGTCTCTACATAACTTTGGCAGCCCACAGACCTACGTTATTCTGCTAGACATAATGGGGGCTGGGGGCACGTCAGGGAGCTAAGGGATGAGAAGTCAACTGCAAGGAGATAAGAGGTGGTTGGGGAAGGCGTCGGACTGTCCCTAGGATGTGAGGGGGGAGTTTGAGCCCTTCTTATCTAAGGGGCAGGGAGACATTAGGTCTAAATGAAAACAGTTTGTTGGCCTTGGAGGTCATTGAGCACTCAGTAAGAGGAATCTCAGTCTGATGATAGAAGTAGTTCTCAGGGGGCTGAAAAGTAAACGTGAGGGATTGAAGATGACCCTTTGAGAAGAAAGCCGTCCGCCTCTGCGTAAGCAGAGTGCTCAATGTCTGATCGTTCACTTGTAGCTGGGAAGGACTGCATATTGCATATCAGAGTTATCTTTTTTTTTTTTTCCTTAAAGATGTGTTTGTAATCTCTTACAGTCAAGTAATAAGTAGTTCTGGTTGCTTAATAAAGGAAACTCCTCCTGTTGCTAATACAGAAGAGGGATATCCCTGCTCTGTGTATGATTGAGACTGCTAATCTCGTTAGATGGAGCACATTAGACATTGGAAGGAGGGTTATTTGAACTGTAATATGATCTCATATTCTCGGCTCTAGGCCACACAGGGAATTATTTCTAATTGTTCTTTTAGTACTTGGAGATGTATATTATATTGCACTTTATTAAACTCCTTTAGAATGATGGTTTGCAAGGACAGACTGATACACCCTTAGAATCTCACCACATCCTATGAGGTTGTTTTAAAATTCTAGCCTTCCATTTTTTTCCCTGGTGTTTAAAGTAATGCATACTTGTAAAATAAAATGGCAGGAGTGGTTGTAGAGTCAGGGATGCAGACATTACCACGAGGAACAGAGTAAAACGTGGAAGTCCTGCACAACTGATGTGGAAGCTCAGGTGAGGACTGCCTGCTGCATAAGTAATTGGTTATAAAACTTGATTTCACATTTCGATATGACCATTTTATAGGGGCTATATCAGAATATATAGGTGCCTTTTGGAAAGGGAGCCCCCCCGTGGCACAGAGTGGCATTTGAGGGCAGGAGACCTCGAGCTTTCTTTTGGATAAAGCTGGGGTTGGGGGCCAGCAAATGGATCTGCTCTCAGGACAGAGCTGCTCCGCGCGCTCCTGCCTGCTCCAGGGTGACCTTTACCTCATCTTACAACCCTACCTCCTGTGTCCCTCCCTCCACCATCCATTGGTTACTGTGGTTTGGCCTCTGGCACCAGGACTCACCATTGCACTGGGGTCTTTGGGGTCACCCCCAAATGGCCAGCTCTGGGGGGATGGCCAGCAGTGCATAAGCAGAGGGCACAGGCTAGAGGATAAGCTGAGGGCTTCGGGGCACTGCCCTGGCGGCGATGGGCTCTGACCGTCTGAACACCACAGGCAGGCGTGGAGAGTGGGCTGCAGAGCCAGACTGAAGGGGTGTATAGAGCGAGCATGGCTGGGACGTGCTTTGCGTCGTTTGCGTTTTGCTTCAGGCAGAGTGAGCAATGGTTAGTAAAGTCATGAACTCCCCGGGGGAAGCCCCCAGCCTGGTTTCTGCCATTGCCACCACTGTTGTTTGAGGGTTCAGGCACTGCCCCTTCCTCAGAGACACATTCCCCTCTGGCTCTGGGAAATCCACAGCAAATCCTGCCACCTGGTGGCAAGGAGACAAGCTGGGCAAGCTGAAGAGATCTTAAAATTACCTCCCGTAATTGCAAAGATAACGATAAAAAGGGAGAAGAAAGCCACCATTTTTTGAATGACAACTACTTTTAATCCTCACAACAATCTATTAAATGGTTCTTAGTAGCCCCATTTTACAGGAAGGAGAGTGATACAATGAGTTTTAAAAACAATTAGAACAGCACTTCTCAAACATCAACCACCTGGAGGGCTTGTTAAACCACAGGTGGCTGGGCCCCACCCCCAGCGTTCCTGATTTCAGGTGGGGCCTGATAACCTGCATTTCTGACAAGCTCCCAGGTAGTGCTGATGCTGCTGGACTACACTTCGAGTTTAGAACCAGGTCTGGTGGGCGCTGCTGTATAAAAATTTGTTAGATAAAATTGATAGGTAAAGGCAGAGTCAGGATTCCAGCCCAGGCCTGACTCCAGAACCTGTTTTACATCCTGCTGCCTCTCAGGTTAGACTTTTAAAGCTTAATAAAACTGTAGTTGGCCCTTGCTGAATTTTTCTTTCAGAAAATAAGATGGCTGGTCGGTAGTAGTTTTCACCACCCTATCCAGCTTTTGTGTGCCGGAGTATTTGTTGAAGGGCTGGTTATGTGTCAGCACTTTCTCAGACCGCGGACAACACTGCAGAATGTAAGACACGGTTGCTGCCCTGCAAGGATTTCCAGCTTGGCTGGGGAAGAGACAGCTTACGAGTAGGAAAAGATTACATCAATACAGGACCTTGGAAAAGTTACAGACTGTACAGTAACTAGGTCAGAGCAGGGCAGGAACCCTGAGGGCTGTGGCATTGCAGAAGTCCTCTGTGGAATAGGCATGGGACAGTGTCCTGGAGAATGAGTGAGATTTGGTGATAGGGCAAGGTGAGCCCATACAGGTACGGGAAGGAGGAACAGTATTATGGGAATAAGGAGAGAGAAGTGGGAAGGGAGCACCCACTGGTGAAGGTACTGCCTGTGTATCAGGCAAGGAGCCTATGTTCTCTTCCTGTCTCATTTATTCTTCAGGGCAGCCTTAGGAGGCAGGTAGTTCTGTCCTGATGTTATAGGTAAGGAAGCTGAGGCTCAGAGCAGTCAGGTAAGCTGCCTAAGGTCACACAGCCAGTGGATTCAACCCTAGGTCAGACTTCCTCTGCTTTTTCTACTGCAGAAAGTTGTCCAAGTGTGTAGGAAGCCAGGCAAGATTAAGGTGAGGCCCTCACACTCAGGCTTCAGCAAGTGCAGGGGTGCACCTGAGAGGGGGGTGCCTCCTTAAATGTTGGACCCTTGACGGCCAACTTGCCCCAATTTGATCCTGGCCCGGGAAGGAGGAGCAGTGAGAAAACAGCAGGAAGGGAAGGTGGGTTGAGGTCAGGTGCTAGAGAGCTGTGAGTATCAGGAGAAGGGGGTTAGATTTTATTTCATAAGCATTAGGGAACCATTGATGGTTTTGGAGCACGGGAGTGATTAGATCCGAGCAGTTGACTCTGTACAGCACGGAAACTAGTTAGGAAGGTCTCAGAGTTGTCTGGGTGGAGGTAGTTAATCAGGATCTGGATGAAAGTAATAGGGAAAGAAAGGAACTGATGCCAGCCACTTCCTTTAAGAACCTCCAGGACTTGGTGCTGGGGAACATCTTGGTGATGGGGAGAATCGTGAGGCATCTCCTAGAGATGTGCACACCTGATGAAGCTGACTGATGGCGAGAGAGAGAGAGAGGCAGGTTTAATCATGCTGCACTTGAAGTAGGGCAGCCAAGTCGGCCTGGTAGGGGAGTTGACACTCCAAGGTTGATGGATAAAGTGGTTTAGGAATCCTCTGCAAAGGGAAGAAGTGACTGAAGTCCTGGGTGTCTGCGTTGATTGTTCTTTGGGGTTCGTACAGGGCTCCCTCACGTGCTTGGCTTTGTGGCTTTGCCTAGCTGTGTTTCCAGAAGCCCAGCAGACCCCTTGCTGGTCCTCTTACCTGTCCTCTCCTTTCTCCTCAGCCTGCTCCTGGATCAGACCCTTCCTCGCCAGGGTCCCAGCCAATCCCTGTCCTTTCCAGAAAACTACCAGACTCTTCCCAAAAGCAGCCGACGCCCCTCAGGGGGCTCTTCACCCCCTCCCCGCAACCTGCCAAGTGACTACAAGTACGCGCAGGACCGAGCCAGCCACCTGAAGATGTCGAGTGAGGAGCGCCGGGCACACCGGGATGGCACCGTGTGGCAGCTCTACGAGTGGCAGCAGCGCCAGCAGTTCCGGCACGGCAGCCCCACGGCGCCCATCTGTGCTGGCTCCCCAGAGTTCACCGACCAGGGCCGGAGCAGGAGCATGTTAGAGGTGCCCCGCTCCATCTCTGTGCCTCCATCTCCCTCGGACATCCCTCCCCTGGGGCCCCTGAGGGCCTTCCCAACCCGGCGGCCACACACGCCAGCAGAGAGGGTCACTGTGAGGCCACCGGACCAGAGAAGGAGTGTGGACATCTCGCTGAGCGGTTCTCCCAGGAAGGCGTGGGCCCACACCACCAAGGTGAGACTCCGGAGGCCCTGCCAGGCTGCTGGGGCCCAGCATTAGGGCATTAGGAGCCTTACATGGTTTGAACACAAACTTGAGCAATGTAGGATAATGATAGGTAACACTTACGTAGTACTGTACTTTAGCGCTGGGTGTAGCGCTAAAGGCTTTAATTCTTACAACACTCCTATGAGGTAGGTGCTATTATTTCAGGTTTCCCCCACTATCTGAAGGTAGAGTGTTCCTATGAAACCTTTAGTAAGCCAAAGTGGCATAAAGCGAAGAAGCAATTACCTTTTCTGTGAAAATGAAAATCCCTTTTGGATTTCGGTTATCAAAAACAGGTGCTACAGGTAGGTCTTTTGTAAAATCAAAGTGGCATAAAGCGAACTTTTGTAAAGCAGGGGATACCCGTGTGCCCATTTCACACGTGAGAACCCTTAGGCATTAAGGGATGAAGTTACTTGCCCACGGTCACACAACTAGAAGTCTGCTTCCTTGCAGCTTGGAAGGCAGGGAAAGATGTCTGTGTTTAACTAGTTCAATTATTTATAATAACCTGACTTAAGTTTTAAATCCGGAGGGGCTCTCACAGTTTGTCATTGTCATAACCTGGTGAGAAAGATGTGTATCCCAATTTGACAGATGAAGAGTCTGAGGCTGAGAGAGGTGCCATGCCCTGTGCTTGGCTGCCCTGGTAGTGGGTGGCAGAGGCTCTGGCACCCGCCCCCCTCCATGCCCGGCTCTCGGTGTGACGTCATGTCTCCCCTCCTGCAGAACTCCTCTCATGTGGACCGACGCTCCATGCCCTCCATGGGTTACATGACCCACACTGTCAGTGCTCCCAGTTTACATGGAAAATCGGTAAGCAGCACCTCCTCTCCCCCTCCAGGTGACTGATCTTATCCAGCTTTCAAAGGGCTAATCTCATCAGAGTTCTCCCCTGAGCCAGTCAGACGCAATCCCCATTTTAGAGATGAGGAAACTGAGGCTCAGAGAAGTCGAATGACTTGCTCAGGCCCATCCTGCTGACATTGGGACCTCCTGAGGTCAGTGGAAGAGCCTGGCGGGGGGAAGTGGAGGAGAATGCGGTGTTTATTCTCTTTTGGGCAGCATTTTGTCTGCAGCATTTTCCAGCCTCCTGCCTTTTTCTCCGGTTAGCTCCTCTCCTTTCTTCCTGGTCTTTGCTTTGATTAGTTCACTGTCTTCAAAACTCAAGTCTGGGTGAGGTTGCACTGCTGGTGGCTGTTTCCTGATAAAAACTACTTCCTGCAGCCCCTTTTCTGCCGGTGCCTCTACTTGTCCTAATGACAGAATTAATGCAATAATTACTTAATGGTGTCACATCAATGCTGTGCCGGCACCGGGGTGAAGAGTAATTATAGCGTCGTGCTCCTGCGGTGGCTAATTTCCTCATGATATGTCTACACACCTGCAGCTGGAGGAGCTCTCACTGCTTCTCACTCGGTTACGGCGGCACCAGGCCAAGTTGGCCAGGGTGAGAAATTTCGCCATCGGCCAGTCACTGCAGCATGAGCTGACCTTCCCCACCTGCCAGGTCAGCGCTGGTGGGCTCTCTCAGGGCTGGGGGCCACCCCGGGGACAGGGGAGTGACATGCTGGCCCGTGCTCCCTTGTGCCCGTGCTCTAGTCTGTCCTGCTATCTGGCTCTCTCCCTTGTTCCTGCCTGTTTGCTTCTGGATGCTACTGCCAGACACTGTGCAGCTGTCTTGGGGCCTATGCCCCTGTTGCTGGGGAGGAGGCTGCATGTGGTGTGAGGGACCTGAACTGTGGCTTCTCTGCCTGTGAGTAATGACTGCCAGGCTGATGTGTGGTCATGTCAAAGGGCTGTGCTAGCTGTCATCCTTGTTGCCACCTTGGGTACTCCTTGGGATGCTGAGAGGTGTGTGTCAGCCTGGAGGGAGAAGGCATGGTGCCCTCTCATCTGGACAGTGCTCTGCTGAATGTCAGAGCATCTTCACACCCCTTATCCCAGTGAACTTCACAGTAGCCTGGGAGAGGTTAGGTAGGACAGGTGGGAAAGTGACTTGCCCAGGATCCCTCAGCTAGTGGCATGCAGGCTGGAGCCAGATTCCAGGTCCTGTCTGGCACAGTGTTCTAAACTGTTTCCAAGACATGAGGGGTTGCAGGCAAGATCCTCGAGGAGCAACCAGACAGTCGTTCTCCTGGGCATCCCGAGCATCTTAAAGAAGATGCTGGTCCACACGAGCCTGGTCCCCCGAGCTGCACAAAAGTAGGCAGAGGACAGATGAGGAGGTTGAGGGAATTGTCACTATCCTTACCTGTCCTATTTTACTGGGACCTGAGAGATACAGGAAATGTATTTGGAAAAATGAATATAAGGGAGCACGTGCAAAAATCCTAATTTGTGAATTTGGGTGATTTTTAATAACATTGCTCTATCCCTCTTACTGTGGGACTGGACTGATTGAGGAAGTAGGGATGGGTAAGGAGACAGTTTAGGGACAGAAATAAGATCTTGCAAACCACTGGTGTCCCTGGCAGTGGTCCTTCAGGCCTTCTCATGCTTAAAAGCACTGCCTGAACATTTTGCATTATTTATTTTTGTTTGTTTTACATCAGAGCTCTAAACTTGGACCACCTTCCTAGCCCTGGCTTGCTTTGGCTTGCTGAGAGGCCTCTTAGTTGGCTGAGAAAGTGCCTGGACTGTTTTCCTTAAGCTTTCGTAGCCCCTCTCCCTCACAGTTGGCTTCTGTGATCCATTACGTAGGAAGCACAAGTTCTAGGAAATCAAAGAGTCTTTTCATTATTCTCACTGTTTCTGGTGATTATACTGAAGAACTCAACAGACTGTCAGAGATGACACAAGCAGACAGGTCTGCCTGGACCTTCCTTATCTAGCTCCTGACCCAGCCACCTTGGCTCCATGCTCAGCAAACGGAGCCAAAACTTCCAGGAAACTTTCTGCAGCTACTGGTGCTTATCGTTCTAGAACCCAAGGTCAAAAGGGAACCTCCCTGGGTCACCTAGGTCATCTCCATGCCTCTTCCGGGCATCCATCCACACCCATCAGGGGTTCATTTTCCTTCATGCATGTGAAGTGACCCAGTGCAAAGGTTTGGAGCGTAGCATGTCCTCTTCCAGGTAGACCTCTCTAGTTCTGTCTCAGGAGCTCGCCTCCGCCTCAGCTGCTCTGCTGTCCTGGTCCTCTGGTGGGATGTGTGCTGTCTCCCTCCTCCTCATCAAACTGTCCCTAGCCATTGAGGGGAACAAGCTGGCTTTCCCCACATGGTAGACCTGTGAGATCCACCATGTTAAGAGAGCTCTGAGCTGCACCGAGACATTTGTGCTTCCTCTGTGGCCTGGATGTGTTGATCTGCTGTGGTCTCTTGTCCCCGAAGCTGCACAGGTGTAAATGAGTCGCACGTGAAGCCCTGAGTTGTGGACACCTTTGGTGTTCATAACTGGCTTTTTTCTCTCTCTGCTTCATTTGAAGGCTGACGATACCTACCTCCAGCTGAAGAAAGACCTGGAGTACCTGGACCTAAAGGTGAGTGGCCTCAGGGGTCTTGCTTTCCTGGGACACTTACCTTTCTGAGAGTGTCGGCCTCATTGGAGACCAGCCCCAAAGCCAAAGGCCTTGCAGGTCTTAAAAATCTGGGTTTCAAATGAAGATGTCTTCTGTCTGAATCAGAAGGGGGATTTTTTGTTTTGGGGTTTTTGATTTTTTTCTTTGGTTGCTGTGGCTTTTGGAAATTTCATTTTTAAATTGAATATAATTGGCATATAACATTGTATTAGTTCCAGACGTACAACATAATGATATTTGTATATATTGGGAAATGATCACAAATCTAATTAACATCTATCACCATTCTTGGTTATGAATTGTTTTTTCCTTATGATGAGAACTTTTAAGATCTACTCTCTTAGCAGCATTCAAATATACAATACAGTCTTGTTAACTATAGTCACTGTGCTGTACATTACATCCTCATGATTTATTTATTTTATAACTGGAAGTTTTGTACCTCTTAGAAGAGTCTTATTTCTTGTAGCCTCAGACTCTGGGCTCTTCTCAGTTTCTTGTGAATTCTGCTGTAAGGTCTCTGGCCTACAGAATGAGGGCACAAGATCTTGCTTTCTTCTTGTCCTTGGTTAGAACCACAAGGTTCCTCCCAATAATAACCAGTTGCTTCTTCAGAGCCTCCAGTGAGGTGGGGGTAGGTTTGGTTCACAGGGTACCACTGATGTGTGTTTTCAGGCACAAGCAGTTTGGTGGATTGTCTGGTTTTGTAGTGGGGGGAGCAAGTGCCACATGGAATCATGTGGCTCTGAGGGGTACCGGAGTCTCCCATCCGTGTTTAGGAGATGAACCTCGGGCCCCTCCCTGTAGGTGATGAAGTTCAGGCTCTAAATCAGCCTCCACAGCACAGACAGAGCTGGGAAAGCTGCTAGAGAAGCGAGAGGCATTCTGCCTGGAAGAGAGCTGCTATTGTTCTGTTCCCACAGCCCTCTGAAAGCTCCCACTGTGAAAAGCACTTATGCCTGAGCCATGACTTAGACTGAAGGAATGTGACCTTTAGTTAACTGCAGGTGTGAGAGGGCAGGCAGAGGGCCCTGCGGGAGGACACCCGGATGACTGCGGCGGGGGCGTGCCTCCCTCGGTCCCCAGTGTACCTGGCTTGAGATATTTTTAACTTGGGGATTGTCATCCAGCCTTGTAGAAGCAGGGGTATGAACATTAGGTCCTAAGGCAGCAGAGGAGGGGCCTCCCCACTCTGAGGCAAGATCAAGACCTTTGATTAGGAATCCCTCAGTTAACTTAATGTATCTGGTAATGAGCACTTGTGCTGTATGCAGCTCTGGAGAAGCTAGGGGGGATGGAAGAGAAAAATCAAGGCTCTCTGGCCTTGAGAGACTTCCAGATGTTCTGGGTCGGGGAAAGAAAGCGTCCTGAAATAACACAGACCTTTTTTGCAATGAGCGTATAAAGATTTGTCTGGCCCAGTGCTCAGAGCTGAGATAGTGAGGATGACTGTGGCTGCAGTGCTGGGAAGGCTTCTGGAGGAGTTGACATGTGTCCAGAGCCTTGAAGAGCCACGGGTTTAGGTTGGTTGACGTTAAAGGGAAGGGAACTGTGGGAGCCAGGGAGAGCCAGGGTGAGGGTGGTGTGGCTGGAAAAGGGGGGGCAGATTGTCCAGGTTCTGGAGTCTTTCTAGGCTTTAGGAAGGAAGGTGCAGTGAAGAAAAGTCAGACTTGGCTTTCAGACATGAGCAAAACAAGGAGGGTTCTCTCAAAACCAGGACGTTTTCTAGCTTACGCGGTAGTCAGGTCATGTAGAGCATGAATGAGTGAGTATGGTAGTCAGGCCTCAGTGCCCAGACGTGGTGGTGTGGGCCAGATGTGCAGCCCAGCCCTCCCTCCTGCACTCTGAACCTGGGTAGGTCCTTCCACCATGCCCACCTCCCCCATGTGACCTGGAGCAGCCCCCGGCCTCCACCTGCCCTGTATACCACCATGTCCCTGTTCCCTGGCCTCACCATGCCCAGGGGGCCATGCAGGTGACACAGAAGTATTTGTAGAGCATCCATGATGTACCTAGGCCTGCGGGAGAGGCGTGGCTCACAGCAGCACAGGTGCACCACAAAACACTCTTGTCAGAGTGCTTGGTGCACGGTGCGAGGGAACTTAATAAAGTGCCTGAGCCAGAGTAACAGGAAATCGCTGTCTTCTGATTCCTGTTTGTGTGAGATAGCCGATCTCACAGTTGGTCCTGGAGAGAAGATCCAGCTCAGGTTGGTTTTATTTAAAGTTTATAGAACTTGAGCTCAATAAAAGGGATTTAGAGAGAGAGAGAAAAACTGAGGCATAGGATACCAGAGTAGAGCCAGGAGTCTGTGTCCTGACTGCCAGCAGAAGCGGAATAACAATAGAGGGGAAAATGTGTGTCAGTCACCATGTTTTACTTCTGTTAAATTATGTACCTGGGGCAGTAGCCCTATAAGGGAGGTGGTGTTATCTTTTTTTTCACTGACTGAGGCTCAAAGAAGTAAATGACTCTTCCAAGTCCGTGTTAGTAGTTATGGGGGAGCCAGTACTTGGGAGCAGCGCTGACTCTGAAGCTCTTAATCACCCTGCCTCCCAGCCGCTCTTACAATGCTGCTTCTACTACTGTGGACCCAAAGGTATTAAGTTTTTTATGGAGCTGAACTGGGGTCCTTCTGCCAGGAAATGTTTATGCTGTGATAGAGACAAGGTTGCATCCTTGGGGTGTTTCACCAGCTAAGAGCTGTATGTGACCAAAACATTAACTAGTGATTGGAAGTTGTCACTGTTTATCTTGAAAAACAGCTGTGTTGATACCAGAGTTTCCCTGGTCTTATAGCTGCTACTCCAGTTGCTAAGCTCCTCTTAGAGAACCAGTCCCCCAGTAACAGCACCAGCAAGTGAGAGACACTTGGCTTACCAGCAACATGGGTGGGAAAAGATGCTGGGGTTTGTGTTGTGTGTAAGTCATCATTCAGAAAGGCTGACATCACCTTGGCCTCCCTCCAAGAGACAGGCCTCCCTCCAAATCAGGGAGGCAGTGGGCCTGCTCTGCTCAGACCCAGCTGGGGTCTAGAGTTCCCAGATGGACGTTTCACTTCAGGATCCAGACGAGGGAAGGGCTGGAATCAAAGGAGAGGTGATGAGGGGCTGCAAGAACTGTGGCTGAGGAGTGTATTAGGCGGGATGCTTTTGTTGGCAGGTATCCGAAACCCAAATCAGTGTGCTGAGCCACAGGGGGAATATACTGGCTCACGTAGCCGGGGCTTGTGTTCCAGGAGCTCAGGCCATGCCACCAACTGTTCTACTTTCCACATGGCCGGGGAAGAAAGGTGGCCACTTGCACGCCTCAGGTTGGCTTCACCCCAGCCGAGCCTCCCTGTGGAGTGAAGGGTTGGGGATTCCCTGATGGAAAGCAGACTGGGCAGAAACAAACACCGCAGCAGGCAGCGCAGCTACAGTTTGGATGGTTGAAGGAGGAAGGGGCAATGCAGGCAAGGCATAGAGACGGTCTGTAAAGCTCTAAAATGTTACCATGTGTCTTCCATGGCTCTGAGGGGCGATTAAGAAGTGGATCACAGCTACAAGTAGACAGGTTTTAGTTGAGTAGAAGAAAGACTTCTCTAAAAGGGCCACCACAGGTCATAGTGAACTCCCCACCACTGGGGTGCAGCTGAGGCCAGGTGAGCACTGAGCGGGATGCGTGACTGGATCAGGAACACCCTCAGGCCAGTTGACGCTTGAGATCCTGTGACGTGCTAGACAAGGTGAACTGCCCAGTGGGGGTCCCTGAGACGAGGGCCTCGGAAGATACTGTTGAATGGGCGGTGTAGCCCAGCCTGGGCGTGGAGATGGCGCTGAGCACAGCCCCGCTGTGACCAGCTTCTTGTGAGAGGTCCCTCCTGGGTCCTTGTGGGGAGAGGTAAGCCTCTCTGGAGAAGGATGGTCTCCCTGCCCCTACCAGGTTGGCACAGGGTGCCCCGCGCCCCTGTCCTGAAGGCCACAGACTTAAGGATCCAGAGCCCATGTCCCCTCCGCCTCCATCAGCTGATGCTTGGATTCCAGAACCTGTTGGTGGTGTTTGCCCACATGTTGTGGAGCTTGGTCTCCTGAACTGAGCATTCCTGCTGGGGTGCCAAATGAGCAAATAAAAGCAGACTCCACTCTCTTAGAAGATGCTCTGTGTTAGTGTTCTCTTTGGAAATGTTTACTTTCCTGGCATTTTACTTGGCAGTGCCAGGGTGGAAAGGATTTCACGCTGATTAAGCATCTGTCCTTGCCTGGCAATTTGGGGGCACCTGTTGTTCATTATCTCACTTAATCCCCTCAGCACCTTTGAGCGAATAAGAATTATTATCCCCACCTTACTAATCAGGAACCCGTGTATCAGAGAGGTAACTTCTGCAAAGTTATGCAGCTGAGATTCGAACCCTGTGACTAACTTCACACCTGCCTCCTTTCTTCCGTGTGCCATGTGCCTCATCTGCCCTGAAGTTGCATTCGCTGAGTTGTATTTCTGGCATTAATGTTCTGCTCTTCAGAACCCTACACCGGAGCCAGGTCTGAAAAGGGGGTATGAAGGTTTGCTGTTGTTTACGGCTTGAATTGTTTTTGTGCATCTGGGAAGCACAGCTGGGAAAGTGAGGTGGTGGGGAGGGCATCTGAAACCACACAGGTGGTACCTTTTAGGTGGAGCAGATTGAAGTCAGCCCCAAAGGGGCTCTTGTCCCTAGTGAGGGACGTCATCAGTGGTTCCAGGTGCCTGGCCTCTGGGCTTTTCCTGACAGAGCCCGAGATCTAGGCTTCTCTGTTCAGAGTCTGTTTCCAGTTAGCTTCTGGAGCAGAGTTCTTTTTTTTTTTTTTTTTTTTTCTTTGGAGCAGAGTTCTTAAGTCATGGTCTGGACCACCATCTATCTCAGAATGATCCGGGAGCTTGATAAAAAGTTGCAGATCTGGAGGGTTCTTTTGAATTAGAACTGCTGGAAATGATGCCCAGAATTCTGTGTTTTTAAAATCAGGCTCTGGGGTGATTCTTGTGCACAGTAAGTGGAGATCTTTTATTCTGAAGAGAAATTGTTAATGCTGGTCATGAACTAGAGCAATGAATATGGATGCTTGGGTCTTACCCCTTAGAGACTCTGATTTAATTGGTAATACTCAGGTATTACTCTTTAAGAAAGAAAGACACTCCCTAGATGTTCTAATGTGTAGGAATGGCTGAGAAACATGGTTTAAAATCAATGGTCCTTGGACTTCCCTGGTGGCTCAGTGGATAAGAATCCACCTGCCAATGCAGGGGACACGGGTTCAATCCCTGGCCCGGCAAGATCCCACATGCCGCGGAGAAACTAAGACCGTCTGCCACAACTACTGAGCCTACACTCTAGAGGCCGTGTGCCACAACTACTGAGACTGCGTGCCACAACTGAGCCCGCACGCCTAGAGCCTGTTGCTCCGCAACAAGAGGAGCCCCTGCTCGACTAGAGAAAGCCCGTGCGTAGCAAGGAAGACCCAGTGCAGCCAAAAATAAATAAAATTAAATCTTAAAAAAAAAAAAAGCAATGGTCCTCAAAGTGTGATCCCAGATGAACAGTGTCAGCAATTCCTGGGGCTTTGTTAGAAATGAGCAATCTTGGCTCCCACCTCAGAGCTGCTTAGTGAGAACCTTTGGAGGTGGGGCCCAGCAAGTCTGTATATACACAGCCCTCCAGATGATTCTGAAGCACGCTCAAGTATGAGAACCATTTTTTAGTGGAGTGATTCCCACTCCTGGCTGCACATCAGACTCACCCAGGAGGGCTTTTAAGAATCCCAGTGCCTAGGCCCCACCCCAGACCAATTACATCCAAGTTTTCTTGGAGTGGGACTCAGGCATCAGTCTTGTAAAGCTCCTGGGTGATCTCAGTGGTGGAGGCAGGGTTGAGATCCAGTGTCTTTAGTGGGTGGGCGGACAGTTCCTTCTCAAAGGAGCTGGAAGCATTTGGCATCATGGGTAAGACATAATAGTTCAGGTGTGGAGGCGAGGGTCTGAGGGACCAAAGGAGGTTGGAGCTGAGACTAATGCGTGGCTCCACTCTAAACTACAGATTCAGTATCTTACAGTATGTGATGGGGGGAGGACAGAGGAAGCAGCAGTCCCCTCTTGCCTTCTGTGGCAGAACCTTGAAGGACATGCGCACTGAAATCAGCACTCTCACATAAACTAGCCTGCACGAAGATCCTTCAGGCAGCGCTTATGATCCCCCATTTACGGATGAGGGAACTGAAGTCTGGAAAGGTCCACCGGCTGGGAAGCCGCATAACCAGACTGAGACACACTCATCTGAACTGCACAACACACGTCCTCCTTAAGGTTTCCCTTTGCCAGTTCCCCAAATTCTGGCTCCTTCAAATGTCATTTGATGTCTTACCTGTTACGATTTGTTGTATTTGCCTTTTTGTTTGGAACAGATAAAAAATAATGAACCTTTGATCAACGTGCTTTACAAAGTGCTGAAGAAGTCAGCACGGGGCTGTCGGCCCAGGAGAAGCGTAAGATGATCTGATCTGTATCTCCAGGCGGGGCCATTCCATTGCTTCTGGCTCAGTGCCAACTCCATCACTGGCTTCACCAGGGGCTCTCCTGACCGCCTCCAGGCTTCCCGCGAGTCATTTCAGTTTATTTTCTGTCTATTGAAGCTCCCTCAGCGTTTTGGCTGGTGCACCAGGCTGAGCCTCTCATCGTAGTGTTTTGTGACTCCATCTTTTGTGCTGCCATTGGGGGCGGGGGGGGGGTGGGGCTTGCCTAGCTTGCCTCCAGCTTGTGTTGTGTCCCCATTCTTGCTCGTCTGCCTTCATGGTGAGGGCTGCCCTAGAGCCTGGGTTCCTTGGGAGGGAGCAGCAGTTCCTGGTCACCTTGGAGGAGCTGGGGTGTCCTGAGATTCCACCGTGGCCCTGGGATTAGGGTGGCTCTTCTTCAGGGCAGGGTGTTGATGTTTGAAAACATTCTGGAGCTGGACTAGAACAAAACGCCCACCTCCCCACCATCCACCCGTTTGAGAGATGCAGAGGTAGTGCGTGAAACGTGGCCAGCTTTTATAGCATTCCAAGGGAGGCTGCAGGTTGGAAAGCAGGAGCTGTGTCCAGTCATCTTGAGCCCTGCATATAGGTGTCTTGGGATGTGCTGGAGGGGAGTAAGATGCCTGGGAGGCCTTTAATTGCTTTCCGATGTGGAGACTCTTTCAAATGGATGAGTGCCCACTAACTTTCACTTTTTCTGGTGACAGAGGTGCTGGGGACCCATAGTTGATGTTTTGAATGGATTTAAACATTGCTATCACAAAGTGCAATTTTTTTTTTTTTTGGGGGGGTGGTACGCAGCCCTCTCATTGTTGTGGCCTCTCCCGTTGCGGAGCACAGGCTCCGGACGCACAGGCTTAGCGGCCATGGCTCAGGGCCCAGCCGCTCCGCAGCATGTGGGATCTTCCCGGACCGGGGCACGAACCCGTGTCCCCTGCATCAGCAGGCGGACTCTCAACCACTGCGCCACCAGGGAAGCCCACAAAGTGCAATTTTCAAAGGAAAATTAGATGTAATATACTGTTTGTGGCTGTGTCTTAGAAGCCTCAGCTCTTTGGAACAAAGCTAAATTCAGAAGCTAAAAGGGCCTGTGAGTTGTGTAAACACTGTCACGAAGCCCCTGCTCTAAACCCTGTGACCTTTACTCCACCGAAAGAGGTCTCAGGCCCTGAGCACAGCCAGCTCAGCTCGTTTTGTCACATTCACAGACCCACTAAGCAAATGCTTCTCACGCCGGGCCCTGGGCTGGGCTTTGAGGGTACAGAGAAAATACATCACAGTCACCACAGTCCCTCCTAATAAGGTTATTGTCAATTGAGGGGAGACAGAAAAGATCATCTACTAAGGCCCATAATAGTGGCAGACACAAGGGGTGGGAGGATGTCCCTTGATGGGTACCAAACCCAGATGGAGGGAGGGAGACAGGGAAGAGCAGCAAGTGTGTCCCTTCTGCTGAGTTTCTAATCCTCATAGACTCAGTCATTTGAACTCCTAATTCATAGCACCTTAAAAGCAGCACATGAAAAGGGGACAAAGACAAAGTTACTTCTTAGGAAAGAGGGAGTACTCATATCCTGAGAGAGAGAAGAAACATTGTAAGTCAATCTGAAATGGAAATGAAAGTGCAGAAATTTGGGAGCATTTAGCTAGATAGGCAAATAGTCCTAAACACGAACTTCTAAGAAATTCTATATTACTGATTTTTGTAATGACTCTGATTCATCCCCCAAAAGGTTGAATTTATATTCAGTGTTCTGTGAAGGTAGTAAAGGACATACTTTTAGAAAGCTTTCCATCAAAAAGTTTAAGAGACAGCTTTCTGAAAGTGCCCTTTTTGTGCAGAAATACCTCATTCCTTGCCTGATGGTGCTGGATAAATGAGGCATTGCTCAGTTAGACTCTCTGCCTTGCTATTTCAGTATCAAAAACATATCATCTGGAAAAGCCTTCAGTGACATAAAGGGAAGAGTTTTGCTAAGAGAAGTCCTCAAAGCATTATCTCAATTTGAAAATGATTTCCTCCTAGGAAGCGAGGCAAGGGTCAGCCCCTTGGAGAGTAGACAAGCTCACGGCCCCTCACTTTGGCAAAGGACTGTGACACAGAGTGAAGACTCCCCTACCTCTACCTGCTAGGTTCCCACGTCCTGCCTGGTGTTGGTGGTTCACCAGGATTAATTCCCCTTCCTTGCTTCCCCCCACTGTCCCCCCTACCCTTGCAGGAGCCAGCATTTTTTGTGGATTGTTGCTGTGGTCAGTGTGTTCTGTGACTGTGTGTATGGTTGTATGTATGCATAATTTGCCAGTTTGAAGAGCAGAATTTGGCTGGAGTTCTACTTTTTCTAGGACTGACCTACATGTATTTCCCTTTCACCTACCTGTGAGGCAATAAGCAATTTGCCGAGTGCATTCCAGTGTGCCAGGCCTTCCGTTCAGGGCTGACTTTACCAAGATAAAGAAGACAGTGATCCCTGTCCTCTACTGTGCCACCAAAGGGAGCAGGGGAATGAGTGGGGGCAGGTCTGCAGCCCAGGCTCAGCCTTCAGCTCAAGGCATGGAGAGGGCTTCTCCCTTGACCTTTAGATTTGGGCACATGGTCGGCTTGAGTTTTGAGGGGAATGTTTGCTAATATATCTCTGCTTCTGATTCACACTCACAAACTTAATGGAGTAGGGAGAAAGTGAGGGCCATTTCTCCAGCAGCTGTGTGTCCCTCCATACTGGGACCCTCTGCATAGTGACTCTGCTATGGCTAGCTCCATCCTCCATTTCTCTGGTCAGATCTGCAGAATGGAGTTCAGCAAGACGGCCTCCCCTACAAGGGGCACGTTTGACCTGGCCATCCCTGACCATGGTTTGGCCTTGGGGTTGCATCTGTGAAAATGTTTCCCCTGCCCCTGCACAGTTTTTGACGAAGAAGGAGATTTGGAGGAAATGAAAACATGGACTAAAAGAGTTAGTGTTTAACTTCGTAGGGGACAGTGAGAGATGGGCAACGTGTCGCCCACGCTGGGTCTAGGGAAAGATAGCAAATGTTGTGAAATTCCACTGGCTTCTAAGTTTGGGTGATTTTTGTCTACTGTTTTGTGGTTTCCTTTCTTGAGAGGACAGGGTAGCTTGTAACTTGTATTGCAAGTACAGCTATTCAGGGATCAGTTGAAAACCTCAGCCAGGAACAATCCAGGTTTCTTCTTCTCTTGGCCAGATCCTCTTGCCGAATAGCAGAAGAGTGAGGAAGGCTGATCTTAGTCATGGGGAGGTGGGCTGTTCAGACTTCCTTGAAGTAAGGCTCAATGATGCCCAAGGGATTTGCTAGTTCTTCTTGGTCCACCCATCCTATGGCCCTGGGCGGGGTTGTGGACTTCTGTTAATTATGTTTGACCCCAGGTTTAGTAGCAAAACTCTCTTATCAGTGGCAAATCTTCCAAGATTCATACTGAACTCACTTGGGGCAAATTTAAGCCTTTACAGTTGATGATACTGTAACTTTGAAAGTCTGTGTTTTCTTCAATTTGAGAAATTTACAAGTACTACTAAAAGATCTCAAAAAGGTTTTCTTTTTTCCCTGGAATGAAATAAGCATAAAAATAAAGCAGGTATTGCCCAAGTTTTTGCCCTTTCCATGCCGTGACCCTACCTGCCACTGACGAGACTTCCACACCTGTCCGTTGTAGGGGTAACTTTCCTTCTTGACTTCTGATTCTGAACCCCATGGTTAAACCTCCTTTAAATTGTTCACCTCCCAGATGACAGGCCGGGATCTTCTCAAGGACCGAAGTCTGAAGCCAGTGAAGATTGCCGAGAGTGACATTGACGTGAGTGAGCAGAGTGACAGGCTGACCCCTCACCTGCCTCTGCTGCCTCCAGACCCAGGGTGGGCAGCTTCAGGCAGGGTTTGGATGGATCTGTAGCCAAAGGCTTTTGGATCATGCTCCAAGGCCATGGCCTTTTCTCATCATCCCAGGCCCTCTCCAACCTGTTCTTGTTCACAGGTTAAACTGAGCGTCTTCTGTGAACAAGACAGGATCCTCCAGGACTTGGAAGACAAGATACGAGCCCTTAAGGAGAACAAAGTATGTATCGGTTTTGTGTAGTCTTGGGCTGGGTGCACGGGTTTTGTCATCCTGTGTTTCCTCAGTATAGACTGGACTCTCATGTTAGTACTGGACAACAGATGTCTGTTAGTTTATCCAGAACAATGTCTTTGAATTTAAAGGGTATTTCTTATGGGGTTTCTGTCTGAACGCAGAGGAAACCTTACAGCGAGACCTCAGCCTACTTATTCCAAGTACTACCTCTCTGACCTTAATTCTGCTCTGGGCCACACCCACCTCTCCCTGGAAGCCCTGTGAGGTGAGCCTGGGAGAGGATGGCTCCACTGGCTTGCAGTGACGACCCCAGGCTCCTGAACCCCAGGGAAGAGGGGGCTGCCTTGGAGAAAGTGGCCAGAGTCATAGCAGGGCAGAGGCTCTCACTTCCTAAAGTTCCTTTCCTCTAAGGATCTGGGCCATAGGGGAAGCAAGTCTGGTTGGGAGGGGAGGAATAAGCTGGTAGCCACTGACGTTTGGTCTCTTAGACACTTCGTGTGAATTTTTTCTTTTCCGCATTTTAACAAGGCATTATATTTGTGATGCACAAGGTTTATAAATAACATGGCCTTTTTATTCAAGTGCTTAGAGAGTTTTCCATCTGTTCTTTGATTTAGCCTCATAGTTTATCCCGTAAGGAGTGGATGGCCTAATGCCCAGTTTATAGATGAGGAAACAGGCACAGAGCTGTTAGGTGATTTGTCCCAGGAGGCCAACCAACGGGCAGAGTCAGAGCTGGAATCAGAGGCCTTGACTCTTAGGCCCCTAGCCGGGCGCTGGCCCCTTCAGCCTCGGTTAGATCCAGCAGGTTTGCTTAGTTCCTGGCATGGCGGGGTGGGGTTGGAGGGGACGGCCTCCCGGGAATGTTCTACCATTCTCTTGCTCTTTGGCCCCGGTCTGTCTGGTGCAGGATCAGCTGGAATCCGTGCTGGAGGTGTTGCACAGACAGATGGAGCAGTACCGAGACCAGCCCCAGCACCTGGAGAAGATTGCCTACCAGCAGAGGCTGCTGCAGGAGGACCTTGTCCACATCCGGGCAGAGCTCTCCAGAGAGTCCACTGTGCGTAGAGGGTGTGGAGGGTGGCAGACGCTCCCCTGCCCTCCCCAGCATGGGCTGGCCAGGGGGCTGCTTTTCTCACCTCCCAAGCTGTAGTGGAGTTGGTAGCCGGGGGCGAGAGTCTTGGCATAGCAGAACGCCTCCAGGCGGCCTCCTAATAGTAGCTTACCTTGTCTCTACCGGTGCCTTAAGGTGCTTTCTCTCAGTGACTCCTGGGTGGCTACAGTGACACCCAAGGGGTCAGATGTTCGAGAGCAGCCTGCAAGGCTGTTCCCCTGATCTGTGTGCAGTTAACTCTGAGACATCAGAATTTCTGCTCTTTTATTTGTCTATCTGATGTGGTACAGGCCCTTTCTGCCAGAGCTGGGAACCAGAGCATCCCCAAGGGTGGGAGAGGGGACGGTGCAGGTGGCCTGTCTCTCTCCCTAGGCCTGCCTGAGACCCACCAGGCTCCCCTTCCCTCTTCCCCTGTCGGGTCAGCAGCAGTCAGGAGCACAGGTGCTCATGGGGCCTTCTGAGGGGTGGGCGTGGCATAACGAAGAATCAGAAGCATGTCCTTGGCCAACAGGAGATGGAAAATGCCTGGAATGAATACCTGAAGTTAGAGAGAGACGTGGAGCAGCTGAAGCAGACCCTGCAGGAGCAACACAGAAGAGCCTTTTTTTTCCAGGTAACCCAAGGGTTCTTCATCCCTTCTGAGCTCTGATTTCTTCCTGGAGTATCCACCTGTGGGGGATGTCAGCCCTACCCAGGGGCCTTCTCTTTTTGCACCTGGACTCAGCCTGCTCTCTACCCCAAGCCCTCCCTCGGGGAGCCCTTGCCCCAGCCAGGCTGTCGTGAGAAGCCTCACCTCAGCTCCCCCTACCTCTGCTCTCAAAGACAAGCTCCCGGACATTTCTCAAATGTTTTACTACTGATCATTTGGGGAAACAGCCCCCAGAGGAGACAGTAGTTACCTAACCTTGCAGATACTTGAGGGTGACCTGTGTTCCTGGTTCTTGGCCCTGCCTTGGGTTCCTAGCTACTCACTTAGCAGCAGGAAGCCCCGCCTCCTTCCCTCCCGGACTCCTGAGGATACAGATGTTATCAAGCCTTGACCTGATCAGTAGTGTGAATTCAGGCCAAGTGGGGTGATACCCATTGCCGTGGCCCCTGCCTCGCTCAGGAAAGGCAGCCTTAGAGCCCTGCCTTCTCTGCCCGAAAACCAGGCTGCCCCGTTGATAGCTGCCTCTGCCTGCAAAGCTGAGAGGATGAAAGGCCCTGTGTGGTTTTCCTTCTTCCAGGTTGGGTCCTCCAGCTGCCAGTGTTCCCCCTTTGGGTGCCCAACCAGGCTTCTACCCCACCCTCAAAGTTTTAAAAATGGAAAATAACCTGCTTTTGAACCTAACTTCAGATCTGTATCTCTTCTTTCAGGACCCTGACATAAAATTCTATTTATTTGAATTCAGCAAGCATTAACTGAGGGTCCTTGTGTACAAGGCAGCCTGTTGGGCCAGTCTGGGGGCTAGGCTTGCTAATTGATGAGCTAGTTCTAGCCAAGCCTCTTCATTCAAGTGATTTAGTGAATGTGTTGACTCTCTTCACATCAGCATCACCCCCAGAAAACTGAAGGAATTCGGGAGGAGGTTTAGGTTCGTGGACTAGGAGGCTTTTCCCAGGCCCTGCTATGCTTCCACTCACCTCCACTCACCGCTTTAGAGCTGGTCCCAGAGAGCCTGGTCTACAAGCATGTGGAGGAGACTCTTGCCTGTAGTTCAGGGTTGGCCTATGAGGTCACCCAGAACTTGTCCGTCTCCTGTGGCTGTTGGGTTTTTCCCATAATTTTCCTTCATTTGAGCTAACATTTTCCTCTTATTTTTGTATCCCCAGTATTTAGCATAGAGGCTTGAAAATAAATAGGTGAATATTGTTGGCAAAGTCCTTTAAACAGTTGTTTCTAGTTGCTAGTTCCTTGTACTTTTCGGTCTCATTAGACTTATCTTCTTGGACTTCAACCATCCACATTAATTTCAGCCATAATTTTCTTTTTTAGCTTTTCATTCCTTATGTTTCTTTAATTTTACAGAAAACACATAAATGCATCTCCCTGAAAAGTCCAAACAATGAGAAGCAAAACCAAAACAGGACACAAAAGCTCCTCCTCCCTCCTTCCCTTCTCTGCCCAGTCCCTCACCTTCCCAGAATGTAATCAGTGCCATCGGTTTGCATTGTTGTCTTCCAGACCATTTTCTGTGCATTTCCAAACGTATGCATGTACATAGTATCATATAATTTATTCGGGGGAGGGAGTTGGGCTTACTTAAACAGGAATCATACTTACACATTGTTTGGTAATTTGCTTTTTTGTCATAATTTTATGTAATGGAAATCTTTCCAAGAAAGATACCCCCAAGTTTATGCTGCCCTGTATGGTAGCTATTTAAACTTAAATTAATTAAAATTAACTAAATTAAAAATATATTCCTTAGTCCCACCAGAATTATTTCATGTGGCTAGCAGCTTTCTCTATTGGACGGCACAGATTATAGAAGATTTACATAATCTCAGAAATTGTATTAGACATTGTTGGTCTTGATGCTACCAATTTCATAGTGTGGATATCCCATACTTTATTTAGCCATTCCTCTTCTGATGGGCATTTAAGTTATTTGCAGTGTTTTGCTTTTATAAATGGTGTCACAGTGAGCATCTATGTAACTGCCTTTAGAGCTTGTTTATGAGCATTTATCTAAGATAGGCTCCTGGGAGTGGACTTGTTGGGTTGACATGAGTGTACATCTTAAATGTTGGCAGATACCGCCAAATCACCCTCTAAAATGCTGCACTCCTTTGCCCTCCCACCCATAGTGCATGAGAGTACTGAACCTGTTTACCCACATCCTTGCCAACACTTGATGTTGTCAGTCTTCTTAGTTTTTGCCAGTCTGCATGCTGAAAAAGGATATCATGTTTTTATTTGCATTCATTTAATTACTAGTAGGTTAAATATCTTTTTTTAATGATTACTGGCTATTTGTATTTCTCCTGTGCCTTATTTCATGGTAATTTAACACATGGTAAATTAACATACATCCCTCCAAAAAACAAATGGGTGCCATGTATAGGTCTTGTCACAGACTTCCTAGAGAACTTAGCCCTATAATTTACTAGGAGATAGGCCAGTTTGAAGCCTGGTCCCTGCAGCTTGATTTCCACCTAGCCTAGTGGCATTGCTCCTGCTTTGCCTGAGTGCCACAATGACCTGGGAAGCTCACAAAGCCTTTCTTTGAGCAGGCTCTGTGCTAACTTCTTTGGTGTAATTCTAGGCCAGGCAAGCTGTTAGAGTCCTGAATAAATCATTGACGCTGGAGATAGGCTTGCAGCCGCATATGCAAATTCTCAGTAATGGGGCTTGGAAACTCACCCCTCTTTAGCCAGGGTTGGCTGTGAGAAAACCCATAGCCTTTTGAGTAAAGATGAGTAGCTTTATTTATGAAGATCCTCATGGCCACCCAAGCAGGGAAACCAGAGGTTAAAAGAACTTCCAGGTAACTCTGAGAGTCAGTGAGAGGTGAGGCTACATGTAGGTGTCCCTACTTCTGGACAGTGAGTTCAAGCCTTTGCTGAATGTAGTACATAGGAGCCTTCCTGCTCGGTGTGATGTGAGGATACAGGTATGAAACCCCACTCTCGTGTTCCCCAAAAGCTTCCTTCACCTTGTCGTTAAGTTCTGAAATTCCATCGTCCTTGGATTGAAGTTCTCTGGCCTTTGCTTCTCTCTGCTCTTCTCTTACATGTTGAGGTGACAGGCAAAATGGGGGCAGGATTATGAACTGACAGGTAGAAGTACGCCAGGTAGACTGCCAGTGGAGGAAAGAGAGGGAGAGATGATCTTAACCCCATGCTCCTTCTTCACCTGTTCCCAACACTCTGCTTGGGGACCTCAGCTCTAGAGATAATCCTGTTAACTCAGTAACATGTCTGTTTTAGGACGCTCGTTCTTTAGTGGGGAGCTGAACATTAAGCCTGTTATTTGCTTATCAGCCCTGAGGATGTGCACTGGTGTTGGAAGGGTGGAGAGAGTATGAGAGTGTGAGCTCCCCTTCGGAGGGAGGCTTCAGACATCTGTTGTTATGCCTGTTAGATAGTATTTGATCAGGGAATTTTATGTGATTGGTCCTTTATTTATTCAGCATACATGTACTGAGAACCTCCTCACTGCCCAGCCCTGTGGGGGGGATGTATCCAGGAGCAGTGGTCCCTAAATATCACACATGTGAGAACTCTTCCAATTGAGGCCGGTGATGTACCTGGAAAGGAGACAGGGGTGTGGAGCCTTCCTTTTTAAGTCCGTGGGGTGGGACCATGATAATTTTTAAAAGAATATCATATCTGATGTTTACACAACTCGATTAAAAGGTGCCCACGACCCTTTAATCACAGCAGACCCTGCTCACCTCTTTCTAGGGCCTCTTCCCTGGTGGTTTGGGTGTAGTTTCTCAGAGTTTGCGCATGGTTGTGTAGCCTGCCTCTTTTCCCATCATACTTTTTTTTAAAAAAAATAACAGCTTTATCATGTAATTCACATACCATAAAATTCACTATTTTAAAGTATGTAATTCACTGATTTTTTTTTTTTTTTTTTTTAGCACATTCACAGAGTTGGGTAACCATCCCCGCAATTAGTTGTGTAACATTTCCATCAAGCCCCAAAAGCAACCCGATACCCATTTACAGTCACTCCCCATCCCCACCCCAGCTTTCTACCCCTGCTCTAGCCAACGACTAATCTACTTTCTGTCTTTACGGACTTAATCTATTCTGGACATTTCGTATGAATGAAATCATACAGTATGTGGCACTTTGTATCTGTCTTCTTTCACTTAGCATAATGTTTTCAAGGTTCATCCATGTAGCAGACGTAGTACTTCATTCCTTTTTACTGCCAAATAATATCCACTGCCCCTTATACTAAATCCCAAATCCCAAGATTCAGCTCTGTCTTCAAAAAGATGCTCTTCATATTCTAGGGATGGTGTAACCTCTAGTCCTTGCCTTCTCTTCCCTTCTGCCATGGTTGCCTAAGACAGTCTTTTTTTTAAATTGTAAAATATACGTAGCATAAAAATTTACCTAACCATTTTTAAGTGTACAGTTTGGTCCTGTTAAGTGTATTCACATTGTTGTACACCCAATCTCCAGAGATTTTTTTCATCCTGAAAAACTGCAACTCTGTATACGTTAAACAACAATCTGCATTCCCCCCTCCCCCCAGCCAAAACTGGAGCTCTGTACCCATTAAAAAAACAATCCCTATTCCCCCTCATCCCAGCCTCTGGCAACCACCCTTCTATTTTTCTGTCTCTGAATTTGGCTACTTTAGATAACCTCATATAAGTGGAATCATACAGTATTTAAGGGAGTCTATTTTTAAATGAGGTGGAAACAGGAAAGGTAGACTCTGAGAGCTTCTCTGCAACTTCTTCCCTGGACCTTGGGCGTCTTTCACATCTGCGCTTGCCCAGGAAGCCATGAAGCAGGCTTGGCTCTAGACCTGGTGGGGTTTCCAAAGGGGATACTGCCCCCCAGGGTGAGGGGCTCTGTCTGAATGACAACAGAAGTCTTAAGAAGAAACTTCTGGTGAGGAGCTAAGAAGGAAATGAACCCACTGCCTCATCTTCCTCAGGAGAAATCACAGATACAGAAGGATCTCTGGAGGATCGAAGATGTCGTTGCAGGCCTGAGTGCAAATAAAGAGAACTTCAGAATCCTGGTGGAATCGGTCAAAAATCCGGGTGAGCGGGCCATCTTCCTGGGGATGGAGGTGGTGGAGGCCAGCGCCTGG